>NC_135564.1:7205360-7532860 GCF_964340395.1 Glandiceps talaboti | reverse complement strand
TGTCATATTTTACCCCTCCCATATGTTACTCTATATCGCTGTGTATTACTTTGTCCTTTTCTCTGACTGCAGTGTTCCCGAGCCTCTCTGAGTGACTATCGGCTAGGCAGAACATTTCCCTAGTTCTTGGATCCATTGACAGATATATCAGCTAATATAGCGCTTGGTTCATAGTCATGCCAAATTGTATTCGCTTCAAATGATGTTAGTCTGTATTCATTTTGGGTGCAATGGTGCAGACAGCAATAAAAGACATTTCATTACTTTCTCTCACACACTTTCCACCAAACAAAATCTTCATGCTCCAATCAATACGAAATAGCTGGTTATTTAATTCCAATGGCAAATTTGTCAACTAATGACCAGTTAGGCAAAGAAAGGTTTTGAAATGAATGTGATTGTACGAGACACTACATAACTAGACTGGTAACGACAACAGATGGATGGCTTTGTGTTTAAGATATATTTCTACTACATTATTCCACAAAGGAGAAACTGATATTTTGTACTTTCTGATGATTACAGCGATCTCGTTTTGGTAATTTCAAGAATTCAGTTGCTTACTTTTGAGACATCGATGGATTTTGAAGGCTATTACCCGTTTATGTTGTCGACAGTGTCTGCTTGGTTGACAAGTTGGATAATTCTATCTGCAATGTTAGTTCGATGAACCGTGCTTGATCGACTTTCCTTGATAACAGATTCAAGTCACTAGTACTGTTTGTTTGCTGTGTTCAAATTTTTTATACAGTCTGCAATTTCGCAAACAGTATGTCCACAGCTTTTTATAAAATTGTAATTCTGCAAATATGGCTGGGCTGTCTTAGTATCGTAAACATAAATTTTCATTTTACGCTGCTTAGATTACTAGACACTCGTTAGCAATAAGCTGAGAGGTTTTCTCCGTAAACAAATGAACCTTTAATCTATCTGCCTATCAATCCGTGTGTTTATAATTTAGTGTACGTCTACAGGTGGTCCACTGCGTCATATGATGACCCGAGACTCAGTCTGACGGTTTACATATTATCCAGTAAAAATATACTGTATTTTTTTACATATTAAGTCACGTGGGAAAGTGAGTGAGATAGAGAGAGCGAAAGAGAGAGAGAGAGAGAGTGAGACAGAGTGACAGAATGTGGCGTACACAGACTGAAACGATACATTTTTTTAAACTGATTATAAGAATCTAGAATTACTCGATATTTGCGAATCGTTTCAAATGTTTGTGTGTTTTGACAAATTCAACATTACGTTCTTGCTGGTAGAAATATGTTGTTCTCAAGTGTAAAAACAGACAACCTATAAATGCGCATTATTAATAATGAAGTCTGACGTGTGTATTTAATTGAAAATCTATACGCAGTGGACCCCCCCCCCCCCATCGTCGCCTTTTTGTTTGTGATCGTCGGTAAAATAAACGTATTTTGCTAAAAGAATATGAATGAAAATGGTAAAGGGTAGAAATGAAAAAAAAATGAAATTCCAAATAATAATGTGAGCCTGAACAACTCCACTGATTGAACGGTGCAGTACTTATATATAGGGGCGTCGCTGCATTATAACAACCCGGCTGCTCAATCATGTTTCTCGTGTCAATATTTGGCTAACATGTTACTGCCTTGACCCATACGACACGCTGGATCGATTATGGGATTTGATTTGGAACGTGTTATAGAGTAATCCAGGAACGTCTTCGTTGAGAACTTTGAACGAACTTATTCACAAAGGTAGACACTTGAAAAATTACCTGACAACATCATGAAACTGTGACGTAATAACGCCATATTACTAGATACTATACCATAGACGACTGGGTATATTTCACCATATGTATACAACGTATTCTTGTCAGCAATGACATTGTTATGACGACAAGAGACGCTCCTAAACGTGCCGTTGTTTGGGACGCTAGAAGCTAAGTGGTCTTTGAGTGTGGGTTGTGGGACCTGACAACCATGAGTTTGATTTACGTATTCGGTGACTTCTAGTGAGTGTACTGTAAACAATACTATTGTACTTGGTATTGTATGGGATGGGGTGAAGGGTAGATGGGCAATATAATACGGACGACATAAGTCAGATTTGAAAGAAGTTCTATAGGAAAGCGTTAACTGTTAGTTTTAGTACATATTTTGATAAAGCTATTAACCACAGGTCATTGAGGTTGATTGATATAGCGTGTACTACTTAACAATGTAGACATACCTTACAGAACCTTATTCATAAACATTTATCAACGGTATTTTTACTACTACATGTAGCATTTGATTTCATACTCCGAATAGTGTGTGTTAAAGTGTGAGTTATGGCCAGGGACCAAAACCGACTATTGTGTTTGAGTTAGAATTATCGGTGTATGGTATGTATGTATGTATGTTTGCGTTGTGGTAAAATTCTGCAAAGTTCGTGCTGTATGTCAGAACTACTAAGATCAAAACAACCAGCTGGCTCGTTCACTTAGTAAGCGAGAATCGTGTAGAGTGCCGTTTTATCAGTTGATACTTTGATCCTGCAGAAAATTTAGTTCTTACGCTTCTAGAGTAGGCGTTGAATGATTTGTGCGGTTATCAACAGCCAGGTGACATACTACAAGTGTTGGTTATCTTCTGTATGTGTAATGATCCAGGGCAAATCCTAGTTTAATGCGCAATTTGCAGTACCACGACGAGATGCAGCTGAACGTCCGTTATGTTCACTCTATCGACGCCTTGGTACAGTTCTGTGCAAACAGGTGGTTGGTTAGCATGGCATTCATGCTTCTACACATGTAAAATGTTGAGCTGTCGTGATATAGATATGGATACTGATACATTATCATTTAGTGCAATTTTTGGTCGATATCTATTTGTATAGAGTAATGAATTTCCCATAATTGAAGATATTAAGCTAGTATTGCGTTAAAAAAAATGGTGGTTTGATATATCCAAAATTCAGACTCGTGGCATTCTACATAATTGTGTTCTTTTCAATAATTAGGGGCCTCCGGTAACTCACAAAAAGGGCTTCGATACTGAATTACTCATCTGCAACATCGCATATTATCTTCTTGTGTCTATTTGTTGAACCTAAAGTTGACCCCGTCGGTGACGTTTCCAAGCAACTGCATCATGTTCGTGTATAGCTTGGAGAGATTGTAGTCATATTTATTACAATTACAGCAACTCATCCAGCCATGGCTAATAAACCGTTACACGGTAACAAAAGTGATGTTGTGAGACAGATACGACGATCGAGCACGTATGAACACTGGACGGTGTAGATTATACAGCAACACGATCTGCCGAACAGATAAGCCGTACACGGCATGCATTATAGTACCTACTCACTCACAATAACCACATGTGAAAAGAAGGAGTTTAAATAGATCTCTAAATAATAGGCGATGTTTTAGCAATCCTAGGGGACTTGATCTTGACACAGAATATAACATGATGGATCAGCCATAAAGTAAGAGATAGTTAGCATTAAACCATGACTAGATCGCACTTCAGTATAGTAGGCCACAAAGTAACATTATGGTGGAGAAATCGAAGACGGATGATAATTAATAGCGTGTATGGGATCTATCTAGAGTGCACGATGAGCTGCGTTATCTCTGACATTTCAAGTCCCCTATATCCACACGTTGTTGTGGAGCAGCTTTAGCGAGATAATCCCGACTGTCTTCGATCTTTCTTACGTGCGAACATTTGCGGTCGTGGAATGGATTCTACTTTAGCTGTCTACTATGAATGACAGATCGATGTAGTTCAGAGACGTAAACCAAAGACTAACGAATATCACAGTCAGTCGAGTCCGTATAGTTTGATAATTTCAAGTCTTGTTTATAAGGAATATCAAACTTTCATCATGGTCTCAAAGATTTTGCCAAACTGTAGTCTGCCATTTCGAAATAAGCTACGTAGACCACCAATCAGTTATCATAATACATAATTTGTTATTATCCAGTCAGACATTTGAATCTGTTTTGTTCGATATATAAATCGTAATAATGGTATGAATGTCAATACTTTAAATAGTGAAACATTTATTTGTAATTCCCGGTTTTTGTTGGACAATTTTCAACGCAGCGGTTGTCACGACGGTCTGTTTGAAGCCTTGACCAGTTAATTGGTCTTTTCTCAACGTGTACAAATTGTTCCGCAAATGTAATTTCTATTTCACAGCGGCACGCTTTTACAGTAAAATTATGAAAACAGACATATACAATACCAGTATTTGCATTTCAAAAGGGTGTCTGTATCATAGAGATATAGTAATTTTATTTCCTACATACACTATATCCACATGATACATGCACCCTTTTGAAATGCAATCATTGTTTTCAAAATTTAACCCAAAATCTTGCCGCTGTGAAATATTGCCATAAGTTGCCAGCCTGGAACATGCACATAACAAACTCTTTAACATGGCCGAAAGAGGGCGCTGTATTAATGTCGGCGATCGATCGGTGAGCCGAGACCTGTTCTTGCGTCGGTCTGTAATATAAGCCCGGAAAGACGTCAACAACTACGAATTCTGACAACACCGTTGACCTTTGATGACTTCCTTTTGAAAAGTCAGTATGTAGAATGTTAGAGGTCATTTCTGTCAAAACACGTCAAAGTGAATTCGTATAGTCTGTCAATTTGAAGTGTATGTTCTTTAGAGAGATTTCATGAACTACTGTGAGATTGAATAATATGAGGTAATTATATCGTATAATAGGGTCTCATTTTGGACATTTTCCGTTATACTATAGACTGTAAGATACGCCGTGTTCAACCATAATTCAGGTGGTACCACCTCCGGGCACGACCATGTTTTATCTAACAGAGTACTAGTACAGGTGCAGTCAACGAAGCTTTTCTTGCAAAAACGTATTCATACGCAATTTTTCAGTGGGCGGACAATTTTTTCAAAGGGTATCGGAAGGGGAGCAAACATGGACGTATTACGGAGGGGAAGTCCTGATTTTGACATAGTGGCAGGGAAAAACATGTGAATTGTTGGTGTAGTGGAAAACACAAACATTTTTCTTGTGGGAAATGGGTAAATCATTCACAATATTGGGTGGGCATTTGGCTGGCGGGCACGTTGAAACCCAGTGGGAGGGAGGGAGGGCAGATATCCTTCACTATCACATAAGAAAAATACCCACAATTTGTTTTGAGGGCTGATTCTATTAAAAACATAATTTTTGTCTGAAACAAGAGATTGTTAATGAAAACCACAAATCTGCATGTGGGCTTCATTTGCATGTAACCAGTCCCAAAGACGAATTCTGATATAAAACGTTATAAGCTTATATGTCACATATATATTAACAAACGCCACGTTTGTTGCATGTCTACTCCTGGAGGTATATCTATGGTCTAACTTTCCCGTGTCAACGAGAACATATAGATTAAGAGGTTTGTGGTGTGAACTTTGACCTTATCGTGACGGTAAACCACGGCTTGAATATAGTAATTTAGTATTGTCGACGTATCTTCCGTCACGCTTCATTAGAAATCGCTTGGGGGAGCTCATTATCATAATTAGACTATATATTTATCCAATAGTATATCAAGTGTGTAACTTTAATTTACCTGTGTCACGTATTCCAATGCAACATCACAGGGAATCTATGTCTCTGCGATGTTATCGTTGTACTAGCGCCCTCTGCCGTCTATCTACAGAAGTTAGTAATAATGTTAAAGATTTTCGCTAAAAACAAAAATATGTGGTGGTGAAAAACCGAGGCGGCTTAAATTTCCTTCTCCTAACAATCCCTTAAACATGGGGAACTTCGGTTAATAACAATAGAGAGAGAGAGAGAGAGAGAGAGAGAGAGAGAGAGAGAGAGAGAGAGAGAGAGAGAGAGAGAGAGAGAGAGAGAGAGAGAGAGAGAGAGAGAGAGAGAGAGAGAGAGAGAGAGAGAGAGAGAGAGAGAGAGAGAGAGAGAGAGAGAGAGAGAGAGAGAGAGAGAGAGAGAGAGAGAGAGAGAGAGAGAGAGAGAGAGTTTGTGAATGGACAGACTAACTTCTAGCAAAATAGAGATACAGCAGGAGGGAGAGAGAGTGCGTGTTTTACTGGTCCTTTACGGTGAGGCCTGGCCTGATGGATCACTTTGGCACATCTTCATCTGAAAATTTGGTGAGACTCCTTACCCTATAAATGATAATACTGATGGTGATATATTAGTTTGAAGTTATATATACAACCCATTGTTTATCGACCATGGCATAAGATTTGATGATAACCAGAGTTCCAACTTGCTTTCTGGACCGCTGTTTAGTACTCGGACCATACATACATTACTGGTGATAGCGTTAAGACGTGTCGTATACCCTGTATATATGTACATAATATATGTAAGTTATAATTGTATAGAGCGTAAATTGATAAATTTAATTTGTAGTAGCAGGATTAGTGTGTACTTAGCAGGATTCGTGTGACATGTTTCTAACCAATAATACGTGCCCTGTGGTATGTACCTATACATCATATCATGTTTTTCACTTCGGTGAAAAATGCGTACACAACTTGAAAGGGTCAATTTATTGTTATACTGTCAATGTTTATGCATGCCTCCGATGACATTATAGGTTACACCCTCTTCAGTTAAGTCTTTAGCAGAATAAGTAGAACTGTTCCCCTGGCTACCCCCGTCACGGTGAATGTATAAAATCACTAGACATAACCTTAAACTCATCACGAGTAAAAAAAACATGCAAGAAAATAGTCCCCCCGGTGTAATACGGAGTCCGTACCCAATTATGACTCACTTTTATTGTGTGTACAAAACATTAAAACGATTGAAATATCAAGGATAGAGGCACGGCTGTTCACCTTGTACAATTGTCGTCAAACTTTTTATAACTTTATTACCTTAATCTTCGAAAGTGTTTTCGATTATAACGGCAGCTCTCTGCCTTTTATCAAACTTAGCAACCTGTATGTCACCGATCAAATACTACAAACAATGAAGGAAAAGTGACCGTCTGTGTTGCCGGTCAACAGCTACTGAAGTGAAGCCGAAGACAAGCAACACAAAAAATTATATTTGCTCGTAAAATTAAACGAAAGGAAATTTAACTAGTCTCTTGAATATGTAACTTTGCAATGCAACAAAGAAGTGTCTCATTAGGTGACGTGCCTTTCTCATCGTGGCCAATATTTGTTTTTCGGTATTGAATACACTAGCGCTAACGAAAGTGAAGTGCACAATGCTTTTCTTTCGATATTTTATGGTTCTTTAAACACTGCGACACTCGTCTCAATAAAGTGAACGAGGGGACAATCGTCCGTGTAATGGTTACTATATCTCGATTTGAAATTCTCAGTGACAACCTATCCGTACCTTCAAGTATTTATACAAGCAAGCCCCCCCCCCCCCTTGCCTCCGACAAACGGGTTCGCTCGTACTATTACTAGTAGATTCTGATTTCTTTAACCCAGAAGAACATACATGTACTAAATTTTCAAACTTAAGCTTGGTCTGAAGTTATAAAATTGTAACGATTTGTGTCAACCTAAGATATACATAGCAACGTACAAGTAGGAAAAAGTGATTTCACAGTTGCCAGTCAGCAGTTGCTTTAATGATATTAAAGTGAAGGACATTGCAAACAAAATAATTCCTAATACTTTAAAGCCTACAAATGCTGCAGCACCCTAATGGACACTTGATGAAATTCCATAAACTAGGTGAATGGTGTATTCTATTCACCTAGTTTATGGAATTTTTAAAAATGTGAAAATCTGTTACCAGGTTACACAATTACAGTGAATGCTATTACTCTACGTTGTATTGACATAAAACATAAAGTGTAGCGTGTGTTTCGAATTCATTATCACGGTTATTGATTTTATGAAACCATGAGCACGAGATGTTATTATCCAATGAGAATGGGTACATTTGTATGAGTACGTGACAATAGAAACAGAAGCATTTTTTATTAAGGTGTCTGAGGGCGCACTCCCAGTTAAAGCAAAATGATGCTGAAGAGAATAAGTACAACGGCTTTTGAAATGATTAGTTACGGTATTTCAGGGTTCATTGCTAGAGTTACAGGAGGAAGATAAGATGGTCTTGAGAACAGAATTTATCTCGATTATGACAGAAAATTTTGTATTTCGATTAAATACATCTAACAACACGCTAATTACCTAAATAAATCACAGTGCAGTCGAAATTTTGATGGTTTAATATTCAACTCCTGGAATAACCCGGGGGGAAAAACACTTCGCATTTATAAGTATGCGGTACTACGACGGCAATGCGCAGCTGGGACGGCTTAAACATTGTAACCATCAATAACAGTAACAACGAAAACGTCGTCGCCACCGCCGCCGCCGCCGTTGTTGTTGTTGTCATCATTGTCGTCGTTACAAACGTTTTAACCATATCTGCGTCACCATAAGATATACCTTAAAGTTTTCAAACTCCCGGTATCAACTCTACCATTCCACGAACCATCGTCGCAAACCACGGCCTGTTTACGGCAACGTTCTGAACGAGCCTCCCACTTTATTTCGAAGTGTAGTGAAAGAAATAACAGCTCTGGTTTGCGAGAATGTCCACGAAAAACCTCTTCTAGCTACGTTAACCATATGTAATGGAAATCCATAAGCACTCAATTAAAATGGGTAGGTTCCCACGTTTTAGAATCAATATGTTTAACTTCTAACATTCAAAAAAATAGATATTGAAGATAGCCTTGAACAGTTTATATCGGCCATAATCTAGACACCGTGACTATACAGCGAACCGCGCACAGCGTCATATATTTCAATTCGTGAATAACACTTCCTTTGTCAGTAACACCAATAGAGTTATATCCCCGTCATGTCATTGATTGAAAACGCCATACTACACCGTAGGCTGTAACAAGACATAGAAATCCCTCTACTATTGACGCCATTTATGCATTTACATTGTTTCCCACTCTGAAGAATTCTTAAGATGACGATTGCTTTCGGAAAAGTTCAAGTTTGTAGGCATATATCCTCGCATTTTTATGTGATAGACGATAAACACTGTTTTCAGCACTCTTGTATATTTACCGAACAATATTATAATGAGTGTGTTACTTCTATTGTTAGCTAGTAAGATGTCACCAAAGTCAGATATTCTTTGTCCTGGGAAACCACGCATACTACTTGAAGTATTGTCAGTTTCTTCTAAGTGTGATATGTCTTCAATATAAAGTTGAAGATGTTGTTAATGGTTTCAAATTTATGTTAAAAATGTTCTGGCAAATGTAAATAAATTATGTTAATTTATGTGGATCCTTGTAATTAAGTTGATGACGTAAGATTGGGTGCACAGGCATGGCATAAAAACTCAAATCGACAGCAGAAAGGCACTTGTAATTGTCTAGTCACGAAGATGATGTGACGGCGAAAATAATATTTAGAAACATATCGCGCATACTGCATCAAGTTTTCCCCTTCATTAACAGACTAATTTACAGAATCCCAACTTCAGTAATTATATAGTGTTGCTACGAAGTACGTTATGAACAGTTTTATTGAGAAATTGTAATCAATTGTTTATAAACCGCTATAACTTGAATACTTTTTCGTATCTTTACCAACGAAAGGCGCTTTGTACCTTGAACTGCCTCCTCTTGTTGGCGCTGTAGCATCGTTGACAACGTTGGACTCAATTGTCTTTTTTTTTGAAGTTGACCCTGCAGCGCTGGAACGCGCTAGAACTGTTCGACGACAGTGCTCTAGATACGTGCCGTCGTCCTTTCTGACAAAAAAGGTGATGACATACGTATAATCTACATTCCTACAGGAATACAACAAAAGTATAGTTCACATTCTTGAATGCAACACAATACGCATTAGTTGATTTTGCTGTACAAAGTGTAGCCACGAGAGATGAATAAAACAAGAGAGCATGTCCCAGTGGATACTGATATCTGCCAAGGAGCAAAACAAAATCTTCAAGTCGAAAAAACGTCATTAAATAATAATACAACATACCCTTCTTAATAAACTTTCTCGTGATCATGTGACTAAAACCCAGACACTATAGATTTATCATATTAAATATTTTACAAGTTGGGATTTATCACCGTGAACAACAAAACGAGATTTGGAAGATGAAAAGGAGCGATTTGACGTAATTAACCATAAACATATGCTCTTACCATATAATTCCTACCTTGTTTGGTCGACTTCAATCTCTACCGTCCTTCGTGCTTTGTGAACTGACCCCATGAACACATTTACCGATAAAATCGCACGTGATACTAAACTCGTGTTATGTTATGTTATGTTATGTTATGTTATGTTATGTTATGTTATAATATTTTATTTAAAGTCTATTCTGAGAGGAATACACTGTCATTACACGCGCTGCTTAATAATACAAAACTCAAATTCTCAGTCTGGAACAAGGAAATTATTTCAATCACGATCACGAATTAAGCTTATGTATGTTAGCGGCGTAAAATATAAAGCACATCAAGATTTTTATGCCGTCGGTTGAATGTAATAGTTATATTTCTAACCATCTAGGATAATAATTGGCTATAGCTGTTTGTTATACTAGTAAGAGGGAGTACGGAGGCATTTGAAAACTCCAGAGTCATCAGCCTCAACTACAAGTTATTACCTAGGGACGACTGATTATAGTAGTGAATGGATTTCCGACATAGTCGATATGTCAGACGACTCGTTGTGTTCATGATAATCACAATATGTGGATACAGACACATGCAAACACACAATGATACATACACAGTGACAATCATACATATACACCCTATGGCACACATACACATAAACCCCCAGTCGACAAGGACGCCTGCAAGTTCTATCATCGGGCTGTGTTTAAAGATTATATGCATCCTTAGGCCTAATAAAAAAATGTGTGTTTCCGATGACACTCAATTTTGGAATAGTTGTTTTTTTAAATTTTTTTTTAGTCCTTATCAAAATCCACGTCTATTGGCAGCTTTCTGTTAGCCATGATACACACACACACACACACACACACACACACACACACACACACACACACACAATCTAAGGAATGTCGTCAGAACTCATGTACAGCGTGTAGTAGTCAGAACACGCCACAGCTCCACAACTCAAGCTTTGGAGTCATCGACGTTGTCATCGATACTGCGCTTGCGCAGACAAGATTTTAAGTTCTTTACAAACGGGTAAAGGGTGAATGCATGCATGCAGTGTATTGTTGGTCGCCGTGAGACAAGGAATACCATGCGAAACTGTAACGGACTATACGGCACGAATTCCGGGTACAAGAGAGGAACATACTCGCATTGATGATATACTTTAAGTACCTGAAAATCTTGTCTTCCTATTCAAGAAAATCCACCGTTATATTTTGTTTTCAACGTTGTCGAGGTTCAAATTACGTTCTTAGAGTTCTTCTATGTCTCTTTATCTGTTACCGTGTTAAGACTTCTTATCGTGAGCTTGTACCAGTGTGATATGTAACTCTCCGAACTGCTGTATCACGGTAGCACCATTTCGACATGCAACGTATTGGAATATATTCGTACTTCGATATATGCAATTAACAGTTTGTGATCCTACGCTGACAACACGCCCTGGCTCTTTCAGTCTTTCATTCGCTATTTTTTATTCTACAGTCTTCTTGACGTTTGTCAACTACTTGATTCGTGTACTTCCTCGATCATCAACGATCACAACGTGATACAGTATGGTGATACCAATGTGGTTTGTGGTCACCTCTGCAATCGTTCTTGTGTCTTTCCAAACACAATATGTAGGGTGCCAGGCAGAAGTCCACTCAGCTCGCATAGCAGTAATACTGCCAAAAGCGAACGACTCATCTCATTCTAGTATTGTTAATCATGTAATTAGTAGATACCCTTTCCGTTTGCAGATGTGTTTGCCGGCCATTGATATAGCCGTTGAAAAAGTATTATCGACACCGTATTATTTCGGCGAACGGTCTGTAAATATTACTGTTAGTTCTGTAGATTCTGAAGCTTCGAACGTTGTTGCCCCTATTCGAGCTGTGGAATATCTAACTGAGAAGACTGTCGATGTGTTTTTTGGACCATGCAATGAGTATGCGGTGGCGCCTGTAGCCAGATTCGCAAGGCATTGGAAAATCCCTATGATAACTACAGCACTAGCCAAAGAATACAGCACTGTAGAGGATTTGTCGAATGTCACCAGACCACAGGGTTCATACATGAAAGCTGTCGAGGCTTTGGCAGCAACTTTTCGTCATTTCAAATATAACGTCACGACATTAATACACGTGGATTGGGAGGTAAGCGAGTATAGGGATTGTTGGTTTTTCGGTGCCGCCTTGAACTCAGTTATTCCACCGACGGAAGGTGGCTACAACGATTTCGACGAGTCAAAAGAAACGGACTATGCTGAGCTTTTGAAAACAGCAGTTATTCCGCATGGAAGAAGTAAGTACGAATATAACATATGCACACTTTTGCAACTAGAAGGTGTTATAGTTTCACATTTGGTGACTTAAGTTGTAGTTTTCAATCATGCATTATTAGTGTGACGTGGTCACGGCCAGGGTACAGATTGATACACCAATTTGCAATTACGTTAATATAACTGAAACATTTACAAGTTACTACTACTAACCAGGTTTTTCATGAATATTTGCCGATAAGTGAACGTTCTGTTTTGAGCGCGAGTTAAGTCAGCAGGTCGTTGGGCCTACAGTGTGCTTCGGTGTTTACATGTAGTAAGCTGTAGCCAGTACTATACCATGACTTTACTATAGACCCTACATACATGTTCACACGGAGGATTAACTTTGCGTAAGAATGCTTTCGTCAGTGTGACCCTGGAGTGCATTATGCACTCATCAGCTCATCATCATGTTTTAATCATGATGTCTTTTAACAAATAGTGTTACGCAATTGAAAAATGCAGACATACAGCAACACTTATGAAGCCCCTCCTCTTCCAAGTTCCACCTGTGTATGATATGTATCGTCAATCATGCAAGTAGCGGCATGTACTTGGCATACTCTTTCTATGTCGTGTATACCCTTGGTGTAATTTTAATTTATAAGGGGCAATCCTGATTTCTATAAACCAAAAATATGTGGGCAGGTTTTTGAAGATTGAATGACAGCAGCAGCTTGAATGTGGTTATGTTTCATAGTCTGCCATGTAACCCGCGAATTAGCTGGTATTGATAGAGATCGTAACAGCTGCGACAACAACGTGTAGGGTCTATGGTTGAAACGAGTGTATGCCATGGCATCCAACGACTCGATACGTACCTGCCTAGCAAACCGATCATGTCATGCCAACATAGATTTGTATTTGTAACATATTCAAATACCACTGTCACCAGTTTGGTTGTAAACAATAACGTACCCTATCTCAGAGTCGATGCTAACAAAAGGCTTGCAAATCTTGATACGTGAAGTTCTGCTGGATGATTTGAATATTTATCAAGGACGATGCATAGGTCTAGCAAATATTCTGACCACTGTGCGAGCCTACCGACCCATATATACAAAATCAGTACATGTTGTACGTGGCATATTCAAATTTCAAGGACCCTATAACAAATGATCGATGTTTGGTTAGCACGACAGCTTGGTTTACTCTGTGTTAGTCAAACACTCGAGAGTGTGGGGCGATGTAATTTGTAGTCCGAATGAGTTCCAGGCATTTTACGTGCTATAAACTGAGAATATATGTCAAAGAAAATACAACTTTTAATTGTGATACAATCTATATTGTAATAGTTTATGTTTCTACTTGTGGCTTCTCTTCATATCACAACTTGGATACACTTTCCATGCCACCCAAAATAAAAGAAATTTACAACCCATAATACCAAAGTAGAGCATTTTCTGTATTTACCACAATGATTTCTAGCGCATCCATATCGAGTGTAAAAGTATACTGTTTCAGTTGCCAATTGACAACATCATGTATATCAACGTCGTCGTATTTTCGAAAAATACGCGAAATGTAGATTTTTGTAAACTGACGTATATCAGCGATTTTGCACTGTGATTAGAAAGGTCACATGCTAGACTTATAAATTTAACAAATTGAAACAGTATACTTTTACACTTGATATGAATGCTGTAAACGAGCGTAGCACATAGAGAAAGTACTTTACTTCAGTGTTACTAGTTGTAAACTGAGAAAATTTCAGTTTCGACAAAGCGAATATGAACATCGCCACTTCTTAATATATGCCATTGATATTTAAAATTTATATAAAACAACCTCCGGCTCGCATGTATAATTTCTCAGGGATTTCTACCCACACAGACCGCTGACAACTTTGGTGTATATCGTATATCACCAACCTGCTTTTTCGATATTAAGGTTTACTGAAAAAAAAGTATAGATCATTACGAACTAGATTTTATTGCAGTCGCTCTTACCCATGTACTTGTATTAAATGCAAACAGTTTAGCGATAACGAATCTATATATTTTTCATGAAATTCGATACTCGCACAGGGATGATCTGAACGAACTCAATCTTAACTATGTGGAGGCTCGTTCCCTTATGAAACTAATAACGGAAAATAAACCGAAATACATGAAATATTTACTTAAATTTGTCGATGCTGCGAGATGGTGGAATACATTTGAGTCTATCTTGTAAACATTCACTGAAAAACAAAACAAACAAACACAAAACAAAACAAACCAAACCAAACAAATCTAAGGGGGAACTGTTTCTGTGAACTGATATTTTGTCGTACGAATATATGTATGTATGTATGTATGTATGTATGTATGTATGTATGTATGTATGTATGTATGTATGTATGTATGTGTGTGTGTGTGTGTGTGTGTATGTATGTATGTATGTATGTATGTATGTATGTATGTATGTATGTATGTATGTATGTATGTATGTATGTATGTATGTTACAACTGTCTGCAATATTTTCAATTTCATATCGCTCCTCCCGTTCAACTGATGTAAATATTCGCATTACTTTACATATATATGATGAGCATTTGAATAACGATTGCAATTATTGACTAGAGGATTGATTTTGATAATTCTGATCACGGTTTTTAAATTTTATTCCTTGTCAATGAATAACTACACACGCGTGCGTCACATGGATGGATGACGACTATCTCTAAGCGTATGTTGTCAATTTCAGTGACTCTGAGATCACTGCATTTTAATATTAATCTGAAATTGATTCATTTGCAATAATCGCCGCTACATCTGTCCATGTCAATACCAAGTCTTTTGTGTCAACATTTATTAATATTCATACCCTATCTTTCCTTTGATATGAACTTTGACCTCGTACAGGCGATGAGCTGCGCATTGTCTTCTACTAGCAAACCACGTTATTATTTAATTCAATAAGGATACATACTGTTCAGTTGTTTTGAATAATTCATAACGTGTCTCACGGATACAGCTAATTTTTCTGACTCATAATTTGATAAATTCACAACAGCATTTGTCGTTAGTGCTTATCTCGCGATCATATTCTGACAAATTCAGAACATCATTTTCGATGTCTCATCATAATATTTCTCAGGCATATTATTTAACAAAACCTCAAGTCAAATTTCCATAATCTTTCTCTTCATACAAGATGGCGGCCCTTGTCTATAATTAAAAAAATGGATTGTATTTCCAACATAATGCATATTCATCCAATTTTATTTTAACATCACCATATTGTTTTACTATCGTATCATTACATAACAGGAATATCATTTCATATTTTTCTTTTGAATAGATAAAAAAACCCAGTATAGATGTATTAATAAATAAGCAGAACCCAATATGAAACCATCGTTGCACAAGTAGTTCGAGTATTATTTTTTATATTATATTCACTGATAATTGTTCAAATGCCAATAATTGGGACATTGTACATGTCAATTACAGGTCTATTTCATCTATAAGTAGTATGGTAACACTAATAGTATAGTAAGTTGAATGGTAATTCATGTTGGGGGGGGGGGGGTTGATTTTTGCGTGCGTCAGTTTACTTGGATATATTGCACTATATCGTGTCATAGACTCAACATTTCGTGAAGGGTCTATGATTATGCATACTGCTACACAAATATGTTTACCCAGTGGTAATTCAAGACTGCAGGGTGTACAATATTACGAGTAAATCATTATATTCGTGGAAGTATGCTTTCATGTTATATCTAACAGAACATTTTAAACGTTCAAGTTCCACTTAGTGCTGCTTTTAATATAGTAACGTTTATTAATATCATTTTTGCCAGATTAAATTTACATTGCACTAATTGTCAACAGTGGTTACGTAACATATTCAACATGTGCATTGACATAAAGAATGACATTTAAACATACGTTTGTTCCTTCTTTGTTATCGACTTCAGACCTTGAAATTATAAAATACATTATGTTACGTAAAAGGCCTAATAGAAAAATTGTGTGGTTCCGATTACGCTCAATATTAGAATAGGTGGGGTAGGTAGATTTTTTTATTTTATTGTTAATGTATATATATTTTTTTCGTATGTGAGTGTCTAATTCAGGTAGTTATGTTTTCTGTTGTTTTCCATTTGGTCTCTGTGTTATTGGTTTCTTCTCACCAGATGTACAGCCGTTACAGATAGGGAAAAAAAGTTTTATATTGTCTTTTTAAGTTTCTGTCAGTTTCTGCATTCACTATTCCTTGCAAGACTTCACAATTTTCGTGATTTTTTCACTGTTTTCTCAAATTCGTAAGAAAACGTTTAGGGTTGGCAGTGAAAAACTAGGTGGGGTCGGGTAACTGGATCCAAAAAAAAAATACTTTTAGGCCTAATGCGAACATACACTAACTAATATTTTGATATTAACAGTTTCTGACATACTTTTCATTTACCCATGGCAATCACAAATTGATAGAAACATAATATTCGAGTTCATGATATGCCTTAGCAATAATAGAACTGTTGCCGATTCCAAGATGCATTGGGCGTCTCTCCATAAAATGTCATGTATTTGTGTACGCGCTGAGGGGTTTGCACGCGCTTGTGACTCATGGGGATGGTTCAGTGTTACCTGACCGTACCCTGGGTTCACCTCAGGTAAAATCCCCCTCTGTTATTGATAGCGTTTAGTCTTTGTTCTATCATAAAATCACTCATAATCAAAGACGTTAACATGTCTTTCCACTATTCTTGATGAAAATGATATGTCAAACAAGACTAAATGTAAACAACGTCCTCTCGCGCAATGCATCTTGGAACCAGAAAATCGACCATTGAGTCTTGTCAGTCACTCAAACATGTCAAATGTCAATGTTATCAGTTAAGTATGTAATTAACGTTCCCTGATTAATTAATCAATTCAGTGGAAAAATATTGTTTTGCGTAATCGATTTACTGTTACATGATTGTATATGCATAATTAAATGGAGCAAGAAAGGGAGAGAGAGAGAGAGTGACAGACATAGACAGACAGACAGACAAGCAGAGGCAGAGACAGACAGAGAGGACGGACGGACAGACAGGTAGACATTCAGAGACAGACAGACTGGCAAAGATGTTGAACGAATGGGTGCAGAAACAGAGAGACAGTCGTCAACGTGTTTTTGATCAGTAAACCATCTTATGCAAGTATTAAGTAAAGACTCGAGGTGTTACGGCGATTGCATGGCATATTGAATGTCTGGAATGACACTGCTAGATATTACTATACATGTATAATAGTTACACAAGCTTTGATACTACAACCAAACAAATTCCTCTTTGTAAAGGCTACAGGTATTGTGATACAACCTTGGTCAGTTGAAGAACATTATAATGTAATTCACTACCAGCATGTTGGTATAAATATTCAGGTCTTTCGATAACGGGTGGGACAGTTGTCAACGATGCACAAAGGGACCAAACTAAATGAATGTCAGATGCATTTCAATGTATTATTGCTTTCCAAATGAAAGGGTAAGAGCTGTAAAAGTCACGTAGTAAGTAAAGGAATGCATTTCCCAAGACGACATCACGATTACATGAAATTGCAAGGAAACTGGTTTACTCAACAGTTTTTTTTACTTATCAATGTACCGACGATGTTAGTCTTTTCTTGTTAATACAATCTCATCTAGAAAGTTTCCCCTCATTTCGGTTTTATTCTCATATGCTTTCTATACATACCTGTTCACACCATAATTGTATATGTGAGCGATCGCTGAGAGTTCGGCACTTTGATTAGCACACACTCGTCTCCACTTCTGGTAATTGCAGTGATTTTATTAGTGTTATAATTGCAGTCCACAGTGGATTTCTTTTAACAGTTCAGAAAGGTAATTGAAGGCACGTTGTGAAAGGTAATCAGAGCCGCTGTCATGGCACCACAATTGCAATGACCAGTAATCAAATTGACCAACTGTGCTTCATGCCTTCACATAATGTGAAGTGCTTTGATTTGTTCGGTATGTACGTTAGACTGGCTGCTACTTGAATCACTAATTAATTCTTTTCGCGGACATGCTATGGTGGTAAAGCTTTTGAGTTGATGACTGATATCAGCGTAGTGAGTGTCTCTTAACTTGGGCGAGGCAGAACACACGAATTATCATAGTCAAAAAAGGAAACACAATTTGTCAACATAAGTCCAGAATTTAGTATTAAGCAAAAGTTTCACATCACTGTACGAATTCGTCGCCTCTCAAAATGGAGGTGTAAATATTGTGGACATTACTTCAGAGAGTTGCTATGACTCTCACAATTCATAAAGCGATAGACAGATTTCATAATCCCCGACAAGGAGTTGTATTGGCACAAAAAAAAGACAGAGAAGTTTTCAACAAGCCACTTAAGGTACGCTATACACGCTGATGTCTTCTGACATATCTTGCAGTGAATAGTATATTGCAGAGACTAACGAGTCTGTTATTAGGTGAGTGCTACTTGGCCAAGTATAGCCCAGCCATAGGTTTGGAGAATATCACGCACGAGGAACTACATTGAATTTGGTTAATTTGCCATGCAGCTCTGTCTGCAAGTTAGCTTTGTGTATACAATGAGATGCAAATACTGAGTAAGATACACTTAAGTGGCATTGCGTTGGATTCCAACGAAGTAATTTCGATAAATGCTGTAGGAGATGACGGTGGAATGTGAGCAGAAAGAGAAATTTGATGCGCCTGCACAATCTCCTTCTTGTTGTTCCGTTTCTATAATCGTGACTACGTGAACGAGACTATTGCAATAATGAATTCGACAAATCACGTCTGGACGTAAATTCCCCTTGTTAGATAAACAACAATATGCTATGATCATCAGAAATATTGACACACTACGTGCACATGATCTAATTTTTGTTTCTTATAATTACATCCTCATATATATATAAGGTTACTACTTGAAAGTGTGGTCAAGTGTCCAGCACTATGTTTTCAATGGCGGCCATTTTTTTCCTGAACATGATGCTGCTAAATGATTTCTAACACAGTGCCACACTTGAAATTTCTTAATGAACAATATCGACGAGTGTGAAAACAACACATTTTTTTTTCTCTCAGCCAACCAAAATCAACGCAAACTTAATGGTTATAGAGATCTTCAAATGTGTGGTTGGTGTACTCATGCATATCGGCAGCTGTATAATTGTATACTTACCAACCTCAAGGTTTTGGCACAATACACATGTACACTCAGTTTCTATTAAATTCCAGACAAACTTCGAAGTCATCCATAGACACCACACATTATTACACAACACATACATTCTAGTTGATGGGGGGGGGGGGGCATGTCATCAAGAAAGACTAGTTCAGAATATATTTAAATGAAATGTTGTATCAATAAGGTTCAATTTAATTTCATCTCATTAGATGGGATGTTATTAAACCGTGGATTAATTTGTCGACCCATGTAGTAGGCATGATCTGATAACCATCAAGCTGATTTTTACAATGTAAGTATAGTGTAGTAACAGACTGAATGAAGATATTAGGATGTTATGTGGCTTTGAACTTGATATGAATAATAACCACTTATTAGTACTTCGAAAAGACACGTACTGTACCACATTGAAATGTTTACTCCGACGGCCGGCTTTGGATGCCGCAACGATCACAATGTAAAGATCGCATTGTTGTGCTGCTCAGAAAACACAGTTCGAAGAACTATTGAGAGCAACCCCACTGATCTGAATAGGGCAGTCTATGGTGAAATTTATGTTTATTCATGGCGTCTATTGTGAATGTGATGTATGTGAGTTCATCCTTTACCCCACTTCGTTAAGCTGCTATATAGTAATCCTTTCCCAAAGCTACAAAAAAATCTCCGTATCAATGTACATGTACAAAGTTATTAAAGGTCGTTGCATACGTTTTATACTTTGGAATTATGGCTTTTTGCCAACAACCGTCTTCACTGCCAGTCTGCGTCATTTGACTCAAAATTTCAGCTTAATTTAAGTCATATTGAAAAAGTAAAATCATAAAACTTTGCGAGTCGGCATTTTAACGAGAATTGGAGTAGTTAGATGTAAAAATCCAAGTGAAAGATTTTTTTCTCTGTATGGAACACAGACTACACTGAATAAATTACAAGCAAAATCCTAGACACCTAAAACACATAATAACGCATGACCGCAGGCGGGCATTCAATGAAACTAAACACCAGCAAACATTTTAGGATTACCAGAAGGATTTAGTGGAAGGAAGGAAACGTCCCCGCATTGAGTTCATATGATACAGCCTTGCAGTCACAGATTAACATTTGCTTTGGTGATGAGGCTGCTGATTTCATCAGACGGATATTATAACTGGAATGAAAATTTTGAAATCGATTAATTAGTAAAAACAAGACAAATTTTCATCCCCCTATCTCGTCCAACTACTGCAAAGGCGTCAATGACGGATCAAAATCAGTTGTATAGATTATTCACATTGAAAACATTCCATTTAAACCAGTACGCTGGATACCACAAACTGACATGTGTTAACAAGAACAAATCCCCTTTCAGACACGAATGCTTTGGAAGTATATTATTTCAATCGTCCGGTATTGTCAGTCAAAATAAACGACCCTTTGCAATTATAAATAAATATAGAGCAATGCTAGTTTACATTTCAAGTACTCGTCCCCCTTTTGTTTTCTCACATTTAAAACTGTGACTGTTTTCATACCATTATGAAACGATTAGAACGGACATGGAAAGTATTCAAGTGTGTCGGGATTAAACCTCTGTCACCTAGGTGATTATTGGTATGTAGATATCATGGCAATAACATTACAAAACAATTTGACATGTTAGCGGTGAAATGTGACTTTTAGCATCGTAAAGCTAAATGCGGGTCTGGGGATCAGCCAGTACAAAACTCGAGTGGTGCTAGTTACGGTGTTTACAAAATGCACCGGCAGAAGAATTTGCCAAGCATTGTAATCGGAGTCTGAAGACAGCAACATAAAATGACCATTACAAGTAGTTAACGGAAAGTATTATTACTTGTACATTAATTCAACCGTTTATGTTAAATCGGGCCATGCCCACCATTTGGTTTTATGAGAACGGTTTACAGCTGTAGCACTAAAGAAACGCGGTTTTTTGCACCAACGTATTTTATAATTGAGACAGCATTTACGGTTGGGGTTGCGACAGAGCGAATTCGCTTTTTGCTGAAAAAATGTTGTTTTATTTGCACTTCAAACCACATGTTTGGAATATAAAACAGGGCATTCCTTCCTTAAATTGGTGTGTGTGTGTTGTTGTGTGAAAGTAAGTACACTTCTAAATGAATTGTTGGTTCACTCTGGAGCCTAAACTCACTTTTAGGACATTCCATTACTGAAAACGTAGGTTACATGCTAATTTGGGATGAAAAGTAAAAGCAAAAATATACAGTTCATTTGCATAGCATGGAATTCGAGATGTTTTGTTATTTGAATAATTAATACTATCACGTGCACGCCAATATTCGACTGCGAATGTTGCGTGAAACAGGTAAAAATGAACCAGTTTGTTGCTTCGTACAACCTTTGACCTAGACGCTTGACTTTGTTGCTAAGCAACGTGACGACGCCATCGTCAATAGCATAATATCAACAAAGAGTTCTTGAAAGGGGAATGCGATGTTTTGAACATAATAGAGTTGTGTAGAAATGGCCTGTGTTCTATAAAAGGCCTAGAAGTCATAAACGTACTGCCCACGGCAAACTGCTACCTCGTCTCAGTGTTAACAAATGCGTGAATATAAAAGAAAACGCTGAAAAACAGCAGTGTTTTTCTAAAGTCTGTAAATGTAGCTAAGATGTCAACTAACTCTTCAATTTCCCAAATCAATTTAACATACAATGTTGCCCGTGTAAATAATGTAGCTGTTTTTTGTTTGCTGAACTAGTTAAAACCCACATTCATTCATTGTGAATCACTCAAGTCAAGCTTGTGTACATCGTATCTCAAGTGCCTAGGGGAAAAGCACGTATTAGACGTCAAGTTGAGACCAGTGACCTTAAAGTAAAATCGTAGGTGTCACGTGACCGAAAGGATTAGTAGAACGTCGTCAGCAGCAAACCGAGGAATGGATTTATTATTTTGGAAATTTTTCACCCAAGTGGACGTAGATATACATATACGATATCCATAAAACACGTTTCGACCTGAATCATTGATCGATGGACAATACCATAATATAAGTAAGGGATCTGCTTGAACGCTAATTCGTAAAATTCGTCTGCCTTGAAAGACCGATATTTTGTGTACGGCTCGACGCATTAATCTTGCTCTCAAGTTCATAACATGACTTTGGCGATATCGTGGGAGGAAATTGCTTCTGGCATGGCCGTGTGTGGCTGCTTATTGTGACATAGGCTAGACGTACACAACACTTCAACATTCTAAACCTGGAAAAACATACTAACTATCTCAAAAGAGGCATTCGGATGATAAATTCAGAAGTCATTAATTTTCGCAGATTTTCAACGGAGATTGTACGTTGATCAATTCAAATTGAGCATGAATTAAATAGCATTCGCGATTCAGCGCTATAACCATGGTAACATGTGCTTCATCCCTATTCGAGAAAAGACACCGTTGTTGTTTTGAATTGCCAGTCGCAAAGCAATTACATGCCAAGGAGCTCAGCGTTAATATTGTAAAGTGGTGAAAACATGAAAATGGCATAGTTCACGTGTAGATCTTAGTGTATTTTTTTTTCATAGATGACTCAAGTAAGTAAAGGAAATTTAAAAAAGTAGAAACCATTCTTAAACACTGCAGTACATGTATCAGTAATATCCAACTTGTATAATAGAGTTACGAAGTCTCATCACAAACATCATGAACATACGTATGATATATACGTAGTAATTAAATCAATTGAGCTCCCACACAAGTACTACCACCACCACCATCACCACCAGCACCAAACCCATCACCGGACCACCACCACCACCATCATCATCATCATCATCATCATCATCATCATCATCATCATCATCATCATCATCATCATCATCATCATCATCATCATCATCATCATCATCATTTCATCCCTTCTAAAACGGCTACATGAGAAGAACCTCAAATTATGTACATGAACTAAGATATTCATACAGCTCTATAACAAATCCCCTGTTGGCATATTCTGTTGAAATCCATAATGCATAAAATTCAAGGTCAGAATATTTAGTAAGTTCAACCTGATGAGGTGTTGAGTAATGCAATATATTAAATGTAATGTATTGTACATATAATCCAACCTTTTAAAAAAAAGACCCTGGCCTCTAATCGTCACAAATATCAGTATTTTTTCTCTATTTGAAATGCCAATGTTTAGCCTCTCGGCAAACTTTTAATCCGAACTGAAGGTAAATCTCTGAACCAGCGTACGTGTTATAGGATGTTCTACAGAACATATACCCTACGTGTAGGGTCTATGAATAGATTAGGGTTTTTAAAAAGTGTGTTACTTCATATACTCAAACTCATCACTCAAACCTTTGTTATGTTTATACAACCTTGGATAAATGTAAGAGGTGACAGTATGAGCTCTTTGCATGTTTGTACTCCTTCTGAGAAGACTGTACATCTGTTATCTCATGCGACTTAGAATTCTAGCTACATGTCTTCATACATCATCACATCGTACAACTGTCTGAACCTCTGTGTATTTCCTCCAGGCATTTGTAGGGAAGTCACGTACATATTGAGTATTGAAGCGAAGACCACAACAGCTTTCTCCGACCTTTCGTCAGTCGTCTTTCGTAAGGGTCGACCTCCAATTAAGTGATGCAATACAGAGCTTGACATCCTTAAGAAATCTAACAAGCCAATCAATTTCAAGACCTGAGAAAAAAAATGTAATGACTTTGGATATGAAAGTTGTACATTTACACAACAATACTGGTCAATTTATATGTAGATGATGCAGGAGTAATGTTAGAGGTTCACTGATTTCAGGTGTCTCGACCTAAGTTGCTATCGATTAACACGTTTATTAAAGTGACTCGAATAGTTTAAACTCTTAGGAGGAGACCCCGTGGACAACCGTGTATCTCCAAAAGACAAATACACCGACATTATATAAGTTTAAGTTTGATACTTTCCACTTGTAAAGTCAATCTTTTAAAGTTTGGTCTGTCTTGCGAAATACGAGTAGGGGTTTTGTTGTCGAGAAAATCGCTAAATCGACGATTTACTGTGAATACATGCAACACATACATCAAAATGACATTCGGGTAATTGAAATACTTTTTTGATGTTTGTGTAGTGGAATTCGATCCAATTTAGGTTATTCTGATCATTAATAGCCTAAGTCTTGCTTTATGTAACGGTTAATGAACGAGAAAAGGGCTATGTGATAGTATATGCATAGTGAAGATAATGCGCAGCGTAGCGGAGCACGAGGTTGGTGCAATATGTACACTATAGCCAGACTCGAGTTCATTAAAGCAGCTTACACCACATCCACTAAAAGTTGTTTAACTTATTAAAGATAACATTTCTGGGCCCACTGTAGGTAAAAGCAGTTGAATAACTCCAGCTAGCAAAGAGCTGCATCCCCACGTTACTGAAATGTCTGGGAGATGATAACATTGAATGGTCATCAAATGCACATGTGTGTGGTCAAAAAGTCATTGTATAACTTCTACAATAGTCATGATAGTCTGACCTCGTGTGTAGGACGTTGTTATCAGCCAATGATGTGATGATACTTCATGATGATACACTTGCAAGGAAACGCACCGGTGTTTTTTCTCGGGCTGTACAACATACTCTTATATTACATTCACAGTGAAATGAACCATACGTTCAAATACTTGATTTTATGTGTCTTCAACGTCCAGCACTGTGTCAATCATTTTAACTGTAACGTTACATTGTCACTTAGTTCATCTAGCATGATCAACCACCTGGCTCTAACTGAAACCCACAGTTCTTTGGTTAGGTGATTTTTGATGGAAATGCTATTAACGTTTACTTCGTTAAAACATCATTGTAATGAGGAATGGCTATACACATACTTTACGTTTCTATTTATAAAAATACATCGCTTTCAGTCAGAGCAAAAGTTGTCCATGTGGTGCCACTAGTAATTTCCTTGATAATGCAAAACTAATTTTGACTGACTAAACGTTCAGAGTGTCACACATGATGGTTTGATCATCGTTGAATTTTGCTCATATACAGCACAGGTCCAAAAGTCAACAATTTCAGTGATAACCGAAACAATGTAGTTTATCGATTGCTGTCACTTCCGTAATACAATGAACACCCAACGCGGCGACCTTCTCTTAAAACCGCTCACCTTTAATGTGTACCTGTACCTCTCCGTTCAATCAACCGCCTGTTTATGTAAACACTTCTATACACACTAATGTTCAAATTGAAGTAATTTGCTCGTAAATTTTCGAAGTTAACTGTATAGTGTTGTGTCGTGTGTGATTTAATGTACAAAAGGTTCTGTTTTCCGTCTGTCACTTACTACAATGTACCCCTAGAAGTAAGTAACCTGATCTAAGTACAGAAACCTAAAATGCCAGGGTTTCCTGACAGGGTAGAAAGAGCGCATGTGCGTTCACATGGTAACGGGAATCGGCATTGCTGGCAGAGCAGAGTGATTTGTGCATGTAAATATATGTGTTGTCAAATGTTATTTTGTCTTTCGCGTTGTTATATCAAGTATAATCAAGTACCCAATGTGAAGTGACGGTTAATAAAGTTGTGTGCGTTTATTTGGAGTCGTGATTAGATTGATTCATATGTATGAGTCTTATATGACTTGTGATATCTATTATCATAACCTTGACATTTATAAAGAAGTCACATCGCGGTTAATCTAGTTGAAGCAGTTTGAACTATATATCTTACTATATGAAAGCACTCTGTGTAACAGAAGGCAGCCTTCAAATTGTCCAGCTCAATTAGCTAATAAGAAGGAAGCTTCTAACTCAGACGACGCTTTTTTGTCACAAATGGCTGGAGACGAAAGCAAGAGAGCAATACGAACATGTTCGTTTTATCGTGTTAATAGTATATGAAGCTTGTTGAGACCTTCTGATAGTTTACGTTAGACAATTAGTAAGTCGTTGTCAATAGGGTAACATCTACTCCAGAACTGGACTACGAGGTATTAGACACATTTATGACAAAAAAGTGTGGATTAATTTTCAAATGACACGACTCCAAAGAAGGTCGTTTTTAGCTCGGGGTTTGATATCGTCTAGATATCGTCATCAGAACAATGTCTGCAGTTTAAATGCATAATAAAGGTTTAGGTGTGAAAAAATACAGAAAATTGAAAATGCTGCTCAAATAATAGGTATGTCGGTCCTCTAAATCAAAGATGGCGGCGTGACAGTAGTGGGAGTGGTGTAAACATATGTTTACAGTGTACGATACCCCTTGATCAGTTGGTCCCAGGTGTTAACTCGGATGACAGTATTATCATTCGCAAGATTTACAACAGGCATAATCTATATATATGATCAATAAAGTAAGGATATCATCAAAAGCTTTAATTTCTACAAGTCTTGTACAAATCTGTTGAAGAAATGCGAACGTATCTTTGAAACTTTACATCCATGTTCATACCCCGGTTTCATGGTGGGGTCAATAACACGTGGTGAATCGTAACATTGCATAACGTGCTTATAAAACAAACGTTTGTAAACTGACTAATTTTAGCACAACTGAACTGAGGTTATATATATATTCAAATTATATTTTTCGAAAAGTGTTTGGCCTCATATCAACAGCTCGAAACAATGATATATATATATATATATATATATATATATATATATATATATATATATATATATATATATATATATATATATATATATATATATATATGGAGAGCGAATTTACAAATTATGTCAACATTTTTGGAAACCTTTGGAGTAGAGTTTCTTTGAGACAATCTTTTTTCATGTGTATGTGTATGTGTATGTGTATGGATATATGTGTGTGTGTTTGTTTGTGTGTGTGTGTCTGTATGTATGTCTGTCTGTCTGCCTGTCTGTCTGTATGTCTGTCTGTCTGCCTGTCCGTCCGTCCGTCCGTCCGTCCGTCCGTCTGTCTGTCTGTCTCCGTCCGTCCGTCCGTCTGTCTGTCTGTCTGTCTGTCTGTCTGTCTGTCTGTCTGTCTGTCTGTCTGTCTGTCTGTCTGTCTGTCTGTCTGTGTATATGACTGGTAGACGTGCACCAACGTGTTATTGGTTAGGACTTTATGATTGATGAACAGAGACACGATGTTAATGACTGTGTGGGTGGCTGTGGATGAATTTTAAGTTGATTCTCATGCATCTCAGGACTTAAGTTCTAGAGTAACAACTTTGACTATACTGTGAGTGAAGGTGTAAATGGTAACGATACTATATACAATGATATAGGAACTAGGCTATCTCAGCATTATGCCAGTGCGCTGCTATCTTAATGGATAAATGTAGATAGAATAAACACTGTAGGCAATGACAAACAAAGTCAGTGATTATGTTAGCATAAGGAATACCAGCAACACCATGTACACCTGACATTTAAAAAAAACCACTACTCTATAGGACAGTTGAACACGACATTGTACTTAAATTCCTGAGTATAATTCAATAATTCATGTCTGGCTCACTTGTATGTAGGGACATAAACCTAGTGACGTCATTTCACTTCCTCACCAGGTTTGACTCACTCGCATGAAGTGTGAGATAAACATGTCTAGCGTAGATACTCTATTGTATTGACTGATAACATATCACAGTCTGTACATATTTACAATTGATTGCAAACAAGGTGTCAACGTAGGTTATAATTTATTAGGTGAGATATTGGAATACTAAATGACGGATGTTATACACGCAAAATATAGAGGAGTGGCTATATCACCAAGGCTCTGGCTTCGTTGTTCAGAGTTTTCCGTAGGAGTTCTTGTTTTTGAAAATACAGTGAGGGTATTGTTTTGTATTGCATGATAACGGAGTTGACGAGATGTTCGTACAATGCATTGTACAATTTAATGAGATTGGCGTACATTAAACATCAAAAAGTAGAATTTTTTCCAGAAGAAGGTTTCAATCAATTGATAACGGTCAGCCCTGACATGTAGATGTTATGATTTTGTAAAACTCGTAATGTTCACACTGCAATGACAGAACTTTGCATCAAACGCAATCCTTTTAACGTAGAGATAGCCATATACTTCAGATATTATGAGGTCGGTATGAGGTCAAACACTTTTCGAAACATATAATTTGAAATTCAAATTTTTTCATTGTTTGATAGAAAAAAAATTTATCGATCTTGATGCTCTACGTCGATATATTCAATCTCAAGGCTTAATTAAAGATACAATATTTGATGTACTCAGGTGCTGTGTTTCTCAAACACACATACACACAAACCACTGTTTTGATATTTAACTAAATATTCGCAAAATAAACCTACAATGTTATCTATCAAAATCAATATTTTAATGGCCGGTACGTGGGAGAAAAACAAACGTCTCATTCATGATTGTATCATTGATCCTTGAAGCAATCCATACGTTTCTTCTAGATAGTGGTACACGTTTTATGAAACGAAATAGTAATTTGAAGTTCAAACTGACACGCAGTACTACTCAGTGTATCGCTGTTGACAAAAGTGAAGTGCCATCGACAACGCATTTTGTTCGCATGCATATGCCATGATAGCGAACACATAAAATGAACATAAACCGTGACCCAAATGCCATCAATTCTTTTTCTAGTGAATAAGCATATATACTCGATGGCTTTAGAATTAACTTATACTGTTTGCGGAATGTTGTTATACTGAAAATAATTGTTTGTGTACCCCTTGTTAAATTTCTGATATCTCTATTTACGAGTAATATTCGATATTTCAATTGCTATCTCTGTATTCCTTGAAGCGTGAATGGTGACTGTCCCGAGGCACGAAAACCATTTATCAGCTGCCCATGAATGTAATCGTACGTTAAAGTGGCTATTATCATCTTCCCCGGCGTCTAAATTCAGATAACACCTCAGCCCAATATCGCTAACGCGCATGCGCGTATTGTAAAAGTTTGAAACTGAGATTTGCTCGTGGGGAAAAAAACGCTCAATCTGTCATATTTGTAGAATGTTGGTTTGCATTTTGTTTATGACGTAATAGCAAACATACATACACACATACATACACACATGCATACATACACACACACACATACATGTACATACATACATACATACATACATACATACATACATACATACATACATACATACACATACATACATACATACATGCATGCATGCATACACGCATACATACATACATACATACATACATACATACATACATACATACATATATACATACATACATACATACACACACACATACATACATACATACATACATACATACATACATACATATATACATACATACATACATACATACATACTTACATGCATACATACATACATACATACATACATACATACATACATACATACATACATACATACATACATACATACATACATACATACATACATACATACATACATACATACATACAAACATACATACATACCGTGCAATTAGACAGATAGGCAGGTCGGCAGGCAGCGAGTGGCCATCTCATTGTTGTCATTAATCCTCTAATAGACAAGGCAGCCCTTAATTTTCTGAGTGGAGATAATGTCCAAAATACATCTCTCGAGTCCACTTATGACGACGAATTTGTAGCATTCCATAATTGAGTGTACTACCTCAACAGGCCAATAGTAATAAGAAATAGCTTTGTAATAAAATTTATACACAACCTTGAATATCATTGAAGCTGACATCACATCATCCTGATCCAATCTTTAAGAAAATTGTCTCTTTGGGGAATATACGTTTTAACGGAACACTGAGCACATTGTGTCTGATGAAAAGACACTTTGGGTACATGATTTTTCGATAATTTGATATGATTGACAATTCTTATTTGGCTGTTATTTGAAATTCTAGGTAAGGGCATACCAATGTACGTCACATAGTTGGATGGGGGAATGATCGTACAAGTCATCCTTGCACATTACTACAACGTAGCATATACAAAATATAAACTTTAATTTGATCATGCATGAGAAGTGTGAGCTACGAAGTCATGTACATTTCATCCAACGGGAGTGATACTATTTGTAATTCCGACGGATTTCATTATTCCATTTCCCGTATAGTGCTCATTCATTTGAGACATACATATTTGCTTTGAAAAGTGCCTATATTACTTGAAATATAAAAGCTATACGCCAACCTTTACTTAGTGAAAAGTGTGTATCACTAAAGCGAATACACACACAAATTCTAGAGGACGTAATGGTGTATATAGTAGTGGATGGCAGAGGAAACAAGCGGGATATGACAAAACATTAAGACTGTTTCTCAAAGGAAATTGAATCTACTTTGTACCAGAAGCGGTCTACCGAAGTATATTTTCTTATTACAAGAGTGCATAAATTAACATTCATTCTACATTAGACCCCAACAGAAGCGAACTGTAAAAGGCTCTTAAATTTGATGTATACAGATAGCATTCCAATACAAGCTTAGGTCAAAGTTACCCAGTTTAAACTTTTCAAAATAAAACTTTGCATAATAACCCTGCATAACATCTAACTCTTGTGAACGTATTCTTCGAGATTTTGCGATTAGCAGAAATATGTATCTAGCAGTCGATTTCATATGCAAAACGAGTAAACAGAGAATCATATGGGAAATCGATACCCCCGCACTATTGAAATGTGTCTGTCTGTGCCCGTTGCACTGAATAGATGACTTCGATAGCTTCGGGACTCCTCTGGTATTGAATTCGCAAATTACAAAATTTGTGAGCCATATTCGTCGGCAGAGATTATTCCTCGATATTGTTGTCAGATACGGAACTAGATGAATATAGAGGCAGTAACAAGATTAATTTATAATGTTGATTCAATGGTTTCATTTCCCCGTTTCTAGTCCTCCGAACAGTTCACCCCCACTGGGCTTTCAAAAAGCATAAAACTTGCCAGCAGGGTGAATGAACTAATTATATATTCACGGATATTTACAGCAGAGATGACCACGTTTGAACACTAGATTTTTAACTATGCAGAAGTGTTTAAGGCTTCATTTTGCCAAATATGAACAGCGATGCGACATATTAAGTGTCTATTATCAGAATATATGCAAAGACAATGTATATGTTAGGTGATTGAATGTAAACAATGATGCTTACACTACACAAATTATCAAATTTGAAGCTCTTTGTTTTCCCTCCATAACCCAGAACACTTGGCCATATATGTTCGCATATGTTTAAAAATTAAGTTTTCGTTCACACAATTTCTATGTATCTAACTTGGATCATAGTTAATGCAGAAGGTCGCTATATAAGCACTTAATTTGTAAATTTGTGAATGCATTACAGCTATGAAGTGGAAAACAGACTTGTAATCAGAATTATAATTCCAACGTAAATTGGCACTAAGCCTTTGAATTGAACAAGTGTCAGATTTAATTAAAATCTCATGACCAGGCCATGTGATTATACGCAACAGTCGTTAAATTGAGTCACAAAATAAGACAAGTGTACGAAATCGAAAGCTTCACAATATTGATTTGTAACTGATAATGAATATTGCAATGTGTGCAGACTCTGGTATAAATGGTTACAGGTTCTAAGTTGCTATTTCGGTATAATTCCTATATAATACGATATTTTGGATCGTAACGTTACAACCGTGAAATAATATGTGTCAAATGAAGGGACAACGATTCGAAAATCTACACCAATGCGACAAAAACCAGCATTGTTTTGAAAGCAAATCTCCAGTAAAAGTGGCCTACCGTTAAAATTATGACGGGACTGCTAGTTCAATGAAACTTCCAAAAGGTTTAAAACTTAGTGCAGTAGTATTTGCATTCGTGTGCAGTTGGACATATGTCGTTCATCACTCTTATATCATGTTACCAACACATTTCAGTGATATTACATGATAACACAACCGTGAGTTTGAAATAGGTCTAGTGAAGCATTACTGACTTTATTATTATAATTTGCATAATATGTATTAATTGATAATATGACATGTGCAATCAAATGTGAATCTTTTGTAAGTTATCGAACACCCGTCGAGACCAATACTGGCAATACTATAAGACTACATATAAAAGCTCACAACTATAATTTGCACTCATTGGCGCGTTTTTAATTATTTAATGCAGTATTTAAGTGGGGTTTACTCAATTTGTCCATTTCAGAAAAGCATTCAATCTAAGACAAAGTTAACCTGTTTCTTTGGTGTTTTGAATGTTCAGTTTAAAAGCCATGGAGTTAACCAATTTATTGCTTAAATTATAACCATTCCAACAATTACTATATATTTAAAAAACATCGTACGTCATGACACCTTGTTAGTTTAAATATAATTTCCATGGCAACCCATGATATATGGAAGACAAAAAACACAGACGTCAATTTAAAGTTCCGTTGTAAAAAGCTATTAATAGTTGGATACATATACAATTGTACATAATTAAGACTTAGTTAAATACTCAGATCTCGATATCCGTAAACATTGGAGCCAGACTGAATAGAGAGTTAATCAAAATTATGTGTGTTGTGTTTTCTACAACCGCTTTAGCGCTGACATTTCTAGACTGATAACACACACACACAAGTTGATAATCAATCTGAGCACAGATTAACTTTTATTTGAGACGGCGGAAACATTAACACATAAGCTAATGTTAAGTCTACCTCGATGGCTTCACATGGCTCCATCGGGGTCGTACATCATTGCTCCGTCCAAAGGTTTTTGTAAACTTAGATTACCTTAATTTCTTTGGAATGTCAATTTGTGAAATCGTAATCACACCCGGGAATAGATGAAACCAATTGACGACGACTGTATCTGCGCTGCCCTGAAGTGTCATGGCCCACTGCAGTGATTTGATATGATATGGGTTCGTGTTTGCTCAATACACAATTAAAAGGAGATCAGAGAAGTTTATTTGGAACAAGCCGATAATTGGATTTTATCTATATAGACAGTCAATGACATCTCTGTTATGACCTTGCCTACACTAGTAATTATATGCAATATCTCTTGAAACAATTTCTTGTTTACACCCAATAACTATATTTTACCGAATGTCACTTGGTAATCAAAGCATACCGAACATTAGTTTATCGTGTACTGAATTCACCAACACTCAATCGTTGGCTGCACAACGACCTTTTCGATCAAAATATGTCACGATGCTGAAAGATAAGATTGTAAAAGAATTCCAACGTTGGCAAATTTATACCTTAACACACGCTTTCGGGTCACATAAGTCATTGATAAAAAATGTATAAATCAGCAGACCACAGCTACTGACTAACAAGATTAATTGTTTTACTGTACAATCGATATTTCGCACCTTAAAGTCTATAAGTAACTCAATATTTTCCAAACTTTTAATGTCATTTTTAGTGGCATCATCACTCGTCTGAAAGACTAGGTGACTTACCAAAGGAACAGTGTACGTATTCATTGTCACTTCAACACCTGTGTATGTCAACGATGTTACAAATGCAGAAGTTCGTGTTTATTTTACATGAACCACAGGTCAGAGTGTATTCAGTGATAGATACAATAATGTCCATTGAGTCATGGACTGCTGTCCAGACGATAAGGTTGATTAGGTGACCGTGTCGTCTGCCAGGCCTCGGTAGTTTTATGAGTATGATCTAAAAGACACATTACATGTACAGTAGTCAGTAAAAGTTTGGATAGCCCAGAGACTTGTTGTTATTGTCTCTCTAATCTAGAGATGCTCTACTGTCAGTTACGATCACTGGATTTGAAAACCAATGACGAGTCTATGGGCTTACATTTGTACTACCTCCAGACAAAGTTGATATACATGTAACTGTGTGTGTGCGTATGTACGTGCATGCTTTCAAGTACCAGTCAACCTTTGCGTGTGAGATGATTCAAAGTACACATAGCTTCCAACTACAACTACAATGATGTAGGTTTGGTGTTTCACTCATGGTTCGTGACATTTAATACACACCCTCAGGCAACTTATAATGCAAAAGAAACAATTAGATAGGTGCCGTGTACAGTGAAGATGTAGAAGTAGTCAATTTGAAATATGAAATCATCAAGTTAGTTTTTACTGCACTGTGAAAGAATAGCAATGCTCGTCAGTGCTCAATGTGACTGGACAAAGGATCCTGCTGTGTTTATTGTGTCTCTGTTATTGTTGGTCTATAATTGAAATATGTCTATCTTTGTGTCAAAAACGTAAGAGACGATCGCACAATGTCACACAAGCTCAAAATGCGAGCTTAGTCGCACTTCTTCACTTCGAAAACTTTCACGCCTTTAATGATAATAGCTTCTGTATTTACATTGTACTACTGAGATTTTGATATCGTACTTGTGAATGTTAGTTTAGGGGGAGGCCGAGGGGGGGGGGGGGATTTGTCCTACACGAAAGATGTTCGCGTGCGATCGTCCCTAATGTCTTATGAGTGAAAAACCAAGCCTCCATAATTTTAGCTATATTTTGACGGACGGTATAAAGTGTATTTTGCATTTTTTAACGTAATGATGTACTTATGAGCAGGATGACGGCGGACAAGGTTATACATTAATTGTTCGAAACACACATGTTTCTCCTTTTGGTAGTATTTGGTATTCATAATGTGAAACAGCAAACATGGAAGCAATTATGTAGACAAATAGTTAATATGTCAAAACAGTATAGGTACAGTATTAGCTGCAATAATTGTAGCATCAGGTGTGATTTTAAGGGCTTTTTCTCCCGTTTTTGTGTTTTCCCGTGTCAAAGTGCTGCGTGCGTTGCTACATTTGCCGATTTTAACAGAATTGGGGTACCTCTGAACACTGCCTGGGTCTTGAAGGGTCCGTAATTAATGTCGGAGTTAGGACATGTACGATATTTTGGCAGGTACGGCGTAATTTAGCAGAAAAATCCACCCAGCTTTGCGATTCAGATCTGAATCTCTTCCGTCTATTTGCGCAATTGTTGCGTTTGCTTCCAGTCAAACATCGGAACGGAAAAAAACACAGAAAACAGAAAAAACTCCCTCATAATCACAGCAAACGCTACAGTTATTGCAGCTAGTACAGTATGTACTTTGTACACTCTTTTGTTCGACATCAGGTTAACACAGTATGATGTGAACAGATGGTTTTCTTCCAATATGAATAATAAGTTCTATATTAGTTGTATGGTCCACAATTTACTATGCATATATATATAAATGCCTTATTTCATTTAGATTAATAGATACACATGAAGACACTGGATCAATTACACATTTTTGCTTGGTAATAAAGTACGTGTACACATTCAGCCAGTGGCCGTACTTATTATCAAGCATGTGTTTTTGTGATTTGCAGAATGTGAGCAGGATATTATTTCTAGTACTCGGAGTTTTATTAAGCAAGGACGACGAAGAGAAAAAGAATGTACAGTGTTGGATTAAACATCTCAAAGGGTGTCATACCATAATTTCATTCTGCTTTAAAGAAAAACTAGTAGAACAGGAAATATTATTGGTTAACTGTAACTATCACAAAGTATCCGTTGAAAGGCATGCTTTGTACTCTGTAGAGTTACCAACATATTGGTAACTTATTACTTTTCTGAACACAATGAAGCAACCCCACTGTGAAAAGCCCTCTTCGTTATATGTTACTATTTTCACCAAGGGCATTGATGAGTATCACCATGGATACGGATATTATCTTGTTATTTGCTGATGACAACCGAAAAACAAGAAATAAATGTTGTTTATTGCTATACGGGTGTTATTTGATTCGTAACCATACAGTGACGTCATCAAACTCGAAATCAATCATTGGAATCCTCTTGTTGATTGGCGAAATAATTAGTATTGACACAAAACCCTAGATTGAAAAGTTGCGGCGATGAATTTCATACCAGGTTAATAAATTTGTAGTAACCCGAGGGATGTTTAATATCACAAGAAAGGGCATGAGTAGTTTTCAATATATTCTTAGTAGCAGTAATTGAAGAATATTTTTTTCCGGATATGTGGAAACTATTAAAAACTATGCGAAATGAAAGCTATATATATTATATATGTGTACTATATTGCAGTCCATACATCTCGCTGTCTCTAGCATTGCAGCGTAATCCATAATAAAGTATCAGTGATATCTTTCGGATCACCGAGACTTGCTCGAAGCATATATGAAATCACTTGTTTTGCAAACTCTCTGCAACAGGTGTTTTGGTCATACTTAAAAAAGAACTTGACAAAGCGATGATGTCATATCAAGTTGAACTTCCCATGATTGTCAACACGTGCATGGTTGTTGTGTTATCACCTGCCTTATCATCTGTAATTTGCCCGCTTGATTGTGTTGTTTGAGATTCACAGGTAATATGGTTTGTACATATTCAGTGCCATTGTTGCATATAGGTTTCATATCTTATCTTGACAACGCATTGGTACCTATTCAAATGGTGGACTGTTTTAGATTCTCGTTAGTGACAGCTTTGTCATCCTATCACATGTTAGAGTAATTGCACGCCTGTTGATTAGGTGTATCATGTCGAATTGTTTACATTGCAATAAGAGATCGTCAAAACAGAAGCGTTGCGAAGAGCTGTTGTATTACTGACAAGTCCACTGTTGACGCCATCTTGTTCAGTAGACGCCATTTTGTCCAGTCGTCGCCATTTTGTCTAGTAAAGACAAATATTATCGTAGTCAACACGTACTACCACGATTCAACTATCTTATCTGACCCTAGCAACATACCTTAAACTACTATAACTTTATTGAAAACTGACACAAAACACCTGGTGTACCGAATACGCTATTCATGATTTGTTTCTTCTTGTATAGCTCTCGACCATATTTGTTCCTAATGTTGCTTAATGATACAAATGCATACAGGAAATTAGGTTAACGAGAGTGTATGGTAAGAGTTACGGTTGATAACGTTATGGCCTTAGGCTTGTCAAGTATTGGAACGAGAGGGGCACTATATACTAATGACCTCCGTGAGTTTATTATTAATTTGTACAGAAGAGCAAATACTACTATGTGTAGCTGGCAACATTGAGTTTGCCAGTGTCGGCAATCAAACCACTGACTAGCACGAACAAAACATTTGTTTGCTTCAACTTATTGCTGTCTGAACTAATCGTTTTCTCGTTATCCTGTTATTCCGATCAGTGTATCTCGATGTACTTAACACAAAACCAACATCGTAATAAACAGCTACGTGTGAGTAGAATGAGATACATATAGATATTTCAGGTTCTCTAGTCTGATTCCTTATTTGTCTTTTCCCCCTCATATATGTATATGCGTCGACCACATACCTTATACCAAACTAGACATACATGATACATACATACATACATACATACATACATACATAGTATACATACACACATACATACCTTGTGTTTATGTATGTATGTATGTATGTATGTATGTATGTATGTATGTATGTATGTATGTATGTATGTATGTATGTAAATGGTTCAACCATGTTTCACAATCAAAAACCGCATGTATTGAGAGAAGGAAATAATCTGTCAATTTATTATACAACCATAATAGCATTGACAATTTTGAAATAACACAATGTGCTCATTAAAGCTGCTTTGCCATGGTAATTTCAAGAGCGCAGATGTGACTAGCTGGGTAAGATCCGATTTTGTCTTTCTCAATCAACTAATGAATCTCATAAAACAGAGCATCATGACAGCTGACATTAAGATCCAGACTGCGTTCATATAGTGTGTGTATGATGCCCTAAAAAGGAAGTTGCTGTTGTGAAACGGTTTGCTTCGGCTTTTCCCGAATATTAAATGCGTTTTTAAATCTTCTTGCGAGTGGAATGATACACCCTTAGAAGGTTAAGTGTTGAATAATAGATACTCGAAGGTGACGTTATGATCTTCAAATACCACTTTCTGGGTACTGACATCGACAGTCTCTTCTCAGTCCATTGAGCGTATAAAATCTCGAAAACCCCGATTGCATACACAAACCATACATGTAACGGTAAAAGCTGAAATAAAAATGGAAAAAAAACCCAGAAGAGCGGATTTTATTTACGTCATTATAAGCATGCAAGATTTAGAGAAGCCTCAGGATATGTATGTTTATATATATATAAATGAACAGCATTGAAAAGGATTTCAGGCCATTTTGTATATTACAAAAATGGCGACGTCCAACCTTCCAATGTATACACCGTAATACATACAAAAAAAAGATGTAATTTACTGTCGAGATAATAATGATTCCTGTTAAGCACAGTATTGAAAGTAACTCATTTATTTGCAACAGGCGGCAAGACTTGTAATTTCTAACGTTACACAGTTTAATAAATGGAGACGTCTTAGTGAGTCTGCATGGTTACTGTCATATTTCTCATGACAACCGCATCATTTAGACGAAATGAAAAGCCCGATTTGGCAGTATTGCTGTATAATTTTCAGAAAATGAACAATGGGAGCAAGTCATTTTAAATGTCTATGCTGGAATTCCCTATTAGACATAGCCACTATCAGTACTGATTGTGAATATATATGTGTCCTCAGGCGAAGGAAAATAAGTGCCCCGGGAGGAGCTTAATTTCGGAGCTAAATGGATGAGAAAACGAGCATAGATAGGGTTCAGTACTCTTCTATATTTTTTTTTCATGGTCATCCTGTTCATCAGTTTTCATGGTTAGGAGAGGGTTTTACTTGACATGTAGTTTAAATTGACCCGAGCTGGTTAAAAAATATTCAGTTTTGTTGATTCAAGATTGAGACAAAAATGAGAAGAAAATAAGCCTCATTAGGGCGAGGCAAATTGAACGCGATGACTGGTGAGCCACAGGGCATGATTTATTTTACTCACATAGGGAAAATTGAGAATCCAGAAGCTTCCATAAAAACTGTGTAATCCCTAAAAGAAACATAAAACCAAACGAATTGCATTGAAATCATTTTGATTCGCGAGTACACTCCGCCATTTTATCTGATCCCGGTATTTTAGTTGTTTTTCGACATATGTTGTACATATATTTGCTGTAAAGCATATATATGACGAATTTAATGACTCAGATCTGAGTAACCCTGACATTCAACCTGATACCTGACAAATTCGGGACTTTGCTAAATGTTCGATGTGAACGTGACCTTACTCGGATTGACACCGGGTCCTTATCATTTTTTTTGGCTGCAGCGGAAACGTGATTTCTACACGAGTGTTAATGTGAGTTCGTGTGTAAAACCGTTATGGAACTACTTTCAAAGGTATGGCCAGGTTGATGAACTAGATGGTTGTTTTTGTCATATTCCAGTCGTGAAGACCAGACTCTTTGTGAAGTCAGATGTTATTCACAGAGCACTAAAACTTAGAAATCCACAATAAGCTTAATATATGCATTCATTCATTGCTGCATACCATGTAAGGAGCGCCCTTGGACTTTTTCGAAGTTTGTCATATTTTTAACGATTGTTATTGTTCCTCTCTTTAAATACTATTGCCTAGTATTGAATAGAGCTTTCCTTCCTATGAAGCCCCCGATAAGCTATAATGATTGTTACCCACCAGGGAAATTCCGCAGTATAGATGAAATGGAAGAACAGAACTATGAACTTACAGGCTCCTAAAATTTTACGGCTTGACTACAACATTCACATTTTCTAACTGCCATTTTCATAATCTCTTTGAATAATTCGCCTTCGAATTCATTTTCACGGTTTTCCACTGTTGATACTTCAAGGCTCTTAAAAGTGTACAGTTGGATATCGAATTAATCCCCAACATTAACACTTACAACTAATATGTACAACAACATTCAAAATTTCTCGCTGCATATCTTATTTTTCTGTATGCTTTATTCCTTTTACACGGTACCCGTATCGTTCAAACTGGTACAGTTATAGTTGTTGGCATTACCTTCGTTTGCATATGGAAATATCATTGTAGTTTGTTTGTTTTATTTATTTACGTGTCCTATGTGGGCTTACTAAGTGAATATTTCGTTCAATACAAATACAAACGCCCAACAATGCGTCTCATTACAGTTGCAATTATAATACAAACGTGTTGTATTTCATTCTTTTGTATCCAATCTCGCTAAACGCTCTCCAGGCATTCACACATGTCGAAACAATGACGTCATCTTTTGTGGACGAAAATATTCGAAAAACGCCATGATAGTATTGTTACATGGTTGCGTCTTTATGATTTACACTGGTGGTTATAAAGTCTTTCTGTATTGCGCCACATCTTTTACACTCTGTAGACTCCGCTTTGCTCCTGAATACGTAAACGCTTTTAGTGTGCCACTTATGTATGTTTATTCGTGTATTACGAAAGAAAGGGCCAGGGTTACAGGCTGTGCCACTTTTAATTTAAGGGAACGGAAATATATCATAGTACTTGTACCAGGGTACTTATTTTTATTATAGACAGAGGAAGGGAAATTTCTCTCCTTTGCCTACCATTGTACCAAGCCATTTGTGTAGAGGAGTACATTTGCTTGTGTATTGAGCTCATAATATATTTGCATACTCATTTGCATCATGTTAAATATGCAAATACGTTACTCGTGTACAAGAGTCTGAGCGAAATGTTGTTTATGTACGGAAACAATAACACTAACATAGAATAAACCAGAATAACCAAGTATATGACACCCAACGATGCGTCTCATTACAGTTGCAGAGAATACAAGGGAAATTTCTGTCCATTGTCTACCACAAATTCATTCGTGTAGCCGGGTGTATCATTTACATACATAACGATCTCATTATAATATGATCGCGTTGAAATATGCAAATATACTGCCCGTGTACAAGAGCGAAATGCTGTTTTATGCATTGAAAATCTAACATAGAATAAATTGTATGCTGCGCCACATCCCAATTACAACTGAAATTCTACCTCAACTATTCAACTATACTGTCATAATATACTGTTTAAGAAGCAAGACAGCTTACTTTGTCACTTTATATTTAACTTCGTGTAAAATTAAAGTTATCTAGCATCTTATGAATACTGCAGTGACATTCGATTGGAGGCTGACGTGTGTGTAAAAAATCGTGTAGGTATTAGCGTAGGTGGTTTGATCCCAAGCACATATACTCACAATGAATAACAAGGAAAATATATTAAGATATCAAAATTTTATGAAATACATAATTCATGTGAAAAGCATATGTTTGTGTTTAATGTGCACAGCCAAGTGGTTCTGTACTTAGTAATGGTTTGGATGCCCATGTTTGATCCAGGCACGACTCAATTTAATGCAGTGGAGAAAAATGGGGGGGGGGGGGGGGCTTAGAATGCGGAATTGGTAGACAAGTATAAATGAGAAAGTAGATGCAGGTGTATAAATCGTTGTAAACATTAAAACGATTTTGGAAAATTTTATACTCCGTTTTTACCATAATAACGTTTCCAATTATGACATTCAGAAAAGGTGTAGTCATCTCGTTTCTAAGGTAACGATAACAATACGTTACAAAGATCAGCAAACTCGTGTCTATCTAAAGTTGTATATGGAAATAGAGATAACCTCAACATCTACTGTCATCGCCATCGCATATCATTATCGACATCAATCACAACAAGCTTCAAAATCTTCACAGAACAATTGCTGCGTGATAAAACCGGTTATGACATCATAGACCGGATGTGACATCAATTATGAAGTCCAGGCTCTTAATCCCTATTGGCTGTTTGTTCGTTGCACTGTCTTGCTTTAAATTTGAAAGACAACAAGTCAAGCTCTATGGTAACGATAACAATACGTTATATGTCTGAATATGACAAGTATGCCTTTGCAAACAATTGTATGAAATGTGTATGTAAGTCACCCCTCATACTTCAGTCGTTTACAAAGTACTAAAATATGTATTTCTGATGAATATGGGCGCGTTTGTTCAGTTCTATGCAATGGTGGGCGTCGACGCAATGGATTCAGTGACTATATTTTCTCAAGTCTGAAATAGCATAATCCTACAGAATCAAGTGTATACAAAATCCTACACAATTTGGTATTTTAATGGTTTATCTGCGAGGTTATAATGTAGATCATTATTTCATTCAACATTATTGAAATTAGTCAAACATTCAAGTGAGGTTCATTGAAGTAATTTTACTTGACTGCGTGTTTACCAGTGAAATGGTCAAGACGCATATAATGTAGGAAATATAGGATCACTTATATGTACAGTAATAATATCTGATTCTTTAGTCCAAAAATCCAGGCATCAGGTATCAGCTTTTCACACTATGTTTCCATGACTACGAGTGCTTAGCGTTATTGTGTATAAACTTCAAAGCAAGGAAATAGTACAAATCCTATCGCATTGTGACGTCACTGTTTGCATAAAAGTGGGTCAACTTAATTGTGTAAAATCTTCTATCACTGGGAAAACATGAAAGCCCACTCGCATTCACGAACTGTAGCTATTTCAAAGTCTTCGAAATAAAAAGACAGCGTATTCAAAGAAAATACTGGGAAACTTCTGAACGTGTTCTTTTTCGCGTTATGTTAGAACATTTCATATTAAAATATCAAATATGGCAACTTCGTGTTTATACCATTTTTAATTTTGTAAAGATATAGCTATGTGTCTATATGCATAATATTACAAGTTCCAAAACCTTTTTAAAGTACCACTTGTTGGTTTATGGCCATTTTAAGGTTTAAACCACAATTGTCTCTTTTCGAAAGTTTTTAAGTAATCATTATGAGAATATGACATTGTCACATATGGAGATAAACTAGAAACACAAACTGTAGAAAATAGATTGACAATACAATAATGTATGTGCGTGAACCACTTAAAGTCAAAAACCACCAGACTAATTGTCTTGGTAATTGGTAGGAACTCGCATCGTCAATGTGCGTTTAAGGTAAAAAAATGCGAATGCCTTTTTTGAAAATTAGGTTACACTTTAAGTGGAATGTATAATGTTATTGTTTTATTGATGCCATAAAATAATTAATCTTTTTATGGGTTAATTCACCCATGACCGATTTCTCATTGAGGGTTCCATGGTAACATACTTTTTAGCACAATTGAACTGTAATTTAATGTTTAATCATGCTATAGATGTGATAGAGCATTTGTTCATTTATTTATATATCTATCTGTCTGTCTGTCTGTCTGTCTGTCTGTCTGTCTGTCTGTCTGTCTGTCTGTCTGTCTGTCTGTCTGTCTGTCTGTCTGTCTGTCTGTTTATGTGTGCATGATATATGATTCAAAAATAAAAACAGGGATGGGAAGGCAAGTGGCTAAACAAGTGAACACATGTGTAGCAACAAGATAAATGTACAGTTGTGCTAGAACGCCATTGGCACTATTTGTTAGCTGTTTGAGCGTCAAATGTAAATTTATTTTTTGTATGATAGATCGGACGTTGAAATTACCATATTCAGGCAATATGCATGTACTCCAAAGACGCAATGCCTCCTCATCGGCGGTTTTGATGTTGACTAATTCGCTTGCAAGACCAACCCTCTACTTGTTACAAAAAACAGCTGAAACACAATTCACTGACTGATGATCACGACTTGTCAATATTCGCTAGTGTTGTGATAAATTTAATGACGGTGTGGGTTTTCGAAGATTCGATTAAGCAATATGTCATTATATGTCGTGTTTGTGAGTGGACGCCCAGTATACTCAACACACAAAGACCTTTTAAGCCGTATGAACATTTCATAGGGGTGTGTTTGCGTTGTGCACTCGAGAAATAGGAATTCGATGTAGCGATACCGTAACACCGTATGAATTGTCCTTCAATTTTAATTAGCAAATACTGCTCCGAAGGGTATTCGCATGGAAGTCCTCATAATTGAATTCTTCCGTTCGTATAGCATTTCCGGTAATTTAAATATACATAATCCAGACTGCCAACTCTCAATTTGCTACAATAAATTTCCTCAAGGAACAAGACTGTAAACAACACTTCTCGTTCCCTTAGCTACTGACTTGTCACCAATGATCATTTGTTACACGTACACACAAGAGATAAATGTCCTTTTTGACAAGTGGTATGAAGTACATGTACTGTGAAGGCTAGTCTGTAAGATACGACATTCGTGCCACAAGAAGTCCTGATAGGGCCGAACAACACGACGTATCTTAGAGTCTATATGAAGATACGTTTATTCCAAAATGAGAAGATGAAATTTTCCTTGGCAACACTTCGATTTCCCTTCTCTAGAAATTTGAAGACTCAACGTAGATAATGAATTTTGTGTGTGATAAGAATAAGCTGCTAAGTATTTTTATGTAACTTCATTTATGTTAATTTGGTAAAGTGTTTTTTTTTCAATTTATAAACATATTAGATTGACACCTACTCCCCCCTTTGTCATTCCGACCTACCTGCCTATCTATCTATCTATCTATCTATCTATCTATCTATCTATCTATCTATCTATCTATCTATCTATCTATCTATCTATCTATCTATCTATCTATCTATCGACCTACCTACCTACCTACCTACCTACCTACCTACCTACATACCTACATACATACCTACCTACCTGCCTACTTACCTACCTGCATACCTACCTACCGACCGACCTACCTACCTACCTTATATTGATGGTGACAGTATTGAATTCGTTCGTAAGTTACTTTTAGTAATTCAATGAGTGGGTGACTGATCTATTGGGAGGTATTAAGAATAAAGTGAATTAATCGTTGAACGAGTGACTAAATTAGGCAGACAAGCAGTTAATAAGTTATTCAATTAATGATCGATCAATCTATCAATTTATAAGTCAGGCTTGCGCTGTCATTCTATCTACCGATGAGTAGTTCGTGGTGTGTTGGACAAGAAATTGTCAGTCGTAATTACTTTCGAGTGATCCATCAATCTGTTTGACCCACGATCAGTGTTATCTAAGCTGTCAGTTATCTTAATCAATCAAAACTACTTCACCCCTATAATCGATTGTACTAATTTTCTTTCGCACGTGCCAAGTGATGTGTACATGTTCCACGTGAAATAAAGGATACCAATATTACTGTAAGTAGCTAAGGCCTGCTTGAAACACTAATGTGGGCTTTGAATCATTGCAAGCTGCCTAGTTTTGTGTTACACGTACCTAAATCGATTTCCCTCGAGGGAGATGAATTTCTAACTGCGTCGGAAAACGATCATCTCGTACATACCGCTTTATACTGGGCAATTTGTAGAAATAAGCCGTCAAGTACATTCAATAATATGCAAGCCGGAATAAGCTAGATGGTGCAAAAACTCAATTTAGAGACGCTAAGCAGAACTACTCGGCACCTGAAAGATGTCTCCTTAGATTGAAAAGGAGTGAGGCAATAAAATCAATGGCTGAAGGTCTGTTTACTGAATGTTTTGAGGCATTCAATGAGGGAACGACATGTAAAAAACGTGTAAAAAAGCTAGGAGGCTTGCTGCAATACTGTACACATATTCATTCATGGTCATTACAACGAAGCGTTCCATTATGCTGTATCGATTAGCATGCTAGCAGCAGTCGTTTTGAATTTGCAGAAAATCGTTGGTATGCTACATTACGTTGGACCGAATTTTAATTGTGCATTTCGTTCTGCATCGTGTGACTGAATATTGTCATTGCAGTTTCAGTAACACGAACGTGTGCACGATCAAGTGATATCTCCTCAAGGCAACACATAACGCTGATATAGTCAAATTTGATATCACCTTTACTTTAACCCCATAAGACTGTTGCTTTACATTTATCTTTATACGGTTCGAAACCCGCATATTGCGCTATCGAATTTTGAGACATACACAACACCTCATGACCCGCAATAACATATCAACTTGGTTCAAGATTTCCTTGTAGGAATAAATGGGTGTCATGCTGATATCAAAAGGCGTGAATCTGCTGTTTTGATTATCAGTTTGTCGTATTAGCAATTTGGCGTGGTCAAATGTTACTTTATTCAACTTAGTACCAAGTCTTCTATATAAATGTGTTCTTGTTTAAAGAAACAATTAAAGATATGTCCCTTTTTTGGAAGAATCTAGCGATCGAAACCGATTCAAATGTATGTACATGGTTGTAGAAGTGTATGGTACTTCTGGAATATGATATAAGGCTTACCAAGGAACATTGGTAACTTTGTGAAAGTTATTCGACAGTGGAGATGACACCCATGTCCATCAGCAGATAATTGACACAATGTCAACATGCATATGTTACTAGCATTGTAGGTCAAATGTCAGGTATTTTGGGGTTCTCATGTTTTACTTTAATAAGCTGTTTTGAAAGGAGATTACATTGTTTTAAATCCAGACGTTTAGTACTTCAAAACGACATCAGAAATGTTCATAGTCGACGAAAAGAGCTTTTTTGCTATATACACGTTTTAAACGCTTAGTATGTATAGTCAAGCTTGACGGTGGGTAATTATGAACTAAATAATGTCGAGTTGTAAAGATACTGCTGCGTATACAAGTATACTAGACAAATTAATTCGTCATGACATTGAACTCCGTCTTAGCATTTGACAAGGACGAACTGTCTGATATCCTTTACCGAGTAATCTCTTAAGCCAGGAGGGGAAAATGGCGCCGGAAATGACGACATCTTTCATGACAGTGGTAATCATAGAATCCCTACTGTTGAAGATGATATAGTATATGGGCTTAGAGGGCCACATATCTCATTGACCCTAAGTGTGAATTTCATTTTCAGTAAAGCCTGTCTCATATTGTTTTCGTACCTCTGCTTCAGACCTGGATTAAACCCTACCCACTATAAATAGATCGATTATTTTATCGGTTTGTGATATTTTAACGTGCTTGGTCCATTTACCGATATCGTGCGATCATGAAGGTAAATCCCCCGACGAAATAGGGATAAGAGTTCTGCCAGGAATTATTCTTACTTATTAGGCTTGATACGGGAATTGCACCGTGAGATCGACTTGCAAAGCCCCGAATAACTTAACGCAGTCATCGGCTTACAAGAAGGAAACAGTGAAATGATCGCTTTGTGTGTCATTATTTAGAAAAGTCCTCTTTCTTAGGAGTCTGCTAGTACCCATATCATTACTTCCTCTGTCAGGCATGATGGTGTTTTCATTTATACAGTACATTAAAGCTATTGAGCAAAAATTGCGATCACGTTAATTTTTTTAAAAATCGACAGTTAAGATGTTTGCGTTTCCTACAAACGCAAATATTTCAGTCAAGTTCTGAAGACATTACTTAAATGCACCGTTCTTTGAACTCTTCGACGGTCACTAGGGTTGTTATTATCATAATTGCAAGTAGTCGAACAGGACTATGTTCACTTAAAAACGGAAAAAGAATTGTTATTCACTACTGTGTAAAATAGGTTAATGGTTTTGTTTATTGACATCGAAATGGCGTTCTCTGAGAGTTGCGTAACCATGCTTGAAGCACATCCTAAGATCCCCATACAATCACACAACTTTCTCCTTGAAGATCCTAAAGTGCATACCGTTGCATATACGTCTACTTCAATGCATCATTATCCGCCCCTATTGTTGGTCAAATAGGGCTCATTACAAAAGATACGCAACTGAAGTCATCAGGGTTATTAATGAAATCCGGCCCAATTACCGACTTAAATTACTCGTAAAGTCACAATACCTACACAATAGCTGCAAAGATATCGCTGATAAGTGTATTGCGACGATGTTTTTTCTTTCGTTCTCTGTTGTTTTTGGGAAATCGCAAAGTAAGAGCTTGCCGCTTGAGGGGCTTCAAACAGTTATGTTAGCGCTAACAAACACAACAGCCAACTAATCCCTTCATTTACTCTATCGGAATAGAGTCTTCAACTAACTTCGTTTTTCTTTAAAGGTGCGAATTTACTAACAGGTCTTAAAATGCATTGCCATGAGTATTCATAGTAGTTTTAACGCTTGGCCAAATCCCCAAATTAGCATAACAATTGCATTCAAATTCTCATTTCATGCCTCGGTACATTTGCCTGTTCAACTCTATTTCCAAACACTTGGCAGTGTTCTAATTTAGCAGTACAGTTATTATTGTCATAGTGTGTTTTGTCAAATGTTAGGTAGAGTATGATCATTTCAGCTTGACGAGTCACAAACACCGAAGTTTAAAGTCACATCTATCTCAGTATTCTAATAATGAAGGGTATATTTACATGTACCTTATAGGGGAGGACATGTTTTAAATATCGCAGAACTTTGGCATTTTGCATTTAGTTCTCATTTCTTTTGAACATTTAAAAAAAAATATTGACGTTTATATATATTCGCATTATAAGAAATATTCATGTATCTTCATTCCTGGCAGATTGCCAACAGTTGAAGATAACTGCCATGTTGTCTCGTATGTTGGCTTTTCAATTCTGAAGTGGATATTTCTGATGTCAAATCTGTCGTTTTTACAGTAAATCTCACAAGCAAATGTCACAAGAGATTCTTCTCAGATTTTTATGAATGAAGTATACAGATCCATATATGTATTGTTCAGACATAAGTATAGTCCTATATCAAATTGTATCAGCTGCTGTTATTATTATTATTGAGATTTGAGGAACGTGATGAAATAAAACGTGTTATCAAAATTGGTTTATGTACTAACAAGAGATAGTAGAGTTGTCGTTTGCACTTTCGTAGAGTCTTCTTTGATATGTCATGTAGAATTTCACGGGATGTAAATCTTGAACTATCGCCATCACGTAATTGTAAGATCACAAAAGTGAAAACAAATATCCCTTGAAAACGTGCATATAAAGTAGTAACTACCTGGGGCATATGCGTGGGCAGTGGGAAACCATTCAGGTTGGCGCATTTCAATACCCGAAAACCATCGGCCATCGATAAATGCGAAGGCTTTATTACATCTTAAAATTGTTTCATCAATCAGTGATAAAAACGCGTTTAAATCGGGCCCTATATGACCACATTTTACAAAACCATGGCTTCTAGGTGTTTAACTTCAATTGCTGTATTGTCGCACATGTACACTTTGCATTGTTAAGACCTCGATTTGCGAGTTATCAGAGTTTTGTAACGTTTGTTATTTTTGACAAATATCACGTACTTTTAAATGTCTGTATTCTTATTCCAAAGAAAACCGTGCGCCAATGAAAAAAAAATGTAAACGAAATAAATTTATGAATGCTGGACACCCTGTAGGCATTTGCATTGAAACTATACGTGTCTTACATTGCTTGTTGTTTTCTGTTCTTTTTTAGTTGTGGTAATATGTGCTTCTGGCGAGGCCGTAAGGAAGATTATGTTGGCAGCACATGGACTTGGAATGACGACACCAAACAAAGATGGCCATGCACAGTATGTTTTCTTCAACATTCAACTATTCGATAGCGCTTACTTCGGTAGCGTTGGATGGGAGAAAGGCGATGAACATGATGCTGACGCCAAGCAAGCTTATCGTTCTTTAATGACTCTAACCCTGAGGAAACCAGATACTCCGGAATATAACGATTTCGCCAAGGAGGTGAAAATGCGTGCTCTGAGGGATTATCAATTCGATTACGACAAGGAGGGCGAGGGTGTAAGTAAAAGTATACAGTGTTCTGGTATTTGAGATTTTTAAAGTGGCACAAGCTGAGTTTATAAACCTTTTACTCAACTGAAAATACTTACATAAAACTCGATGGCACTATATAATTATAGTGTAATATTATCAATGTTGATGCATGCCTTCTATGATATTACAATTGCCTTCTGGCATTGTCAGAACAGATGAACTCAGCATAAACTCAGCTTGTACCCCTTTAATTGACAATATGAACCCGAAGCAAAATCGAATAATAAAAATGAAAACAAAAATCTACCTATCCCACCTATTCTAAAATTGATCCTAATTGGAACCACACATTTCTTTTTGTTAGGCCTCAGAGAAAGCTATTCATTTGTTACCTCTTGCAGAATTTTAACAATCCGTTTGCTGAAAGAAATGACAATATCAAGCGAATCGAACAGTTTCGTGTTGATTAGTCCTGAATTATTATTAAGTACTAATATCATTAGTAATTATTGCTCATCAAGGCGAACATTCATTAGTAAACATTTTTTAATTATGTTTCCTAAGAAAATTACGTACATGTAAATTCGCAGTATTATTTACAAAGGCATGTAATTTGCAAGTTCCGATTTCAAAACCAATTAGTGCCTAGTTAATTGGTTAATGATTAAACGACTAAACCAATTATCATACTACTAATTATGTAGAGCGAAGGGAGATAACACCGTGACTGCATACATTCATGCAACTTCCATACAATATACGTTTCAATATATTTAACGTATAGAAATTAAAAGGGTCATTTGGGGTCGACGTTCGCAGAGATATATATTTTAAGAGAGTGCATCCAATAAATTTACGGATCGTACAGCGTTTGATACCGGCTCTCAGCGGTAACCTCGCATTGAACAAAATACCATGATCTGTACATTTTTTAATTATGAAATTGCTTTGTGTATCATATAACATAATGCGATTATAGTACTCGAAGACGATAAATGTTATTATAGGTTGATATACCAACATTAACACTGATATCAATGATTAGAAGTGACACACGTTGTACACTGTTTATAGATCTTTATACTACAAGGAAACCAGTAAAGTTGCAACAAATCGTCGTGTAACCCGTCAGTGGTCTTTCTAACGAAGCTACATTTTATCGACTGTTTCAACTGTACTAATATCATGCTATTAAACATTGCTGATTTTTATCCAGTAACTTGACAAAAATATTACTGATATTACTAAATTTTATCGTCTGGCTCGTCAAAAAATCTTCATTTCAACATCTTCAGGAATGAGAACAATTGAAGAACATTTGTTACATTTTAATTCATCGGTATGCCTTCAAAATTATACGTTGTTATGATTTGGCGAAGAGTTGCTAAGATAACGGTAGCTCATGTAAAGAATTCGCAAATATTGCCATATCGGTAAGACTTTGTCACCCAAAATGACGAAACGGAACAGTGGTAGTATACATTTTGTGGCGACAGACAAGAAAACGTATCTGCGTGTAGGTAAGATTTGGTTTAGCCATACGACGTTTTGTTTCAGCTGGTTTACATTGTATGTTTTCGAATCAGTTGATATTCAGCAAGTTGATAGGGTAGGCATGTAAGAATTTTTCAGAATGACCCTTGACCCTTGCTACTGCATGTTACGTGCTCATGACAGGAAAAGAGTCATTACGAATATGATATCCTCTATTATTTCAGCAGTAGACTCGGAGCTAATCATGACATTATCTTCTAGAGTACATAACTATATTGTGTATCCTATCTTGTCAGTATTCGCAGAGGAGATCTTTCACCAAGGGGTATTATCTTCTCTTCGAGCGACTCTTCTTCGTCTTGTTGTAATCTCCAATAACTTTCTGAGAAAGGAGAACGAATGTATGTTTAGGCAAATGAGAATAGTGCCATATGATATTTTAGTATCGCAAAGGTGGGTGGGTGGGTGGATGGGGGACTATTACATGTACAATTGGCGGTCCGTACGTCTGTCCGTACGCAATATCCAATTTCATTCAAACCTGGTATAAGGGTAGCAAATCATATAGGAAATCTAATACGTCATTTTGTTTTGCGACATATGCAAACTTAACCGACTAGTGGCCATATTTGTAGTTACAAATCACTATTTACTGCACAACACAAAAACTCTAACACATAGAGACTCCATTCAAGTGTCTACCTCATATTATCAGATATAAGCTTTCTTTTAATACATTGACCTTGAGCTTCAAGGCCGGTTATCAAAATCAAGCAAATTTGTTTTGCATATCAAAGACACTCTATAATAAATATAAGCTTTTGTCAATGTCTTTAAATAATGTTTACGGGTAATATAAGAAGAAAAAATATAGAGATAGCTATTGGTGCTCATACGTTTTTACTGAATAATGGCCATATTTGTAGTAAAAAATTGTGACAGTGCACAAATCAAAAGCTGTAGTTCATAACGACTCCATTCAAGTGTCTATACCCGTATAATCAGGTGTAAGATTTCCTGTAAGACGTTGACATTTCACCTTGACCTTCAGGGTTAATTATCAAACAGTAGCTATCTCTTGCATATTACAGACACTTTTGTATTATTGCAGTGTGACCAATATTTTATAAGATCTTGGGCGAATGTGATAAAGTATAAAGGTAATACACACATACATTAATTTTGGGCTCATAGCAAACTTTGACAGATGGCAGCCATATTTGGTGTAAAAATTAATAGTTTGTGCAACAGCTCCGGAACCATAAGACATAGAGACTTTATTCAAGTGTCCACTCCTATAGTATAAGATATTACCTTTCATTAGGTGTTATTATATTAGACCCTGACACTTACCTTCATCACAATGACTGAATGGAAGCTATATTTGTTATATAACAAAAGTATAACTGTGAACTACACAGCTCATAAACTACTGCATTAAAGAACATTAAGGTGTCTACTCCTATGATATCAAAGGCAGGTTTTTTTAAGACCCTGATATTTACCATGGCCTTGACCTTTAGAGTCAATTACCAAAACCAAGTTTTTTTCTTGCATATTGTGATGAGCTACTTGAATAGTATGGTGCATACTGTGTACTTGGTACACTTTTTAGTATTTAAGTATGATCAATTCCTTTCAATAGTGACCAAAGATCATACAAAACAAGGGAGATACACACATGCATCATGTATGCATCTGTCTGCGTATATTATTTTTACCGAATAGTCGCCATATTTGACGTGAAATTTAAAATCCACCAATATTGTACATTAGTTCAACACAATAAAGACAGTCACTTAATTAAAGTATCTATCCATACATTATCAGATATGACATTTCTGTTAGTATTTTTATATTTGACCCTGACCTTTACCTTCCGAGTCGAAATTTCTAGTCATTGAGAAGTAAAATATTTGATAGGTAGTATGTCTTCTATGAAGACTTGTTTTATATGTTATGTACAATTTGTACCATATATGTGATTTGTATCAGCAAAATACAAAGGCAAGCCGCTCTTCACAATAGGCAAGCCATTGGCATATTTTGATATGATACTAGAAGTAGATAGAAGCATAATGTGAAATATGCCCAATGACAACACACAACATTTTCCCTTTATCTATCTGAGCATGGAATTTGATAGAAAACAGATTTCCGACCGTATGGCAAGACAATGATCTCTTTTGCTGACGTGATTGTTCTATGCCATACGTTTTGATCAATCGCTAGTCACTAGTTAAAAGATACAAATTTCAAAATAATTGAGCATTGCTTGCAAAACCTATTTTTAATTGAAAAATATGGTACTGCGGAATCGAGCCCTGAAATTTGTGAGTGAATGACATTTTTAATAACTAAGCTACTAAATTTGGACTGCTGATAATAGACAAAAGTCCTTTACGAAGTCAAAGTAATGAAAGTAATGAAAGTATGAGAATGGTATAGTGTGACCCTATTTTTTATGTTTGTCATTACATTTTCATAGCACCTATAGGTCGGTCGGTCGATTTAAAAAAAGGTATTTAAAAGAATTAATCTTCGTCACATTTCTCTGCCAGTCCCTTCCCTCCTATCTTCATTTTATTGGATTCCTAGTAACAAGCCCTTTCCCAGATTCTCTACACAATTATCATGTTCTCAGCCCCTTACTTAAATAACTTCCATCATGAAAGAAAGAGATGCTCTTTTGGTGAACAAGTGTTGTCGCCACTGCCATTACTGTAGAAGACGTCGACATCACCAATGCATGATGGGACATTACATCATTCTTCAACATGTTAATGAACTAGAAAACCTCACTAAGTCATTCTTCAACATGTAAGTGAACAAATATATCATGCTAATTAACGTAATCAGCATATATTAGTCATTAACATGTTGAAGAATGATGTAATACCCTATCATGCCTTGGTGATGGACGGTAACATGGCGGGTCGTTTAAAATGTGGACGTATTAGAAAACGCGTTAGAAAACCCACTTTGGATCACTTTTGTTGCAGATTAGTTGTCAGGTAGGGTAAAGTGGTTTCTAAGAGTGCCATGGGTGGTTATGTTTCGGTTATATATGTTGATTTTGGAATTAAAACGAATCGTTGAAATTGCCGTGTATCTTCCTCTGTATCTTCCGCTATTTCCCAACTTCAGTATATTCCGGAACAATCACCAACAACGGTATTTTTTGAAAATTATTATTGTATATACCTAATAACGGCATTATTTTGTATTATGTTCACCCTAGACTAGAATATTGTCATCCTGGAATAGAATATTAGCTCACAAGTGACTGTGGTTTATTTATGTCTGTTGGAGTTGTAATGCAACATTAATAGTCGTACCTTATTTCATACCATGTAGCATTCTATCAGTAAACATGGTTATGGGATCCTGGCTCCCGTGATATAAATTACTTGCATGTCGAATTTACCAGGCAATTTTCTTTCCATACACATCACACAACAACGAACCTTCATGAAATGTTTTCATACGAAAAACATTTTTCGTTTCGGAGTTATAATAGAATGCTGTCTATTAAATTTTAGTAAAATTCTTGCAGACTTTTTTCTAAATTAACAGATGGATATAAAACTTCTTTCCAAAAACGTACAATTTATTCAAAATTTGGAATAACAAGTTGTTATTATGGAAATTCTAGTTGTTCTATCGGTTAACATCAATTCACTATATACATCACGTTTACTGTATTCAATTAAGATAACACATTTTACGTCCTTGTGACATAAAGTCGCCATTACACCCTCGAGCTATTTTAATACTAAAATGATCAATTCTCGATAATGCAGTACAAACATACGTTAGAGGGTGTATTGGGCTGCTGAGCTTTATTAAATAAACTACGATGGGGTTTTGATTACAACCCGCAAAAAAACACCGGTGCGTTTTCTTGCTTGTGCTGAGCAGGAGAGACAAGTTCCATGCAAAGACATACAGTGTAATTAGCGTTGTTAACTTATAAGTTGTTAACTTATCAAAGCAAGTTGTTAACTTATAAGTTGTTAACTTATCAAAGCACAAATATGTTAATAGGCTGTCACAGAGAAGTAATTGAGCAAGGTGTTATAAATCAAATAATCATCATTGTACTGGGAAGATAGACAATAATTACAGCGGCCCATTCTCGTAAAATACAGCCTCTTTTTCGTGGACGCAAAAAAACATAGTTTGGAAACAAAACAACCTAATTCTACGAGCGCGAAACACTTTATCAGAACACAGCATTAAAATACGTGAACTCGCAAAAACAAAATTTGTACCATGATGGCAAAAGAGAAATTATTCAGATTAGTATATTGGAGATGTTTAGAACTGCTTTACTTGCGAGGAAACAGGTTGATGGTATAATATCTTCTTTCATTTATATGCTAATGCTAGGAGAGTGCCTTCATATAAATTTCAGCAGGAAAGTGAATGACGATCGACAGTTTGGTGTTAAAATTTCTCCTTTGAGCGAATAACAAAAAAAAGTAATGATGTAAATTTAGGTAGGAAAGTGCTTGGCGGGAAAGAGGTTGACGACAAAATTTCTTCTTTATTAATATGCTAATTACAAATTTAAATGTACGCTCCTATCTTAATTTGACAATTGATGGGTTGTATGTTCAATAGTGGTGAATAGGGTACATGGGGTCATTGCACTAACTTGCTTTGCGGCACAGTCAGAATTAAGTTGCGCACAGCTGTGGACGAATCTAAAAACTGCATTTCTTCTCTTGATAGTATCATTTTATTGGATGGTGATAACGTAGAATATTTTACTATTCGTTACATTAATCACGGCATTCCCATAGCCTTTGTTGCCATGCAAACGTATAACGATGCCTCTAATCTTAAACCGAGTCTTTCGTCAAGAGCTATGGCATTACGAATATAACACGGGCTTATACTAAAACAGACTTCAAAATGAAAATTAAAACTAAGTTTTCAATTCTCAAATATACACATCATTCACGTTTCATTTGCAAATCAAAGCTTAATTCGAAGTGATCCACGAATGTAAAAAGGGTTGGCAAGACTACTCTATGCATATATGTGCATGCCTAGATATGTGTGCATATATATGTATGTATATGATTGTCGATAGCCGTAAAGATAGGACGGTGAACCCCCAAATTTCTTGTATTATTTAAAAGGACCAGGAACAAGCTATGACATGGAATACTTTGGAGAGATTTGAATAGTTTTGATTTTCAGGGGGTCTGGGGTGAATTCTACCCTAAAAAGAAATATGTGCAGACCTGATGCTAAATCACGTTTCTCCCCTCATACTTGATACAGCCCACGAAAAAACATCGGCGCGTTTGCTTGAATGAAGTGAGTTAAGGACATATTTCAGGCAGTGACAACATTAGGCCAAAACAAAATACAACTGGTAAAAAACAGTCGTACCTTTGATGTAGGTGCAGGTGACCCTTTTATCAGTTTGTTTGTACTCAGTCGTACCTGATTATTATACCATATAGTATTCGTTCAGTAAACAGAGTTATGGGATTCTGGCTCCTGTGGTGTTTATGCATTGATAAATTACCTATGCTAATTGCATGTCTGTGCATGGAACTTGTCTCATTCCTGCTTAGCACGTGCAATCAAATACACCCGTGTTTTTTCGTGTGTTGTACTTGGGCTTGTTGGATAGTCTGTTACTGTTGGTATTGTAAGTTTGTGTATGGAAATGTAAATGTAGTGTGACTGTTTTGATGTATTCTAAAAATACTGTTTGACAAAATACAATCTATGAAAGACAAACATTAATTCTGTAAAAGCATTAACAATTCACTTTGACGTGCATATTCAGACAACCTGTTCGTGCCCAGGGAACTTTCGCATGTGACTTTAATTTCATTTGACATTGAAGCATCTCCATAGATGCCATCTGAGGTATTCCGATGAGGCTTTAGTAACTTGTTAGGTGTCTTAATTACTGACCCGTACTCAAAAAGCAATTTCACTCTTGAAAACCTCAATATATTTCTAACACTTGTCATGTTTTTCTTCTGACATAGGTCAACAGCTTTGTCGGCGCATTCCATGATGCCGTCTTACTGTACGCAATAGCGTTGAACGAGACCCTTGAAGCTGGTGGAAGTGCACGTGATGGTGAGGAAATTACCCGACGAATGTGGAACCGTACCTTCCAAGGTAGGTCAAATTATCACGTATAACGCATTCACATTCATAGACATGAGATGATCAGGGTCGTTTAAAGTCACCTTATGGATGAAAAATGGATATTCATTAATGATTAACACAACATTACTGTGTGTTTCTACTTGAACAAATATGGAAAAAAGACCAAATTCAATAAATTTAATCAAATAAAAATTTTGTAAAAAATGGCAACCAAAAAAAAATTGAAATTGTACATACAGGAAGAGAATTGTAAATAGTTGGTAAACACACACGTAATCACTGCATCATACACAGTCTGTCCATGTATCCATCAAATTGATGTAAAATGTTACCATGCATGGAACATTGGAATTCTTGTATTTCATGTGTTTAGCAAGTTAGTTTTATTAAATTAAACCATTTAATTCTATCGACTCGTAGTGACAACCCTTAGGTCACGAGTATTTTGCGGCTGAATTAAGAAAAATATTGGAGAATAACATAATTATACCAGCGCCAGTAATATCAAAGAAAAATCGGGGAAAGTAATGGTAATTTTGAACGTTTTGACTCGCATTTCGAACACAGCAGAACCAGTGACGTTGACACGCGTTGCCGTGACATAGACGCGCGTTGTCGTGACGTCGAACGACCAGAGCATATTTTCCATAATTGTTTGTTCTAAATGATATATTATGACCACACGAGGAAATACAGGATTTAAAATTGGTCGCATTTTATTCGTTAGCGTTATTTTTCAATTACATACGCCTGGAAGCGAGTTTTAGCACGTGTCACAAAATAGATGTCCCGGCTCTATCTGGAACACTCGGCATCAGAGTAACTTTAAGGAATTCAACCATCGTGCAGAAATGTTGTAATTTAAATTTGTTGATTTTGTTCATCGCGAATCATTCTCATAAAGAAAATGAATAACATGTGAAAGATAATATGTTTGCCAGCAGTGTACAAATTGAAAATGTGATCCCACACAAACAGTAACACGAATTAGAGTTGAACACACACCATCATGTATGTTGACTACACTTTGAAAGAAGTTTGAACAATGTGACTCTCTAATGGATATTGGTTTTGGAATGCCCATTAACAAAATATCAAACCCCGCATCTGGGTTTTTAGGAAATGAGTGTTTACGAAATGAAATCACTTCGTGCTACTTCTTGCGTCTATTATTAAAAATCTTCCATGGAGAGAAAGGTTTCTCCTTTTTTGATGTATTTGCATATTGATTACGTACGACATACGTATAGTGTAGTGACCATCGGAATTCTACCATAGGTCCAATAATTCATCTCATTTGAATACCATCGACATCCACGAGTGTCGTATTCACCACCCACTATCTGTTTTTAAATGCACGGTGCGTCGTACCTCTTGTCCCCGCGAGCTATTAATTCACCTTTGACCTCGAAACATGGCTGCATAGTGACAATGCCTTCAGGGCTGATCTTTAAACATTCTGGGCAACATTATTGAAACAGAAACATCCTCTCTACTTCCCAAAGCCAACAAGGAGTGAAGTATATCTATCCTGCTGATTATAAAAAGGCAAGCAAGCAAGCAAGCATCCATCCATCCATCAATCCATCCGTCTATCCATTCATCCATCCATCCACCCACCCACTCATTACCCACCCAGACACCCCCACCCACACACATGCATCCATGCATCCATATATACACACACCCCATCCACACACACACATCCATCCATACACACATCCCTCCCTCCCTCCCCCCTCCCTCCCTCCATACATACATACATACATACATACATACATACATACATACATACATACATACACACACACACACACCTACCTACCTACACATGTACCTACCTACATACCTACCTACCTACCTACCTACCTACCTACCTACCTACATACATACATACATACATACATACATACATACATACATACATACATACATACATACATACATACATACATACATACATACATACATAACATCTCGTGTTCGAATTGTGCTTTTTCTCAATGTCAATCTATTTTGGCCCCAGTCTGATAAATATAGACTTGACCCTTTTTTCACCAACAAATATTTCAATCGGGGAACACATGGCGTACTTGATATAGCACAATGTATCCAAACACACGACTCTAATTCAGTCTTCCAACCTACACACATTTATAGTGCAAGATTGAGAACGTATAGTACGTTGTAACGTCACAAGTCGATTTAATATTACATTAGGGCCACAATACACAGCTCACAGCATGTGACATGTTGAAACATTTCTTTAATGCATTACAGCAGGAGGAATCAAACACTACACCAAATAATGAACTTACTAATGCATTTCCAATCTGATATCTTTAGGGTATCGAAACGGTTTGACCTGCAATTTTATATACTGGATAGTAAGTCCACCTTTTCGATGTACCACGATTGATTACCCGCGAAATGCCTACGCCATAACACCCTCAAAAGGTCGTAGAGTCAAATTTCCCTATATTTTCTAGAACGTTGATCTAGAGACATGCCTTTGTCACCCTTCTGTATCAGATAAAAGCAACCCCCTCCTTATGAAAAATATCATTACAAATATACTGCCTTTCACATATCACATTAAAATCAATTTCAGAATCACATTTGCTTACTAATGTATAAGTTTGATAAATTCTTAACAAAATGGCTACATGGTGTGTTAGGATCATCGTCTTAGGGGTACTTTATATTAAACCATTAAAGCCATTTTGCTGTGATTGACATATTATTTTGAAATCTGTAATCGCCAATAGAATGTTTAATTTACCTCTATGTTGTAAGGTACATGTGTGTGTGTGTGTGTGTGTGTGTGTGTGTGTGTGAGGGAGAGAGGAAAGTGCCAGTCAATAAGAAAGGCAGACAGACAGACAGACAGACAGACATACAGACAGACATACAGACAGACAGACAGACAGGCAGAAAGAGGTTGCTCTGTTCATATAACAAAATGATATCATTAACACAGTTTTCATTTTTAAATAAACATTAATTCTTTTTTTACCAACCAGGTATAAGTGGACAAGTGAGTATCGATTCAAATGGAGACAGGGACGCCGACTATTCCTTGCTTGAGATGACAGATACAGAGAATGGTGTTTTCACTGTAAGTGTCTTTGTACTTTATTTCATTTCTGAATCGATGTGTGCCTCCTAGGACAGATTTTGCTATAATTAGATGTTGCCTGCATTAGGCGCGCATGCGCGATTCTTCAACACGTCACAAGATCCGGCCTCGTCGATAGGGACGCATAATCTCGCTTGCATGGGTGGATGCATAGAATCTAACGTAAGAATATGAATGATGATACTACTTTTATTACATCTTGCTTGTATGGAGTGGATAAAAAAAAATATCATTACCAATTTTGCTGCCAGTATATATTGTATCAAACGAGCATAGTGTATAAAGAATGCACGTATTCGTAGCAACATTATTCGACAGCGTGTGTAGGCCGTCGCTGGTATCCTCAATCCATGCAATGCATCCATATGGTCTCGTCAGTTGGCTGTGAAGTACAATGTAAACTTTCATCTAATAGACAGCAAAACTTCTTTCAATAAATCATTCACTGATTAGGTTTTTTGGTGAGTGAATAGATAATGATGATGATGTAACCAAGCTCTCTAAAAGTACCAATTTTGTAAGATATGAAACACTTCTTTCATATATTCTTGCGAATATTAACGATTGTGCTGCTATTTTTCGCTTATATTTCAAGATGGCGTGTGATATCTCTAGGTATGCCAATTATGATTGTGATAGCACTGTGGAATTCCGAGAGCTAATTTTTCAGCTATCACAATGCTAAAGTGCGTAGGTTATGTCTTTGAGATATCACATATTACTTGTGATTCATTAACTAAATGATTTAGAAATCGTTCATTTACGGATATATGTCAAATCCCGGGTAGTATTATTCAATTTTCGTTACAAAATTAACCAGGATGTCATTAAGATTTCAATGCTTGTAAAAGAGATTGTTTATAAAAAAACGATAGCATTTGTATGAACGTACAGCACTCTTAGCTTCTCCTAGTATAGTTCCTATTGCTGTGAATTTTGTTTTGTAAAGAGGACGAGTTCATGTTTTTCGTTATTCACACTGTTTACGTCTGGATATTCAGAATACGATGCGTTTCGACACAGAATTGCATATACCGTTTAGCTTTTTGTTTGATATAACCATGCAGAAACCAATTGAGAAACTGGACATGCTACACTTTAAGATAAGCAAGATTGAATGAGTACAGTTTCTTGCTACATTTTGTATAAATGGAACAAACTACACTCGCCACCACACAGACATCAAATGAACACCGCAAAGGACATTTTACGCGCCCTTCATCGGGTGCTTGATACTAAGAAAAATATTGGTGCCCGAATGTCTGCATCATGTGGAGTTGCAATACAGTTAAATGGTTTATTTGCTTTTAGACTAAATGTAGCAAAAATACGATCTTGCAATTGAAGTGTGGCATATGCTGTTTCTTGTTGATTTTTGCGTGGTTGTATCAAACAGAAAAGCTGCACAGTATTGTGAAATTCACCGTACAGAAATGAGAACCTGGAATACAGGGAAGACACTGGGATATATATATATATATATATATATATATATATATATATATATATATATATATATATATATATATATATATATATATATATATATATATATATATATATATATATATATATATAATTGACTGGGTGTTGATATAACCACATAAAAGTGCTCAATACGGTTAGTAGAGCGAATTATATACATATATATATATGTGTGTGTGTGTGTGTGTGTGTATACGGTCCTTCACTCACAGTGACATGTTTTCTTCAGCAATACAATAGAGACCAGTTAACCTGAAACAGTCCGCCAACTGACTCTACAACATATAATACATGTGCTACATGTTTACGTCCTTCAGCTGGCTTGAAACATTTGAACTAAAAAAATGCATTTCATCATCTGGCTCATTTTGTTACTACTAACATACTATACTTGCATAAGCTACCTTTCTAAAGTTCACGGGTTAAAAATGAATGAACTGTACTAAATATATCATTGTCCAGCCAGACGATAAAGTGTAGTAATGTTGGTAAGATTTTTGTAGAACCAGATATGATATTTCAGGTTAATTGGCTTCTATTGTACAAGAAGCCCCGAGTGATTTTATGAGTATCGGTCACTGTGATCCCTAGCAACGAAGTACGCGGCAATGAAACCCTTACATAAAATACTGTCAATGTAGTGGCGTATCAAGTGAACAGACAACATGCCATTGTAATAAAACATGTGCGTAAGAAATTAAAGAAATAAAGCGAAATTGCTGGAATGAAATATAAAACGGCAATGAAATATTATCCATATAATACGCTAGTTGCAGTCTATGGACAGCTGCAGTCAAATGGTATATGATTAACACAGCCATAAATGTTTATTACTGAGGCATTGTCGGAAAATTACATTTCTGTGTTTACTGAAGGTTTTTTGAATATCAGGTTTCTTTGGGGAAAAAGGAAGGACTCGATATATTATATTACGAATACACCTAAAGGTATTCCTGAGCTATAAACTTGTACAATAAAGAACTGTCACTTAAAGAAGATGGGCAAAGAATCACTTTAAAACAGCATAGTATGCACGTGATATAAAATGTGAAGATTTACGGATGGTTGAAGCATATTATTTTTTTCAATACCGTATCACTGATAACAAACTAACCCGAATAAGTGTTTCTTGAAATGAAAAACCTTTCCTAAGTAGTTTAGGTCATATGCATGCGTTCTTTCTCCATATTTTACAAGTCTTATTGGCTGGCAAACAAATAGACTACCATATGTAATAGCTTGGGTAATTCTGTTTTGATGGTTTTGAAATAAGAGGGGATAAAAAAGGTCACATGATCGCCAATGTAATTTTACTTCCTCGGTTGACAGATGCATGGAATTATTTCTGTTCGTTGATTTTAATGCTATTCGTGATATTGTGTTGAGATGAACAATTTGTGGTGTCCTTTCAATGAAAAACAAATATAGCCACATATTGCATGTGCTTATAACCGCGAATGTAATTACACAGCTATAGAGTAGAGTAATGTACCATCCTGTCATATTGACAAGCTGAACGTTACAAACACAGATAGGTTGGGGGAAAATGTGGTTATATTTCACAGGCGTGTGCTGCGTGAATCATTGTGCGCAAGGCGGGTCACGTAGAAGTGAAATGAAGAAGCTAAGCACAGATTTTTAGGATTGCCCAGAATTGTTTACTTCTTTGAGTAGGACATGGAAACCAATCTTACTGTACGTTAACAAGGAGCTTGTGCGATACAAGGCAAAGACTTGTGGATTATCTGACAAGTGAAGGCACTGTACAGACAATACATACATATACTCGACAATGTATACAACGTAGTGAAAGCTTGTACAACTAGCACTGCATAATTGATGGATATCGTGAGGCTTGTTTCTTGCAAACAATGTTTGCGCAGTGTCCGTATGGCTCTTTTATGAAGACTTGGCGATTATTGCCTGTTCATTCCCGTCAATAAATAGTTAAATAGCATTAATGTCAAACTTTTCAGAGACATAACACAGCCCCACAGAAAAAAAACATACTGTAGGATTTCAGTAATTTCACTGGCGAAATTATTTCTACGATGTGGTGCAAAGTTTTTCTCGAATTTATTAGATCTTTAGGCATGTTCATATTTACTGTATTTTCCCCGAGGACAACGATTTAATGAAACAACACTAAAACCGAAAACAGGTGTGGATGTTTGTGTTAAAATATAATGTTAAGTTAAAAGTCTGTTTGTTATTGACGAGCATTGAATGTACACGCTTGGAGACACTGATACGATTATAAACGCCTGCATAATATTCCAATTTGTAATATTTCGAATTTTTTTGCGTTTAATGCTACTGCAATTTAGGGCGATGGAAGGGTATAATTTTACAACATGCTGAGTTTAGAAATTATACAAGTACACTTAGTCGAGGACTGAATTTCAAAACTAATGTATGTCTTCCAAGATTGAACGATTTTTAGCACAAATGAACTGAGTAGTGCTATGGGCATGGCAAAGTGAATGCCTGTCTATCTATCTATCTGTCTGTCTGTCTGTCTGTCTGTCTGTCTGTCTGTCTGTCTGTCTGTCTGCCTGTCTGTGTGTCTTTGTCTGTGTCTCTCTGTGTGTAAACAACTTAAAATCAAAAACCGCTAGACCGACTGCCGTAATATTTGGTGGGAATATTACCTTGGATGTGTTTTTTTGGTCGAAAACCTTAAACTCAAAAACTACTGTACAGATCGGTCTGAAATTTGGTGGGAACATTCTTTAATAGTGGTGTTTAGATTAAGAATTGTTCATGACATGATGATCCCATCAGTGATATGCAAATTAGGGCTGAAATGTGCCTTTTTGGTCAAAAATCTATAACTCCAAAAGTACTAACTACTAAGCAGATACGGCTAAAATTTGGTGGGGGCGTTCTATGGGTGTTTAGATTAAGAATTGTTCAAGACATGATGATGCCATCAGTGATATGCAATTTAGGACTTACAAATGTGTCTTTTTGTCCAAAATTTATAACTAAGATAGACATAAACTAAAACTACTGTTGCGAAATGTAATAGTGAAGTCTGGTATTTTTGCAGTTGTACATAGAAGGCCACACATCAAATAACGATACAATATTGCACAATGGATTTTTCAGATTAACAGATTTCATGCACGATGTATTTCTGTAGATTTGCTTGGAGACAAAAATGGAACATAACTAGACTTAAATGATTATTGGTTGTTATTCACCTTAATTGTGAAAAAAATAAATATTTGTAGCGATCTTAACTGTAATCTAAGATATAGTGTACGTTTCACTCAGACACGTTCACCATTTGATGGGAATATCATTGCTTATCGTAGAACATAAAACTTTGCATCTGTCAAACAACAACTATGATTTTAAAGACTTGCGTTTTACGTCTTGGTTACGTGTGGACATAATATGGAACATGGCATGTATGTCTGGCTGTGTGTGTGTGTGTGTGTGTGTGTGTGTGTGTGTGTGTGTGTAGGAAGGTAGGTAGGTAGGTAGGTCGGTCGGTAGGTCGGTGCGTACGTACATGCTTGCAGTGAGTGAATGCGTATGTATGTATGTATGTATGTATGTATGTATGTGTGTGTGTGTATGTATGAATGTATGTATGTATGTATGTATGTATGTATGTATGCATGCATGCATGTATGTATGTATGTATGTATGTATGTGTGTGTGTGTGTGTGTGCGTGCGTGTGTGTGTGTGTGTGTATGTATGTATGTATGTATGTATGTATGTATGTATGTATGTATGTATGTATGTATGTATGTAACACAAATTGTAAATAGGAAGTCCTGGAGGTCATTGTATGTTACAGAGGAAAACATTCCATGATGATTATATTTTTTGTACTAACTAAAATTAGAATGATTCCTTCAGGATTATTTTCGATGAGAGCTGGATATGACATGTTTATCTGATATGTTGTATTATTCTCGTCATTACTTTCTTAATGGAAGGTAAAACTATCTGTTATCACTGATCGTGCCTTTAAGAGAAGGTAAAGCACAAATTTTAAATTTATAAAATACATTACAATAGTTCAGCACTTAAAGTATGCTGATTATATTTGATATACATTGTGCAAAGTTCAATTGCTAATCGTTAAGTTCTGTACATTTTTAACATTTGATATTCAAAGCATAAAGCTAATGGCTTCTCAACGACATATTATACTTACTAAATATCGAATGAAATGAAAAGATGATGGCATTTCACTATGGTGCATAACAGTGAATTGCTTTTAAACGGCTTCATATGTGATTGGAATTGCAGTATATTTTCACTCTACAGGCTATTCGTACCATGATGATAATTTAAGATTCTAATAATCAATGAAAGAGCACAAATATCTTTGGTCTATTTAAGCCTCACTATGTCAACAACATATGATATCATAATCAGACTGGAAGAAATCTCCAACCTGTCATCTAAGTAATACTTAAGCTACCGATGGAAGAAAAGCATCGTTTCTGTACCCACCGGAAAAAAAATCACATTTAAATATGATTGACATATTCGTTCACATCGTCTCGTGAAAGTCCTTCACTGACAGCGGAAATAGTGGCAAATATGACTGTGTGTAATTTTCCCAATCTTGACCAACCATTCGATCAAAGTAATTGTAAGTGTTGCCAGCTAATATGTTGTCCAAACTTTAAGATTGGAGAAATTTCTACCAGGTGAAGTCCAAGTGAACTTGACGTGACCTGAGTGCAATGATGAAGATAGTACATCTACATTGTTACTTTGTTGCCGTTGTAAGTTTATCTTATCGAAAACGACTTTGTGTCATGTAATGAGCAAAGCACCGTAATTAATTCGCAATGAGTATGCGCAATATATCTGATTCTATCACCCAAATAAATACTGTCTGACGCCAGAGAGAGAGAGAGAGAGAGAGAGAGAGAGAGAGAGAGAGAGAGAGAGAGAGAGAGAGAGAGAGAGAGAGAGAGAGAGAGAGAGAGAGAGAGAGTGAGAGAGAGAGAGAGAGAGAGAGGGAGAGAGAGACACACACAGAGACAGACAGACAGACAGACAGACAGACAGACAGACAAGACAGACAGTGGGAGTGAGAGTGAGTTTGTTTGTGAATTGATCAAACGTCTTTTCCCAATAGTATAAAACCTATCAATTAAATGAAGACGATATTGCTATATAGAGTACCCTTATCCTTCGAGTCTTTGTATTCCTATCACGATTGTCCACAAGATATACAATCTCACGTTTATTTTAGCCAATTCTCTGTTAAATAACGATACTTTTAGTTCCGTGTGTACTTCCACTACAATTTCTCCTTAACCTACATTTGGAGCCTGTCATGGTAAGACAACTGCTCACAAGATCGTGTCGTTGAGAACATTCGTGGATGTAAGACATCTACAGAGTTGAGAATTAGTTTAAAGATTAACATTGCTGTATCCATTTTAAATTAGAAATCAGCATTATATCAGTTTTTAGCACAACTAAACTAAAGGTTCAGTAGTGCTATCGGCATCGATAAGTGTCTGTCTGTCTGTCTGTCTGTCTGTCTGTCTGTCTGTCTGTCTGTCTGTATGTATGTATGTATGTATGTGTGTGTGTGTGTGTGTGTGTGTGTGTGTGTGTGTGTGTGTTTGTGTGTGTGTAAACAACTTAAAGTCAAAAACTGCTGGACCGATTGCTTTAATATTTGGTGGTCATGTTACTTTGGATGTCTAGTTGGGAAATTGTTCAAATGAAAATGATCGCATCAGAGATGTGTGTTTTGGGTAAAAAAATAGATTTTTGGTAAAAAAACTTAAAATCGAAAACTACTGGGCAGATTGGCCTGAAATTTAGTCGGAACATTCTTAGGGGTAAGTGTATAAGATTTGTTCATGACAAGATGATTCCATCAATGATATGCAAATTAGAGCTAAACATGTGTCTTTTTGGTCAAAAATCTGTAATTCCAAAACTACTGAGCAGTTTGGGTTGAAATTTAATGGGGATGTATTTGGGGGTGTATAGATAACAACAGAAATTAGTAAACAAATGAATAAATATTTTAAAAATGTATGTAAATGTGCCTAACAACAAGACCACGCCCATAGCAACAGTCAAATGATCATGTATATTGCAAAGATAACAACAGGGATTAATAGACAAATGAACAAACATTCAAAAAATGTATGCAAATATACCTAGCAACAAGACTACACCCATAGCAACAGCCAAATGATCGCATACATTGCAAAGATAACAACATGGTTGGATAGACAACAGGATAATCATTCAGCAAATGAACACCTATACCTGGCATGGATCAACATGTGGGTAAACATTTTTTTAAACTGTACAGTTGTGCTACAACGCCATTGGCCCTATTTTTCATTATTTTAACTGATATTGCTGAAACTGGACAATTTTGTGCAACTGTTTTGTTAGATATAATGATTTACTTATAATATTGTACATCCTGAACAATATTGAATCACCTGTGGGTAAACGCATTTGCTGTACACATAATCCTCACCCTAAAATCAGTACACCAACGCAATCACGATCTTAACCTGTTCCTTTACTACTTTATATGGATTAAATTGACCTGTAATTAACATAAACACAATGATTAATTGGTATTTAACGATTATCCGTGAACAGTGTTGTTTGTTTGTTTGTTTGTTTGTTTGTTTGTTTGTTTGTTTGTTTGATGGAATATAATAATAACCCCAATTACAACTAGTGCAGCTTTCAATGTCTTTTGTCATTACATACCTACCAGCATAAATTGTAAATCTTACGTCACTGAAATCTTCACTATATAAATAAATAAATAGTATGTTAGAATTGGCTTACTCCCTGGATACCTAAAACAATGTTCATATTACATAATCCTCAGACATTGTGCATCTTGTCCGTGTATTTTCTTAATTGAACATTTTCAGAGCTCTGCTTCTGCAGTATGTAATGTTTGATTCATACCTGACGACCACTTTGCAAGTTTTTGACGTAAAAGTAAAGTACTCGATCACGATTCTGTAGTTGCTAGTATTACACAAAGGACTGGTGTTCACATAAGTAAAAGCTGAAACAAGGCCTAGGGATACTCAGCAATGAAATATTTACGTTACGTTGTTTTTGAAAGAAAGATACTAGAAGTGCATTCTGTAGTCCCTTAAATATTAGCAGTTCTATTAAAGTTGATGTTTTTCTTTGCAATTTACGGATGAGCATAGCATAGAAACTAGCCATGTTTAGAATAGTGGTTTTTCAAAATATTCGACTCTGAGTAGAATTATCGTTTTCCGATTCCAGTTGTATTAAGTAGTACATTTATAATATCTGTATTTTATAGTATCGAATATTAAGGTCTAGTTACGTTCGATATATTTTGACCTGAATTTTTCTTGTCAAATGTATGCCACTGATAAAATGTAATTCCACGGCTTTGTGATCCGTAATGTGTCCATCTAGACATTCCTTTCCCGACGAACCATTTCCTGTCTTTATTTCGTTCGCATACGATAGTCTCTCCTTTCCCCATTAGTTGGAAACGTATTTGAAATTTGGAACACTGCAGCCTGCCTTAGAAAAGGAGAAAGGGAAACCTGTCGACAACGTAACTAACATGTCGCAGTAACTTCACGCGCAGTAGTTCGCGAGTTATTCGAGTGTAGCCAAAAAGCAAGTGCATGGTATATATAGAAATTGAAGATTCGTCATCAGTAGTCAATTACCCCGTTACGACGCGTACGCATGACTAGTTAACTATACACATGCTCGTCGTTTGAGTTTTCTCAAAAGCAAATTTCTTGGTCCAAGTCAAGCTGCACACAATTGCCTAGTCCCCTGTCGTTCTTCACAGACGAAAACACACATTCGCGTAATAAAATGAAATAAAACAAACTTTACAATATGTTCTATACGACCGTATACTTTTGATAATAATATAATTCCCGTCTCTTATAAGCCTCCCTTGCGGCGAGGTTCTATTAATGATGTCCAATTTAATTGTCCATCTAATCATAAAACCCAGGTCCGCCTGCCTCTAGGCAAAGACATGTCATCATTTATGGCAGAATTCTGAATTACTACCTCTAACAATATTCGCAAGACCCAAGCGCCATAACTATTTACAGCCAAAGCAGTTAAACCAAATCTCCAGTTTTCAACATAGTTAAGGACATCAAGAGGTATTTGTGATCATTTTATTGCGAATATACAATTGTATACGATGGTTGATTCAATTAGATAATAGACGTGGATGATTATTCGTTGGGCACTGTCGTCTTTAATGTGGCAATATAAGTGAATAGCGAACAGGTTTTATGCGACGGACTCTTCTTTTTGATTATTGAATAGCTTTAGGTGCTTTATCTAGATAGCTCATGTATTCGTGACTGTTTCAAGGTTGTTTTTTTCAGCACAACTGAACTGATGTTCAGTAATGGTAGAGGCATGGTGAAATGTGTGTGTGTGTGTGTGTGTGTGTGTGTGTGTGCGTGTGTGTGTGCGTGCGTGCGTGCGTGAGTGCGCGGATGTGTGTTTGTATGTAAACGATTTAAAGTAAAAAATCACCAGACGGATTGCCTTTGTATTTGGTGGTGATATCGATATTAGTTAGGGCGTGTACATGGAAAATTGTTCAAATACAAATGATCGCATCAGAGATGTGCGTTTTGGGTCTAAATGTGATTTTTGGTTCAAAAAACTTGAACTCCAAAACTACTGGGCAGATTGACCTGAAATTTGATGTGAATGTTCTTGGGGTGTTTAATTTAAGAATTGCTCATGATATAATGAGCCCATCAATGATATGCAAATTAGGGCTAAAAATGAGTCTTTTTGGTCAAAAATCTATAATTCCAAAACTACTGGACAGATTTGACTGAAATTTGGTGGAAGCATTCTTAGGGTGTTTAAGAATTATTCATGATGTAATGATCCCATCGGTGATATGCAAATTAGGGCTAAACATGTGTCTTTTGGTCAAATGTCTATAATTCCAAAATTACCAAGCAGATGGGGGCTGAAATTTTGTGGGAACGTTCTAAGGGGTGTTTAGATTAAGATGTATTCTTGATATGATCTCATCAGTGATATGCAAATTGGGGCCTAAAGGTGTCTTTTTGGTCAAAAATCTTTAATTCCAAAACAAACTACTGAGCAGATTTGGATGAAATTTAATGAGGATGCCTATACGGATGTGTACATGTAGATGTAGTCACAATATGATCATTCCATCAGCAATATGCAAATGGGGTCTAAAAAGTCTCAATTTGGTCAAAAACTTATATCTTGAAAACTACATGGTGAATGGGGCTGAAATTTGGTAGGGATGTTTCTGGAGGTGTTATTCGCAGTCTTTATTCAAAACATTTTGACACACACAACTGGCCCTAGCAACCATGGCTACAACCTTAGCACCAGTGAAGTGATAATGCATATGTTGTGCTACAACGCCATTGGCGCTATTTTTTTATTTGATGATGTCAACACCTCTAGACGTACTGCATATTTTGCATCATTAATATTTAAAAAAGATGGCTTTGTAAACCGCCATATAAGTTTTAGATAACTTGGTGGTATACTGTAGGTACTTTTGGCTGCGATGGCCATGACGGTGGTAGCTGTTATAGTGGCAACTGTTGTCGTCTTCGTTATTGTCGTCGTCGCCGCCGCCGCCATCTTCGTCGTCCTAGTGCTATTAATAGTGATTAATATTAATGATGCTTTAATTAATTGTGCAACAGATTGCTTTGCCAATACTTTGTCATTGAGAAGGTTTGAACCAATGAAACCAGTTTGCCTTGAAAACAAATTTTCTGAATGGCTAAAGTCCTTGGACAAGATTTGAACCACGACTGTGCCCCAGTCAACCCAGCTGTATAATTGGGGACCTGATAGGATATAAGTAGCAATGTGAATACTTTAATCCTCTGCGCTTACAAAGGCTGCAATGGATTGTATGCTCCCCAGGGAGTTGAAATATAAAGGGCCGCTGTGCCGCTATAGGTCTGTGCCAGGGGTAATAATAAATAAAAAGTGCTTTTAAGCACAATGTGCTATATGATAACCAACGTTATTATTATTATTATTATTATTATTATTATTATTATTATTATTATTATTATTATTATTATTATTATTATTAAATGCAGTTCATTTCATTCACTGCACAGTGTTGGTTTGTCGCAAACCTTTAACGGCGTACTCGGATCCAGAGTTGATCGTAAGCTTGTATGTTTATGAAATTGTAACGGTCATGTTTGGAACAAGTACGAACATTCTGATGTTTGTCCAACCGTGATGATTCTGTTGTTGAACCGTTCATCGATTTGTAATGGTCATGTAAGAATTATTGCAATCACGTGACAGTAGTAATTGTAGTGTCAAACTACTAGCTGGACGGGTATTCGATAGTAGGATTTAGAATATTTCATCAAGTTCTTTTTATTCGGATTTTCAGTTTTGACCTGCAAAGAAACATTTTGTCGTTTCTTTTCTTGATCAGTGCTTGTCTCACGCTTTTTGACTAAAGTAAACGGTACTAATGAAGATTTACAAAGGAAGCAATTTGTCATGTCAGCTAAAAAGTACAGTTTACAAGTACAACGATTGTTATAGAGAAAGAAGATGATGAAATACCTACACATCCGTTACGACGTCGTCCGCTCAGAATAAGTTTTATTTTTTGTTCGTTCACCAAATCCATTCATGGTAAAATTCCAACATGTACAAACCTTAGTGTACTGAAATGAGTGACAAGTGGCAGTCACTGTAAATATTGTGATCCATACTACAGTTTTTGTTCTATGTACACTTAAATCCACTCTTACTAATGGGGAGTAATCTTAAAACATCAGAACCATTAAAACGAAGATATAGCTTAAAGGCAAGTCATGACCACTCCAAGTCAACTTAAACGTTCCCTGGAGAAATAGAACTACTATTCCTATGACCAGATGGAATGATTAGGAAAAAGCACGATTCTATCCTTAGCTACTTCTCTTCCGCTCACTTGGAATTCTTTTTCAAAGTTATCAACAGTCTCTTTAGTTGTCTAATATTGATAACATAGGTCACGTGTTCCAAGATAATAGTCCCTGAGAAAGCCTGGAATACCAATTTTAACCACTACTTGAAAGTCCCGGAACAGCAATTTGATATTTACTTCAGAGAACTCCGACAAGATACATGCCTATGAATGAAATAATCTGACATAACATGGTTGACATTCACAGTCAAATGTGGTCATTTGCTCTCGCGATATTTAGTAAAGTGAAAATCTTTTGGAAGAGATATACATGTAGTAGCTATAATATCCTCGATATTGACATCTTTGGAAATCATAAATCTCACAATCTCTTGAAATTGGAGTGGATTTATTTGTGTTAGGATTTAGCATCCTGTATGTAATAGATAAAATGACGTAGTATGTAGGTAGACAAAATATTCTCTGGACAAGAATCGAGACAATAAATTTAAATAGAAATTAAGCTTACGTCACAAATTATGGTCGGTATCTTGCAATAACACACGTGATCTTGCAGAGTATCAAAAGGTTGCGTGAAGTGATCATAGCCACCACATTAACTGCTATCAGACGCAAACATTTTGTAAGTTACGGTAATTTTGCTATGAGCATATTGCCTTAATAATCACAATATGAAACATATGTAACCAGATATCTTTAGCAAATGAATAAGTGTGATTAACGGCAGATTTATTTTATTGCGTACAGTGTCAGGTCGTTGCTTGTCATCAAACGTATGTATGTCTACAACTACTTTTCGCCGGATCGTGTCAATACCTTCCATACTGTATGTAGGCTCAGACATGTACTGGGCTTTAGCATTTTCAACGAGGAGTAATCATACACATATTGTGTTTCACGCATATTGTGAACCAGAGTATTTTACTACACCATGCACGTAGTATACCGTTGCTAGAACTCCGATCGGGATAAACCATCACGAGATCAGCATTGCCTAAACCCTATGTTTATAATACAGTAAGTTTCCTAATACCACAGTCACTGTTCAAAATATTGTTGTAATATGTCAAATAATATCTTATTTTATTAATAATAATAATAATAATAATAATAATAATAATGATGATGATGATAGTTTTTATATGCGCTTTCCCATAACGTCTTCCAAACTCTTTGCAATTATAACCCCTGGTACGGACCTATAATAGGACAACAGCATGTGATACATGTGATATTGTGCAAATTATTAAAGTCTTTTCAAGATAACACACGAGATATGTATCACGTTACGTTACGGTCACTGATGACACCTTCTTGACATGCAACAGAAAGTTCCAGGAAGGCATTAAATTCACCTTCCTAACAATAATTGTGAATTAAAATGACATAAACGTTTCACTGACTTGTTCTATTTTTAAAAAAAAAAACAGTAGCTGAAATCGCGCATGCGCAGACGTGGTGTCGTATAAAATAGGTAACACAAATACAACAGAATATCATAAATTCAATTAAATGAAGCAGGAAAGACTATAACTTCTGAGCCATGAGATCAGAGCGGTGAAAATGGAAGAGAAACTTCGTTTATGTTTTGTTTTGTTTTGTGAAATTGGTTTGAAATTCAAACACTTTCAAAATAATAACTCTTAATTCCTTAGTTTCTCATCCTGTCTCCCCTGTGAAAACAATTTCATTTCTCCTTATTTCCTTAATTATTCCATCACAGTAGGTCCCAATTCGTGTGCTTTAGTTAGAAACATAGCTAATAGGGACTCCCTGATAAGCGATCAGTCTTCGGGCAGTTTGTTCTAATTTCTTCTTGTGACCAGCTTAAGTGCAGTGCAGATTTGGCTGCTGATATGTATCGAAACGGATTAAGAACTCGTCTCTAGGTACAAGGAAATTATCATTAATTGGATTGGAGTAGGCCATGACAAGATAGGTGATCTTGATTTGTGACGGCGTATGATTCTTTAATTGATAGCTCCATCTAGTTTGAAATATTATACTCAAAACAGAATGTATGTGTTGTCTCCATATCTGATATTTAGTTGAACAAACAACCTTTCAAATTTATCAGACAAATTGAACTCGATTTCACCCTGTACAACCAATGTCAGCATGATCAAGGTTAACCTACTACTCCCCTATGCGGGGAAGGTTAAGTAGAGTCTAAAAGGGAAAAAAGAGAGAAAATGTGCATATTATTCAAACAGTCACGTGATTTTACCCTTGAAGACATGTACGTGTCGATCGTGTATTATAGATCGCCTGAGGTTTGCTACAGTGTAAAAATATTGGTTAAAAAATTTTTTGTAGATAATTTCTCTTTTGATTTCCAACAGTAATTCAGGCCACTATAAGAAAGGTCCAGGGTTTTAGTGGCCATGACCTTCTCTATCTGTTCACCCTAGGGTGTATACTTTAATTTATACTTCAAGTAACTTTTATGTGTCAGTATGTCTTTTAATACGCTGACATACTGTTGATATCTTTTCAAATATTTGTCTGAAACTGTTTTTTTAATATCAAATTGTAAGCGGTTTAATTTAGTGGCCTGCCTGAATTGAAATACTTTCAAGTCGTGTGAACAGTCGATAGTTTCGTCGACATTTTACCAGTTATATTTCATGTTAGACTGATATACTTTCTGTGGCTTGAACCTAGGTTTTTTGCTTTTCTCACAGGTGATTGCGAACTACTACGGAACAAGGAAGAAATACGAACCCGTAAAAGGAGCGAAAATAGATTGGCCTGGTGAACATCAACCGGTAGACGTACCAGCTTGTGGATTCCAGGGCGAATTTTGCCAAGAGAAAGGTAACATTAACTTAATTGTGTGTTCTTTGATGACAAGATATTATTTCTCAATATTTTTTTTTCTGTTCAACCGAGAATAATACGAAAGACCTAAGGAGTCTTGTCTCTTCGAGGTCACTCGTATATTGTGGCTGAATAAAGAAATATATGGGAGAATAATCATACCTGCGCAAGCGTAATTTTATACAAAATGGTGAAAAGTAATGGCTATTTTGATTGTTTTGACTCATATTTAGAGAACAGCAGAACCAATGACGTAGACGCATACTCTAAACGTAGAACGACCAGGGTATAAATCCTATATATTTTTTTTCGCGGGCGTTACCCTTTGCGCTGTCCGATTTGAACCGTCGGACTATCTTTGAAATCTGCCAGCTTGAAGGGTCTAGTCTATTTCGAGCATTGAGTAGATGTAAACCATGCACAAGCTTACATTGCTATGTTGTGTTCTGAGTTTGAACTTTTGAATAAATTTGTAACTGAAAGGAGTTGGTTTATGTAACTAAACAATGGCGGATATGGATATAGAGGTCTCGTTAATAAAATTGTTGAAAACATCATGGAAGATTCAATTACAATGTTCATGCAAGCAAACATGACGGTTTTTAATGTTCAGTGTGTGAATCAAATTTTTATCACATATTCGTGCAAAAAAATTGTAAATTTGATGGCCTTTTGATGGTTAGATTAAATTTAGGACTTCAAAGTTAAAGATAGATTTGATAGCATCTTCAGGCAAAAAAACCCCTTGCTCTTTTGATGGTATTTGTCTGGTTTATGTGTATTTAAAATAGCCGTATTAATAGAATTTTTATTCTATCTCCGTGCCAAAAAAATGGCGGAATTGGTGGTCCTTTTCTGGTTAATGTACACGTGATTGCACAGTTGGTGATATACTAGCCATGTGTGTGGCCAGATAAGGCCATTGCATTGTAAAATAGTGAAAGGGGAAAACTTTGACATTGTTGAGTATCTCTTTACGTTATTAAATATATGTGTTTGTATGTATTACTCTACCAGCACAACGGGACGTCTTGTCATGTCATATACCGGTGCACTGAAATATTTCACTAATCGACTTTGATAGCATGAATCACACATTCACTTCGACCTTGAGAAGCTCGGTTGAATAAAAGTAATGTAAATGGTATAATTTCCAGTTGCAGGAACGTAGTTTCGAATCAGTGCACCAAAAAGAGAACACACTGTGGTGATTTAGGAAATAATCACGCCATGTCACGCCAACTTTAACGTGGTAGTTAACATGGGTCGTTGTGATATACACACGTAGTCGGCAAATGTACAAAAAAATGTCCCTGAATAACATCAGGCTTCTTTGTTTACATAGAGAAATGGCCATATGAAGATTGCGGAGATGATATTTGTTGAATTTTACAACTAGTCAGATCACGATCGACCCTCTTTAATAAAGTGACAGACAGAATTCATATATTCACTAATTACCTCGACGTACGAAAGTCTTTAGTATATATTATCAAGGTCTTAACAGAAGTTGATAGCCCTTGATTTGTATAGCTACACTCTTGATATAGTTTCCTTCCTCCCATAATAGCAGCAGTCCGGAAATTCTCATCATCAAATATGCATTTTATGCATCTCAGGAGCAGTAGTTCATATCTGGTATCCTAGCAACACTCCACACGATCAGGATGTTGCAAACTTTACTGCCAGGTAACGGAATAGCCCCTCGTTACGTTAATACACTCTTGTCTCTCACGATTGTTTCCACTTCACGACAAGTCAATAGCTGACTTGGAACGCGTATTACTCATTGGATACCGTGTTACCAAGTTAATAGCATAGATTTAGACTAGTTCTATTCCTATACATTATCGTTACCATTTACACCTCCACTCACATGTATGTATGTATGTATGTATGTATGTATGTATGTATGTATGTATGTATGTATGTATGTATGTATGTATGTATGTATGTATGTATGTATGTATGTATGTATGTATGTGTGTGTGTGCGCACGCGTATGCTACATGTAACACCAGACAGGTAGGTAGGTAGAGGGGTCGCTCAAACTACAATGGCAGTGAAGTTTAAAAATGCAGACGCAATCGAAAAAGGAATGATAATGACACACATCTCGTATATAGTGTATGCATTAATCTTGGCACATGTGGCACTGGGAGAGAGTAAAACACGTAACATATTGTCATTTATGAAATAAAAGTCCCACGTGGCTCGTATGCCTAGGACATTAATTTGATTGTAATTTCATTTTATGAACACTGCTATTACGAGCATTTGTCAACTTGTATTAACTACAAGGACGATGTATGTCTGACATGCGTTAAGTTTAGTCCGTTGTGACCATCACTCAATCAAATTGTACATGAGCGGCAAGAAATCACAATGTCTGAATTCTATACAAACTAAACTGGATGCCACACATGATTACCTGCAAGGCACACTTATTTATATAAAGTTCTCCTTCTGTCCCACAATGCACCACATGGTAATCACACTAAATAAGAGCAGGCTAATCATTTCACCAACGTATCACAGAACTATTGTATTTTCCCCAAAGGAATTATAATAACTTTGTTCTGCTGGCAAAAAAAGCAGTTATCATCAATATCACAAGAATAAATGCATTTGGCCTTTGGAAGTTACCCTTATAATGATAATTTGATAATATTAATTCGAAATGCTATAGCGTATAATGTGAAACACAATTGACACAATACAGAATCTGTTAAAGACTGACTAAACCTCGAATGCTTCAGAATATGTGTTTGGTTGTAGTGTTTCGCGTAATTTGGTTAATCAAATGGTGTCATTTGCTGTATCCATTTTAATATATCGAGGTTTTAGTATTTAAGGGACGTCGTTATACGTCACATGCTGGAATATGTTGCTATGGGATCCGCAACAGACTATGTTTATTTGTAAAAGTTAAAAATATCGTTTTGACATTGTACATTTTAAGTTGTGTTGTGTATATCTTGAACAAAACCGAAGAACACAAAGGTCAAAGGTCAAAAGAATTAAAGCAGTCCATGTACATTAATTGGATTAACTCGATCGGAGACAATAAAATTTTTATGGTCATAGAATGGTTTAGACTACTTATGGGCCTTGATAACGTCACCAAAACTTCTCGTGGATTGTAAAAAAAGCTCAATTAAGCTTAATGTACCCGTGTCTATTTTAAGAGGATAAGGATGTATATCGACAGATGTGTGTATATGCACTTTTACAATAGAGAGACAGACAGACAGACAGACAGACAGACAGAGACAGACAGACATATGAGACAGACAGATAGATTGATACAAAAGAACAAGCTGACAGACACCGTCGTATAGTCAAATTACTAGGGACTAGATAGTCATAGGGTGCTATTAAAGGAAATGTTTTGTCCAGGTGTTACTGTGTTAGCACATGTACATGTGTATGCGAAGGAAAGCGGACGAGAAAGGAAACGATAAAGAGAAACAATAACTGTACAAGTATATTTGCAAATTTCGAATCCTATAGTTAATTGCAACCATAGGAAATGCCTGCCTGTCCCTGAATCATCAATAGACTAAATAGTGATATTTACGTAAGGTCTATTGCATCCATATGTGCTATAAACCGGTAAAAGTTCACAACAGAGTAAACACACTTCAGGAAAGAGCACTATTTTATATGCGATTACTGTAATCTAGTCTTTCCTGTCTACGTATTGATCCCCTATGTCGAAGAATATAGCGATAGCTCTACGTAAAGACAGATTTTAATTAACCACACTGATCGTAACGACGTTTCCGATCCCTACAGTATCGATCCACGGCTGACGATCGATGTGTGTGTTATTCGCGGCATGATAGTTATCACGAGTCCAATTTCATTTACCATTACTCTGGGAGTGATAGACGCTTATTTTACTTTTTTCAGTCTGTTTTCGATACCGGATCTTAATGTACCTCAACTAGTAGTGTTTACACCAATATGGTAAAGGCATCTGTGTTTCAGAGATGCAATCACATCAATTATTGAACAATTGTATAGGTATGCACGCAGTAAAGATAAAGGCAATTGAGTCCGTATGGATGGGTGACTGGGAACACTCGAGATTATCCGTGTATATGACATGACACACGGGGATTTATGTAAAAGGACAGTGCCATCGATCATACATATATGCACATGTGCTCCGCTGGGTTTCAATATACAAAATGTTGGATGGCAAGTTCGCCGAAATGTATGACCTCCGATGCTACAATTGGAAAATGTTTACTCCTGACTACCAGAAATGCAGTAGAGTTGAATGCGGTGGGGTAAAATGCGACAATGTCGTGTGCGTCTCAGTAAATATGGGTAATAAACTATTACTCATTGAACTTCCAATATAAAACTGAATTACAAATTCAACGTTTATGACCTTAATATAAGTTTTGTGGCCCAAAAACTCTTGTAAGACGGAGGCGCCAACTTGAAAATTTAGGATCGTACGAATATAAAGTAACTATTTATATGGGTGTATTGTGTATATTAAAATACATCATGAACTGATGTGTGGCGCAAACCTTAAAAGTTATTTGCTAGAAATTCAGGGCTGTGTTATCATTGATACTAACATGGCAATTCAATCCATATCACGGAGTGATTGGTATACCAATGGAGCCACTATTCATATACAGATACAGGGTTTCTGCGCATGATGCGGGAAATTATCATGAGGCGAGCAAAAAAAAATAATTGTGTTTTTCCGATAACAAAGCCTCAGAAAAATAGGGTAGGTAGGTCGGGATTTGATTTGACTTGATTTGATTTGATTAGATCCTTTTTAATTACAGTTGTTGTTGAAAAATGTTGCTTTGACCCAAAAACAAAACAAAATCTTTCTCAGAATACCCCCTCTGTGATATGTACAGATATCACCGAGGATAGAAAACAGACGTACATGAAGGTCAAGAAGACAAAGAATTTCCTATCTCCTTGTTTAAAAAAATGTTTAGGGTTGGCGGCTAAAACTAGGATCGGAAACACACACTTTTTTTTTTATTTTGCCCAAGTTACCAACACATTTGTAGTCATAATAGTAAATGACAGCACGCAAGTTCGTTTTGTACTAGATTATGACAGATGTAGACAGAAGTGGGATATTGTGTTTTTATGATCTACCGTCACAGATCCCGCTGATCATGATTTGCGGTTTAATCTTCATATCTTGGTGAATTTTGATTGCTTAGGATTAAACTGACAAAAAATCATACAATATTGATAAATATCATAATTTTGAGCTCCTGGTTTTATTGCCAGTTCTGACATGACAAACATCACAGCTCAAAAGTCCTTATAAGTTGACGTCTAGTAATCTACACCGAATGAATTCTAGTCGGTGTTTATGACATGAAGTTCTCTGACTGACATGGGAATTGAATTAACTTGTTACGAGGTCTGCGGCTTGATTTGGAAAAGCAATATTTTTTTCCTGCTCGATTTATCTTACTATGTAATAAATATGAAATTTCTGTATGTATAAGTTTACGGTCTACAATGAAACCGTGCCTCGCAAAAAATTAATTAATGTCAGAGTTTACGTATCACAGAATATTTTTTTTCCTTTTTTTTCAGAGTTGTCACTCGCAGCCATCATATCTATAGTGTTTGGTTGTCTTATTGCTGCTCTGGCGGTGGTGGCGTTTCTCCTATACAGGTAAGGGATGGTGTCAAAGGTCAGGGATAGTCTGTGTATAGAAATGCGATAACGATCATCAATTTGTCACAATTAAACCATTACACTGTCACCCCACCTAAATTGATAATTCAAGAACACCTGCACAAACACGACAATTTTGTTCCATCATGTGAAGTATATCTAGAGTGCTTTCTTGATGGGTCGTCGAGGTCACACTTAATCAGTTTTAGACAGACACACAGACTGACAGAGAGAATAACTCAATTTGCATTTACCGAAGGTTTATCATAATGGAGTCACACCTATTTTAACCATGTTATACACAGTTATACTTATAACAGACGTTATATAACGGGGTGAAGCGTTTTGAAGCTCTGCATAAAATTACAATGTCGTTGAATGTCGTTTAGAAGCCACTTGTGGCTTCGGAGAGACCTCCGCATTTGAAGAGATTCGAAACCACGGATAGCATCTAGTCTACAGGGAGATTTACATTCAGGTTCTTGCGATCGTTTGACAAGTAGGCGTTGATTGCTCAGACAAAGTTTTGGTGCTGTGGGTTTGTCGATCCCGAGTCGTATGAGGTTATGAATTGATTAGGAACATTTCATCAATACACGAGAGAAAATATGTCGATTTATAAACGGAAGTGAACATAAAAGATAGCTTGTATATTAGTCATAATTAATTCATTGCAATGGATCCCTAAAGTAACATCATAACATACATCATAACAGTATGTAAGCATACCAGGATAACTGCCTTGTACACCCCCTTCCTCCGATATAAATCAACTGTTTGTCAACAATAAATCACCAACCACGAAAAACAGACACATGTAATACTATATGCAAACTGACATTATTAAATTATGCAGATTTTATGTAGTTAATGTGGCACAGTTGTTGGAAAAATGTATATACAGTACAGTACAGTACAGTACAGTACAGTACAGTGCAATGCAGTACAGTACAGTACAGTACAGTACAGTACAGTACAGTACAGTACAGTACAGTACAGTACAGTACAGTTCAATACAATACAATGCAATACAATACAATACAATACAATACAATACAATACAATACAATACGGTGCGGTGCGATGCAGTGCAGTGTAGTGCAGTGCAGTATAGTGTAGTACAGTACAGTGCAGTACAGTACATTACAGTACAGTACAATACAATACAGTACAGTACAGTGCAGTGCAGTGCAGTGCAGTGCAGTGCAGCAAACTTCAGTTCAGTTCAGTTTAGTTTAGTTTAATTCAGTGCAGGCAGTACAGTACAGTGCAGTGCAGAACAGTACAGTGCAGTGCAGAACAGTACAGTGCAGTGCAGTGCAGTACAGTACAGTGCAGTGCAGTACAGTACAGTACAGCACAGTACAGTACAGTACAGTACAGTACAGTACAGTACAGTACAGTAGTGCAATACACAACAACACAAAATTTATTGTCCATATAAAATACGTTTCTTTTACTCTTAGACTGTTCATCGTCAACTACGAATAGAAGTAATTAGACGAACACAATAACAACACCATAAACAGCTATCTTTCACATAATTATAATATAGACAGGCATATAAACGCCTACTTCGTCAGTGAAAGTTTTAACTTAGATTCTCCGTCACCATGGTCACGTGTATTACAACGTGAACTTGAACTTGGCGTTCACCTGAAACCAGTATGTCAGATACCCAAGTCCCTGGGTACGCTAATTGCATCACTAGTAGTTACATTTATGTAGATGCACTTGTTTTATTGTGTTGGTACGTTGAACCCGTGACTCGAGAAAGTCTTTGAAAACAGGAATTAACAGAACGATTGTCGTCACAAATAATTGTACTGGAATCCTTAAACTGCTCTATCGTGCAGGGGTTAATGGATTACGTAAATACACGTTTCATATCCTTCGAAATAGTAATTCAAAATTTGTATAGTGTAACTATGACGATGCACGTTTTTATTGCTTATTAAGCCATTCATCTGATCTGTGATATTTGTCATCAGAAATGAGCACATGTTAAATTAAATTCACCATATTTTCGTTTGTACAGGAAATATAAGTTGGAAGCTGCCCTGGCTGACATGGCATGGAAAGTGCGATGGGAGGAAATCGGTTTCAACCAAATAAAGAGAAGCAAGATGGGTAGTGTGCAAAGTTTACAATCTAAGGTACGTAATTAAAACTCTACATAAGTATGATATAATCCTGTGCAGGATCTGACACGACGCTTCCGAAGGTTACAGAAAAAAAAGCCGAAGAGTGACGTCGGAGGATCCAGCAGCTAGAGTACGTATAATGCATTACAAACTGATAAAGTATGATCGGCAGTTGATTCGACGATATTATTATGTATTTGGCCTTTGACCTTCATGTCCGTTTGCTGCGATATCTTTGAAAGCGTCGCTGAATTAATAATCAATAAACCAGGATTTACCATTTGACGTCTGCACAAATCACTTAGGCTTAACTCTGAAATATAAAATGTTAGAGTGATGTACTCAAACTGGATGTAAAATAGAGGATTGAAGACAGAAACTGAACGTGAAATGCAAACTACGAATCTGTAAAACAGCATCACCCAAAATCAAGGGAGTTCATAAATTGATGATATAAAAAGAAATAAAAATCGCAAAATAAAAATGATCATAACTCTTCCATGTAGCCAAAATAAAAAAATGAAATTAGATATTTCGTATGAACTTGGATAATGGCGAACGTGATATATTCATAGTATATTATTCTTTTTGTTGGTAAATGACTTTATATTTAATAAAACAATACGTTCTTGTTGATTATCTGAAAGTCAGACAGTTGCTGGATTATAATGTCCCCACAAGGATATGTGGAAACTCATGTTACTCAAAACCTTTTAAAAGTGTAATTTGACGCACTGACAAAAGTCATCCAGGCATTCACCACCTTGTTTCCGTAGATACGTGATACGTGGTGATGTTTATACCTGCAGCATAGTTCGTCACTAGTATAGTGCAAAGTTTATATGAAATACGTGCTTCTTAGTGTGCTTAGTTGACTCGCACTATTAAGTGTGTCCAAGGCCAAAAAACGTACACAATAGCTATCTATCGGTTGACAGAACTAAGGTGAGCAATACGCGGGGTTAACATCGATGAACCTCCGGGAAAGCATTTAGACCAATATTTGTTGTAGAACGTAAAGATTTGATCTCGTACGTACGTAGGGAGGAGGGTGTTCTGAGTCAGACCCCACTCAACATAACTCACAGCCGGGGCAGAGAGCCCGATGTTGGCAATTCCATCTCAGATTCATTTGCAGCATTATTTCGTGTGCATACACTCTAAAGTTTCAATTATGAAAAGTCTTTGGAACACTTGTTTGGATCGATGAAATTCTCGGTGTCTTTACAACCATGCCAAGTAAAATAATTTGATTATTTAGAGGAGAGAATCTCTGAATATAAGGTTTTGACAGTAAAGTTACATACATGTAAAGGCATGAGAACAAAAAGCTTAAAGCTGTTCGAGAATAGTATATACGAGTACATATCAAACTATTCAAATTTAGACAAAGAAGCGTTTGTGAAGAATTTATTATCCAGAATCAACGTTTTGATTATGAATTATCATTTGTTGGTAAGTGCATTTTAAAGACGATGGCCAGATTGTAGTCTTAATCCCTAGAATTCCCTTGTTCCTACGTCGAGTTTTCCTCACAGCCTTTATCGTGAACCCTCTCCTTCCTTTACCTAATTGCCTGTTTTTCTAACACTCAGCTTTATCTCCCAACTTAATTGCCTGCTTTTCTAGCACCGAGTACAGCGACTATCTAATCACTGACATCCATCGCCCTCATAGCGTCCAAGGAATCATACGTTGTAATGTCATACTTTTCAATTGTTCTCAAAAGGAAGATTATACAACTTATATCACGCCAGGATATATATTTTGATTAATTCATTTATTATTTAGATTTTATACTATTCAGGCGATGTTTTCGTTGGGATATAAGTTAGCATTATTACTGAAAATTTCAATGCCACAAAAAGTAATCAAAAAGTTATTTACGGTATGGATTCCTTTCCTGTGATCTTTAGCTCGAGGGATACACAACGTTAACTTACGGACGTAAGATCTAGCAAATCCACCTGTCAAAGGCAGATATGATTTCTTGTTGTGAATCTCAAGCTATTAGCATCGTTTATGCACAAAGTATAGTTTGACAAGTCTTCTACGCACTTCGACATAGCCCCCAACGCTGATGCATTGTTTATCGGTGACTAAATAAGGTCCTATATTTAGATGGCTAAATACATAGCATTACATGAAACTTCCTAATGTTTACTCATAGCAGAACGCGATGTGAAATTGAATACTTAATTATCAGTGCCATATGCCCGCTATTAATATTGACACAGATAAAGAAATTATGAAAACATTTTGGCTTAGAAGTTATAAATTTGTTCCCACTTCAACATCATGCTATTGTGCATCATAAGTGTGCGATTTCATAAGTTATGTAAGCCATTTATTGAAACTCTGGATTATATGTATATCCAAGAAACTAAATTTATAAATGTATAACTTCAAACAACTATTATCATGTATAGTTAACATGCCATCATTTCACTTTGTAGAGTCCATGCTGTTTTTGCGCGCTACATATCTAACTTGAAACACAACCATACAGCATGAATTTGTACCCGCTTTCAAGCCTGTAAGCGACATTTAGGAATAGTACACATACTACACAATATCATGAAAATTGCAGTAGTTCTTCACAAATTCGCATCGTAATTTTATATGTTACAGAGATCGAGTATCCATTCCAATCAGTCGGTTTGGGATCTCAATCAACAAATCTTCACAAGAACAGGATACTACAAGGTAAGAAGATATTCCGTACAACGATTCATGTATTTATGTATACTGCACACTGACTGCATTTAACTGCTCACGTGACACTGACATGAAATATTGAATGTCTTTATTATAACGATATATCTACATGTATATATTCACCATATATATATTATATGTGGGTGTGTATGTATGTGTGTATGTATGTATGTATGTATGTATGTATGTATGTATGTATGTATGTATGTATGTATGTATGTATGTGTGTGTGTGTGTGTGTGTGTGTGTATGTATGTATGTATGTATGTATGTATGTATGTATGTATGTATGTATGTACTTACGTACGTACGTATGCACGTCAAGGTAAACATCGTACGTACGTACGTACGTACGTACGTACGTATGTATGCATGCATGTCAAAGTAAACATTAATGTACCCGTTCACAACACTTGGCAGATGTCTTCAAAAGTGTAACTTATATATCGTCATTAACGTTCAGCCGAATGTGTTATTCTCAAAATGTCAAATCCTCAGGCTGATCAATTCGACATTAAAGCGTGATTGTTTGCTCGCATAGTAAAGAACAGTAAATCCCATAGCGTGACAACCTGTCTTCATACCCGCACTGTTAAATTTATGGTGTGATAAACTATCATTGATGTGATTTCTATGTAATCCTGTCTAACATATCACTATTCGTTCCCCACTTAATGAGAACGTATGGCAGGTTGTAAAAAAAATATGAACAGTTATTGAGAGTGTAAGCGCAAGGATAAAACAACACTATTCCCGAAGAAACATTCGTTTTCTATTTTTCAAGAATCATGGGATAGTTACTTAAATCATTCTGATATTTGCTTTCTATTGAATTTTATTTCTTGCACATAACCGTGTTTCAACTCAGACTGTCTCGCCGTAAATTAGTATACTGGTATGACCTTGCGCATACTCAGATCAGCCTACATAATATTGGGGAGGATCGTGTTACCTTAGCGTTTCTGGCTTATAGGGATTAAAAGATTGGATTGAAACATCCGAGAACATTTTTGAAGACATTGAAGTGACGACGATAGTGTTGAATGACAATTTAAGTATATTCCATTCACTGAGTGAAGCCGAAACAGAACTGGGATACATACACGGCTTTAATGTAATACATTAGCCCTGAGACGTTTTTTTTTCGGTTTTCACAAAGTCATTCGCCTGTAAGCCCTCTCGTTAGTCTTGATGTTACCCGTGGTATCGAATTATCTCTTTACGCCGTCTGCTAGTTCAATGATAAATCATGATCCAAAACCTATTCATGCAAATGAGTAAACCCCCCCCCCCAACTGTTAGAATGTAAACAATGTATAACTAGCAACCTTAGCCAACAAATATGATATTTTGGACATTACATGTATGTAATTGCCCTAATAAAAACTAACGTATCATTGGGCAAAATTATGTGATTGATGAAGACTTGATGTTAGTGACTGTGGGATGGCTTCGGTTGAACTTGAAATGCAATCTCAGTACCTCATTGAGCTACTCGTAAAGAGATATCTTAAGATTTGATGTCACGGACAACTTTAGACTACCAGTGCGCATGCGTATGTTGTGTCTAAGAACAATCTATCGTTCTTCCACTTTAATTTCACCTGTTTTAATGTAAGTTTGAACTTTTGAAATGTGACTGATTAACTACTTTTACTGCAGAAAATGTACTTGATTGATTCCGACAACCAAGATTTTTTAATCTTCTGTATATATCATTCGTCAAGAATGTCCACTCTCACCGACTGACGTGTAAGTCATCCATGAAAAAATAAATAAAATAACCACAGGGGTTTCGAGATCCGTGTTTTTCCAATGAAATGTAAATATATGTTGTTTATCCTTTTTTCTTTATCAGAGCAACGTGGTGGCTATCAAGCGTATCAACAAGAGAAGGATCGAACTGACCAGGCAGATCCTCCTTGAGTTGAAGCATGTAAGTAGTATATATATATTCAGGTGTTTTGTTTCTCCGATTCCCATAGCTTCAATAGTGTCAGCTTACATACAAAGACATTGACAGTTAACGTTCAGCTTGTTTTGGAGGTCCCTGGTGTAACCCGGATGACCACTGGGGAATATTCAAGTTCAATGCGGCATCTGGCATCTTGCATCCCTGATGATGATGTTCGGGTTACCCTTAGTGACGTCATGAAGACATGCACTACATACCACCCTAGCGTATCAAATTTAAGATGCAATACAACTCCTGACATCAAACCGTGGACGAACGGAACTTGTTACAAACAGGGGAAATAAACAATTGAATTGGATTAATAACACTTGGCTCAGCTTATTGGAACAACAGAGACTTGCATTACACACCATAGTTTGATAAGAACAGTTGTATGGCCACTTTATGTGGACATGGAATGTCAGGGGAACTGGAAATTTATTTGTGAATGTGAACTATTATGTAAAGAGACCATACAGCTGTTCTTATCAAATGATTGAACGTAATACAAGTCTGTGTACTTCCAACATGCTGTGCCAAGTGTTATTAATTCACTGATTTGTTTACTTTCCCTGTTTGTAACAGGTTCCGTTTGTCCACAGTTTGATGTCTGCAGTTGTACAAGAAAAGCAGATATTAAGGTGTTTAAAAGTATATTTAATTGTTATGTTGCAAAATATCACATGATCATTTCTAGCTTACATATATGAACACTCGTTCTCTCCGACTTCGTGTTTTGACCCTCATGATTCGTATATTAGCCGAATAATTGTCAATCCGGGATGTTGCAATTGATCTCGATTAACTCCTGTTTTCGATTTTCCCTCTGCCTGCCATCGTTCTACTTTCGTGTGTGCTTTCACTGACATTTGCGGATATGGCTGAAAACCGTCTTGATCGAATTCGTCGATAAGCTTGAAAGGCTATATTGGTTCCAACCTTACACGGATGACACTCAATTAGCCTTTCTACAGGAAAGCAAATGACACTATTTCCTCAACATAATACTCGTCCATTTATTGAGAGTGGCAATGTCTCTGCCTGCAAGCAAAACGCAGCGTTTTTACAAGCCAGCGCTTTCCCGTTCATCACCGTTTGGAAAATGGCCTGCCAATCAAATGAATATTACATATAAGTGATCACGGATACACCTTTTAAGTGTGTGGGTGAAAGTTGTAACAGCCAACTTTGATTTATAGAAAGGATTGTTTGCAATCTCTTCTCGAGATTTTGGCCAAGTAATTATCATATTAATAACAATGATAAGAAGGTAATTCAGACAGTTATCGATCGTCGCTTGGCGGCGCTAGCCGTGATTTGATAACTCAAATGCCACTGGTGTCATCTGCCAGTTTGTTGCATATCTACGTTCAACACGTCAAACCATGCACGAGTATAACATCTGCTGTTGTTTCAGTTATTGTAAATAGTTGTACAAACCGAAATAGTGTAGTAATGACAGATATGACGTCACTTCATCCATCAATAACTCATAACATGATTTGATACACACCTAAGGTGACAAGACTTTTCAACTTGTATCGGCTATACTATACTATAAGGCAGTCTACGCTGGGCGACTACTTTGCATAATAATTGCATATTTATTTGCATAATATGAGGATAAACTGTAGTGTAAAATCCAATTCAAGAGTGATTTACGATAACTTGATATATCAAAGTTAACCATGCTGACCTTAAAGTCTTTTATGAAATTGAGGAAAATGTAATATTTTGAAGTAAAAAACGTGACACCAAAAAGATGGCATGAGTGTACCACTAGCCATGCCTATTTACTAGCCCTGCCTATTTACAGAATGTTCTTATGTCACGGGCTCATCGACTCAAGATTTGTGGGATAGGCGATTTTATCAAAACAGCATGAAAATGAAGCTATTTCATCTCTTTAGGTAGTTAATATGTTTGTATTCATATTACCACTATGCTAATTGTGCAGAGTTCAATCGATGTTATCTATATTTAGATATAGTATGTGGTTGTTTTCGAAAATTTGAAAAGTTTTACACTTCTAAGTACGACTACATGTCGGAGAACGACCTCATAGCATGTCTTGTACAATTATGAGCTAGATTTATGATTTACCTATCGAATGTCAATAGAAAACTGAAATGCCTATTGGGACTATGCGTAGTACGAGAGGCGAATATACGACTCTTTATAATAACTTATTCAACGGATTTTATTACAATTTTGTATGACGTTTTGAACTTTTATTCAATTATATATCACCCTAAGTTCGAAATGTCGAAAGTAAATACGTTCACTGTCAATAAATCATCATTTAACGACTTGTTTATCAGACTTGGATTAGTTGTCTGACATGCTAGACTATCATTAATGGTGTACTTCGCCACTCCAATTCATCTCGCCTTAATGTAGAATGCGCCTCGGAAATAAAAAAAAAATGAACTTCTGCTGCACTTTGTCCAAGAAACCGCACGACACTGTATAATATTTTACCCACAACTCTCTCTGATTTGTATGCTTGGGTTTTCCTTATGTTTGTATAATAATTTCGGAGATAAGCACTATTTTAGCAATTACATTTGAATGGCATTTACCAAAAGTACGATTGGGAATAAAACGGAAAGTTACAAATCTTGAATAAAAATGTACTGAAAACGAAATAAAACACGCGCTTTGAATAAAAAAAAAACTTTTAGCAAACTTGGTTAGTCAGTCTGTATAAAGAGTTTTAACACGCAAATTTCTTTTGGTCCCCTCCACTGTCTATGGTCATACCTATTCAGAGAAATAACTATCTTTGGTGAAGTGATAACATGTGTAGATATTTTTCTTACTTTACTTAGATATACTCCACTAGACTGCATGCCTTTCAAGAATATATGTTGAAAAATGTATCAGAATTTCTCATACAAAAAATAATTGATATTTGAACCGACAGAAAAGGGTATTCAAACACTCATGTTACAAAAGTAGGATTCAAAAATGACAAAAATGTTTTCACAAAACCCTTGTATAGTGGCGAGATTTGAATTAAAATCATGAAGAAGCTTATGCGTGATGAGAGAACAAATCGAGGGGAATTGTGGGTAAAATAATGTACGAAAAGAAAAAATGATTAGGGTTACCGAACAAATATTCGCAAAATTCATCTACCGAATACTGTATTAACTCCATGGGTAAATACAAGACTCGATTTCCTTGAAATTTAGACAGTAAACCCCGAAGTCTCTTTCATTATTTAAAAACGAACCGAGGCAAGCTTTCATATTGCAAAATTGAACGTTTGGAGAGATCATATTCGAGGGAAATAAGTCCTTGATGTTCTTGCTTCTTAATAAGTACTTGATTTGCTTGCTCTTTTTATTTGCAAATGGAAAAAACATGAAACGAATAAAAACATTGTCAGGAAGGTGTTTTAAAATCATGAATAATATTTCGTCATATAAATCTTCATAGAATCCACTTTTTATTGAAAAAACGGGGATGTTTAAAGAGCTTAAAATGATTTCGCTCACTTTTCATTTATTGATGGAAGACAAACTATATTCTCGCCTTTTTCCGATTGCCAACTGTATGATGACGTCACCCACCTCCCACCGTTCGCTTTATTACATGTTTGAATTGGCAGTGTGTCAATACTCATGTGGGTTCTTTTATTCGACTATTCATAACTTATGAAATTCTGGTCATAAAGTCAAAAGTAATTTGTTTAGTTTGAGTGTCGGGTCTTTGTGCGGCTGTGATTGTAAAAATCTGTTAATCATACCAAGTATTTTTTTATTACAAATGATATTCGAGTGCCGATAATTACGACTCTCATATTCCACAACATGCAAAAATAGTTAATGTAAATACATAGTTATGGTTATTTAAGAATAGAATAAAATAACGTACATCCAAGTCTTCCCAAGGCCTTAATTCAGTCCGATAGCGGTAGAGCTGAACGTGTACTGTATTATTTTTATTTCATTGTGGGAAATTACATGGTGTTCTTAATGAAACATGTGACGTCTGTTGCACAGGCGTAAAGCAAACCCCATGACGTCACATTTTGGAGTGCAACGGGTTCCCCAAATCGCTGTTCATATCAAGATCGTAGAGTAAAATGATCATGAATAAACCTGTCAATGGAAAACGGAGATTTCCTGAGTACTTGAAAGCACAAGTCGATATTAACGATACATGTATGATACAATGTGAGTGTTGTATACGACGTATTTAAAGATAAGACAAACGTTTCAAGTCGGTTGATGTTCAATATGATTAAAATCTGTTAACGTGAATCCGGCGAGAAGTTTCTTTGTTTATCTTTATTTCCTTCGTTTATTGTCGATTTCATAGTCCGAGAATGAGTGTGTTGAAGAAGGCGCTCACTCCCGGAACAATAAAATCGAAAACAAAGAAAGAAAGAAAATATAGGAAAATAAAGAAAGCAAACAGTATTCACCTCATCAGATTTTAACCAGATTGGCCTCAGTTCTTGGGGAGGGTCATATTCTAGACAATAGAATAAGGGGAGGGTCACATTCACTTTGACTCACTGTATTGTCTAATTTGGCATTTTTTTCTGGGGGGAGGGGGATTTGATATCCCAATGATACCACATTGGTTAGGAATAGGATTAGGGTTCGTAATATCGGACCATGTCAAACACAGATTTTGATTAATGCAGTGCCAATTTCACACAACTTCACTCCGGTGGCAGTAGTCGGGAAATAACCAGTACCATTAAAACTTTCAACGTAGTGGTGGGATCAAGTCATTTAAACCATTGATCTGGTACTCATGTCCTTGTCTCTTTCTGGCAGCATTTAAACCAAATAGTTTATGCGGGGGAGGGTCACATTTTAGCACGACGGAATCGGGGAGGGTCACATTTTACCTATAGGTCCGGGCCTTTCTGCCTTACTTGACACTTTTCTTCAATTTCTCCCATCTGCACATTTATCCGTCAAAATTTGAGCGTTAGAAAGCAAACCAAAGCATACGGCAACGATCACTTGTCACTGTATAAGTTTCTTCTCACATTCGAAGTGCCGACAACTTAACTTCCTGGTGATTGCTGAGCATTCATACTTGATACTCTGGTTCCGCCCTTGTGGTCAAAGGTTAACCAGGTCTCCCTGAGTACATTTATAGTAATGCATTCCACCTGTGCTGATGTCAACACTGGAATGCACTGGAGAAAAATGCAATACAACGAACGTTCTCGAAAATGTCCACCTATTTTACTTCATGCAAATAGTGATTACTTCTGATGACATTAATGTTCCCCGTTTCCCGAGGATATTTTCGGATAAGTCATTATAGCAGGTCATTTTCATGGTCATAATAGGTGATGTGCAACAAAAACTGTAATAAAACGAAAACATTATTGCAAATAATTAGAAAAAAAGTAGTGTGAGTAATTGATCGATAGTGGCAGGTTAATCGGTGATTACCATTAGGGGAACAAATTTCGCTATTCTAACGAGTTCATGGTCGGTCTTATTTCTGTTTCTGAGATTGCGAATCCAAAAATATTTCTAAATTTTAAAAAAGTGATTTGTGCAAGGTTACTATTCAATCTCAAAGGCCTGGCTATATGTTATGAAAACTGTTAAATATTGAAGATGACGAGACTCCGTAGAGTCGTGCAGCACTTCAACGGAACCTTGTTAGTTACTGTCCTAATGGAACCACGTTGAAATGGATAAAAGTGAGCTTTGCACTAATACGTCTTGTCCAAGGAATTTTATATACTTGACCTTTACTCCCCAAAGCAATACATCTCCGTATTAAGGAAGCATCCAGTCTGTTCAATTTACTACTCAGTCTAGGAAACACGAACAGGTGCAAACTGGTGTTTGTGTTTCTAGTTACAACAGGCATTTCATGTTTAATGGAAGGGTCCTGGAATGCATCACTTATGGTACTGTCGTTTCGTATTAACCTCAAATTCAAAGCATTTCTCGTAGCAGTTGTGTTCTCCTTAACCGTAATGGTGTTTTCATGAAACCTTCTTAATATGGCAATGTCTTTTCATGTTTTACGAACTCCTCTTAGTGTTTCTTGACAGATGTAACACAGATGTGAGATGAAAAATAGCTCCCTGAAGGAAAACACTTAGTGTTACTACATGTTGACAATTAACGTACGGTCCGTCTTTTTTTTGACAAACCTGACGCATTCATGCCCCAAGCAGGCGATCAGTATCAATACAAAGTTTGTACCTTACAACGACCACACAGGCAACGTGTTCATGATTTTGATTTAAAAAACATCTGCTGTGTTCATGCACATTGAATGCACATTCGAATGAAATACACCCACTTGTCTCGAATGTTTAAATTTGGAGACAAAAAAATTCGGGGCGAAGTGTTTTTTAAAAAAAATTGTTCGGGCTTGACGACAGTGCAATTTTAACAAAACGTATCCAATTTAGGAGAAGCAGTTCAACCGCCGCATCCCTTATATTACGAAACAGCGCCGTATATCCCGAAACAAAGTCGTGTCTCTCAACAAAATCTGCTAGCGTTGCTATATTTTATCAAATCACTTCTGCTATGTGGCATGGTTTCCATCGTCATAACTGCCTTCCAATGTAATGTTGTTTCGGTTGACGCATGTTTTCCCGAAATTTATGATTTTTTTCCTTCATTTTACTAAAAGTGTTGAGATTTATCTGTTTATCTATTAATTTTAGCATATTAATGACAATTGAATTAAAATAGTGCTACCAGGCAAGTCAGTTGATTTGAAACCAAACGTGGTCTGGTTCAACAGAAAATATCAATAATATTGCTGCATTTTATCTAGTTCGACAAATTACTGACACTACTTCTTCTCGTCGTCTGGCATGACCAATATCGCATATTGTTTTTGTGTGAGCTACATTATCTTATCAGAATGTTACCAAATATTATACATTGTAAAAATGTATTTTTCTTCAGTCATGTCATTGGATTAAAATAATTGTACTTCTAGTTCATCGTGCCTGACAAAGATTTATCAATTATGTTAACAAGATTTTTGTTGAGCCAGACGATAAGGTGTTGCAACGTTTGTGTTATATTTGACAAGCCGGACCGTAATGTAGCAATGTTAGTAAGAGTATTGTCCAACCAGACGATTTGTCTCAGAACTCCGGTATAATTTATTTTCCTTTTTCTTCTTTTCTGTTTAGATGCGCGATGTGCAACATGATCACGTGACCCGATTCATAGGTGCTTGCACAGACCCGCCCAACATATGCGTACTTACTGAATATTGTCCCAAGGGAAGTTTACAGGTACGTACAACAAGACTATTAGTATCTCTTTAAATTCATTTACTAAATATTTAAGATCTTATCACCAAATTTCGAAATGAAAGACACGTTCATGCGTGATATTGATTTGGACGTTCAGGTGACTTACTGAGGACACAGACACAACACATTTGTCGTAAAACCTGTCGATTTCGTAAGATCTCATCAGAATAGCTTTAGCATAAGATAGTACGACAAACGAATTTGATTCTCAGATAACAGATGCATACCTAATAGAAATCGGAAAAGTTCAGTTTCAGTTACGTCATTAGATTGTCTAGAACTATTAATGCCACTGAAGTAGTCAGAAGGAAGGAGCACCTGCTTCCATTTACATCCACTTGGAGCGTACTATCGAGTGTCTTCAAGGAACACTGGATTTATAGCAGTTATTGCTTACTAGGTTTTAAATTGGATAGTGGAACGGATCGCTATGATGCATGCACATGTCAGTCTTTGACGATTACTGCAACGTCATACAAGCATTAAGTAGAGGCTTGCTATAGCTTTACCATCAAAGACCATCATCCTCGCTTTGATAGTCATATGCACATTACTGCGGAAAAAAACAACTATTTGATATTATGGTGTACCAAAAGAGGAACACAGTGTTGTTATAGTGAGCTGTGGTGGTCTTTTATTACAGTAATACCAAGCTTCCTGCATATAACCCCCCCCCCCCACCCCTCCCCTTAAAAATAACACAAAGCCTATGTATTGGTACGCGTGTCTCACTATTTTACAGAGCCTCTTCAAAAACACGGCGACGACTACGTATACAAAATTGTAAAAATATATTACACTTCAATAATGCTTTCATCATATCATTAAATTGATAGTGCAAGTCTATTTTGTTTCCATGTAAATACATTTCTTCGGATGACATAGATTATAACTATTCTCAAACTTTGTAGGAGAGAAAATAGTTTATAGCCGTTGAAATCAGTACCAATTACACGTAGTGGCAAAAGTTTTATTGAGACGTAAAACAGACTGTTTCCATCACAGACTCAAATAAAACCTGCTGTGTAATCTTATAATGGAGGAAAATGTTCTAAAAATACTACCATTCAATATTAAAATTATATAGCACTATGTAATACCATCCATAAATCGGCCAGTAATGAGTTACATTGATATGTATAGAATATCTTTGTGATTAATTTCACAAAAATAGTAAAGTAAAAAAATATTGTATTCATGCATGTCGTGTGTACCAAGTTACTATTACAGTGAAGGATAGGTTAAAAGATTTCCTTAGTCGCTAAACTATTAACTTCCTTTACGAGAATCGGCATTGAAATATTTACCTTTCGTAAACTGCTGTGATTTTGTTATGTCTGAGTTATAAAAAAATATAGTACCTTCGGTCTATTTTGAATATGTACATAAATGACTACCAGCTACTTTTCAATACATGATTCTCTGAAGTTCATTTTATCTCTCCCTATTGTAGGATATCCTTGAAAATGACTCTATTAAGCTGGATTGGATGTTCAGATACTCTTTGATGTCTGATATTGTGAAGGTGAGTTGCTTCTTTTTCATTACTTTTTTCTTATTACAGACACATACCTTTCTCTGCATTCATGATGTTATTCGGTAGGAGCTGACTCTTTACTGTCTGATTAGGCTTTCAAATATTTTGTTTTCTTGCGGAACACGGCAGTATTCAGATTCCAAGAAGCATGTTTGGTCCGTAAAAACTGCTTGATACTTGCATATAAATGAGTTAATTTGCATAATAATAAAATGTTGATCTCAACTTGTATGGTAATTTCTATAGATGTCCTGTGTGTCTTTGATTGGTTTGCTTGTGATTACATAGAAATTAGGTATTACACAGTATATGAACGAGTTAATAACTTCACTGCTGTCATACTGCACAGGTTAATGATGACCACTTTAACTTGAAATGTTCGGTGACGTAATTATACTGTATTTCTTCTCAACAGTGTTTCGAACAGATGTAAGCGAGAATTAGAATGAAGTTTATACATAGCTAATTTCTCGCGCTGTTTGGCATAGCATGTGATTTGAGTATGCGTATCATGTCACATTTTTGTAATGCAATATACGAACACTTAAGTAGCAAATACATATGTATGCAATTTCATCGCCAATTTAGAGGAAAGGGAGCCGTCATCTTTTATACATTTTAAAGCACTTGTACAGAAATGAACTCGTAAGACAATTACCTGAATAGTGCTAACACTAAATCGTTATATTTTATCACAGGGAATGTATTATTTACATACCAGTGTCATCGGGTCCCATGGCAACTTAAAATCGTCAAATTGTGTGGTGGATAGCCGATTTGTTCTTAAGGTTACTGATTATGGGTTGAATTTTTTCAAACAAGAAAGTGATGACATTGATGAAGAATATGGTACTCACCAATACTACCAAAGTAAGTGTGTAGTGGATAGAATTACTATGGAAAACATACCTTATCGTCAAAGTAAGATAGACAGAAACTAAAACTGTGTTGTATGTGGTGATTACGTAGGTGGGTGATAGCAAAGTCTTGGTTATGTGAAACTGGCCATATGGATGCCGACTGTGTATTTATTTGGGATTTTTAATTTATAAAACAAGTTTATCATGGGGTCCTACTTGAAAAATCAATGTGAAACAATACAGACCAAGTCCATGTCTGTAACTCAATACAGTGCAAAAAGGTAAAATAAATGTGTAAAAAGTTTATTAGTTGTGCGTACATTTACAGACATTTTACACATTTATTAATCTCTTGCAATTTGTTGACTTACAAACAAGGACTTGGCATATGTTGTTTCACATTGATTTTTCAAGCCAGGATGAAATTGTTGTATAAATTAAAAATCCAAAATAAATCCCATCCATATGACCACTTGAATATAATCACCTTGTATTCAAGATAGTGTAAACACTGAACGAGGTTGAATGTGCATCCCCACGAGGAAAACTTACTATCAGAGACACAACCCTAATGTGAGTGCAATGACATCAACTTGACAGGCAATAGCTTACATCAAGATGGTATCATATATATATATATATATATATATATATATATATATATATATATATATATATATATATATATATATATATATATATATATATATATATATATATATATATATATATATATACATATATATCAAATATCGCAATAATAGTATTTAGTTTTTGTCTGTTTTAACTTACTGATAGTTGTTCTGCGATTGTCATATAAGAATTTTAAGACCACCAATAACGAAGTCCACATCTACATAAATCATTTTTTGTAGACAACTACAGCTGTCGTCTTGCATTTCCTATGATGTTTACCAGGTAGCGTCTTTTAACTGAGGGCATTGATATGATTTGTTCCTCTTGGTATTAATAAGTATTGCATTGCACTCGCCTGTAGACTTGATTAATGATACCGCTTTCGGATTGAGCATCGGTTTCAGTTCTGGTTCAGTTGCTACTTTCCCAGCACTCCTTTTGAGAATGTAAAGAGTTGTTTTGGTGATCCAATACCACTGGACTATTATCAAAATCATTGAAGCGTTCTTAATACTCTTAATCTCTCCTTACGTCATGACATTGGAGTACGGCATTTTGGTTCAATGTTGATTGATCGTACATATACATCTTGCCTCGAAAACCCAAAACCGCAAATTTATAATCTTTAACTAGCATTGTGACAGCATTTGGGTGAATCAAGTTTAATTCCAGTATTTTCTCAATCAAATTCGTCATCCAAGATTGCAATAATTGTACCCATGGGGGCTGGTGTTTCTAGTTTGTTTGCTTTATCAGGTATAGCTAACTTATAGCTTCTGGTAATTTAATTCCGTAGTCACGACTCCTTTAAGCTGTATATATATCCCACTCCATCATGTATCTTTTCCACTAAAAACGTGAAATACCTTGTTTCCATTCTACAAGGCTTTTTCCCAGACGCAGTTTCAAGGCCGATACGAGGTTGATAACCGATATGGGGTTACAAACACTTCGAAGACAAACACCAATAACAAAAACAGAGCATTTTCTTTTAAATTACAGTTCTCTGCGCTATTCGTTTCCCATTAATATATGTGTTATTTAATCTATGTCTAATTAATGTAATAATTTGTTTAATTTATGTCTTATTTTCTAATCTTAACACTTGCACTTTAGTGACTTGGTTTCTGTAACTCTATGCAATTACACCCTATATAGAGGATATCAAGCTTTAAAAGGCCAATCTTTAAGAAGCACAAGCTGAGTTTATTAGAGTTTACATGTAGTTCAAATGAAAATACTGACACAAACCTCGATTAAACTGTTCTAGTGAAATGTTAATGTCAATGCATGCCCAGTACGACAATTGCAGTTTTCTTCTTCTGTTGGTTTTACAACAGTTGACTGCACAGTGGGGATTTCCACGACATTTGTGAGACAATCATCTAATAAATTACGTCATCGGATAGTTTCTAAATGATAACATACATGTATACCAGGTTTTAATTCAGTCAATTACAAGTAATGGTTGAGTCTGCTTCAAGAAGTGGAATACATTGTAAGCACCAGTGTTCAGATATGAAATACACAGTTTGTGCTCCTTTAACATGTATCGCACTCAAAGAAACGCTTAACTTTGTGATTAACATGTTCTTTTTTTGTTCAATAAATGTAGGGTTGTTATGGACGGCACCAGAAATACTTCGTATGAACCATTCACCACTTGGTGGTACACCGAAAGGCGATGTCTACAGTTTTGGTGTCATTATTCAAGAAATCGTTCATAGGTGTGGTCCGTTCTACGTATCACACATGGATTTGTCTCCCGAAGGTAATTTAACTAGACGAATCGTACAAGGCACATGCGCATTTTAGTGTTTTGCTTTGTGTATGAGAATGTTTCTCCTGCAGTGTGTTCGTGGTAGATGAACAAATTTGAGTTAATATTACGTAATTATAATTGGTATGATCATACTATTGAGCACGGCTATCTATAATGTATGTGAGGGGAGAGAGAGAGAGAGAGAGAGAGAGAGAGAGAGAGAGAGAGAGAGAGAGAGAGAGAGAGAGAGAGAGAGAGAGAGAGAGTGTGTGTGACAGACAGACAGACAGACAGACAGACAGACAGACAGACAGACATAGGGACAGAAAGACAGAGCGTGAGAGAGACAGTGAGCGTGAGAGACAAAGTGAGTGAGAGAGAGTTTTATCAATTTGAAGCACTTCAGTGTTATTTACAACATTATTTAAATCTAGTCATCAATATTCGAGCAAATGTAATCGAATTGCACAAATCATTAAAAAAAAGTAGAATATCGAGTTATCTAGACAGCTTTCACTACCTTTTATGTAGGCCACAATAGACACAACAATAAGGCTTACAAATATTCCTTAGCTGAATAGAATGTAAATAAGCATTTACTTTTTATACTGACGGTATTAATTTTCAAACACGGGTCATATGATATTCCTCAATTTAATTTAACACCTGCGTTCATTCAATTATTCACCCTGTGGAATTGTAATTAAAGGTGACACTAGGGTAACGCATTAATAGTAGCTAGTTCTGTCTCGCGAGTCTTGTTCAGTCTTACCTGCAGTAGTTATTCCAGAATAATTCGTCAGTAATACTTTTGCTTTTGCTCCCTTAGTGGACAACTGAAAAGCTGCAAGTTTAGCAAAATGTGTCTACATTGTAACTACACTATTCTTCAAAATACTACTACTCGTCTGATTTCCAATTGCGAGTATTATGTTCAATATTTCAATTTTCAGATCACTATTTGGTGTTCAAAATAAATACCTTCTTTAAATTGTAAATGGTCATGGTAATGATATAAAGGACACTATTGTAAAACTTTAACTTGAATGACATCTCCAGACATACGATACTAGTGTACCTATTGTCTTGACACCCATGTAAAGTGTTGCAATAAAATATATTCATTTCTCTAGATCTATTAGGTGTTTGGCGACATGTACAACAGCGTCATGTCTGCACTCAAATACAATGATTACAAATTCATGCCACCCCCGTCATCACTCATAACAGTTATCTCATCTCATCATACCCTACGTCTTTTCAAGTATTATACAAAAACAAAGTACTACCGGATGCATTAATTTACTAGTAAGAACTGTCATTAAAGTGCCCAAGCAAAGTCTCTGCACGATTGCCACACACTTCGTTTTGCTTGTCTTAAATCACAACCTGGAGCAAACGTCTTGAATTGAACAATCTTTGTAGATTGCACATCAAGATTTATTCGGTTTTCTGGCACTAATTGGACAATCGTTCGTGGCCGTTTATACCGCTGCAGGAAATACTTTGATTGACGGATTTGTGATATGGAGAATGTGGCCAGTTATTTTGGAATTAATGAGTACATTAGATACCACATGGGTCATTATCTGATGGATACCTTTGCAGTTTATGTCAAAGAACAGACGAGAATTTCTCACGTGTTGTTCAAATCTCTTTGTGACAATTTCTAATTTAGGTAATAACGACTGTATTGATATCATACCACTACGTGCCTACAGACTTGTTCACATATTATTTATATTCCCAAGTGTGGTCGTTGGTTCAGAGTTGTTTTCACTCGGTCACTTTAATGTGACAAAAATGTTTGCTTCTTTTTTCCCGACTCCTAAATCATTATTTCAAATATAGAATTACGCTAATTGACGAATACGTGCAACATGTGTTACTATGATGGGCATGTCAAACGTAAAAAGAAAGGGTTTTTCCTAGAATAACAGAAGTGTGTTGTGTTGTGTATTAGGGAATTCAATCCAACGCTGACGTCTCAAGTCTGAGGTTAAAGTCAAAATATTAACAGCAAACGTATTTTTTTTCTCAAAAATGTACATGCATGATGAATAATCCGGTAAGATGAAAGAGACTGTATGTATGTATGCATGTATGAATGTATGTATGTATGTATGTATGTATGTATGTATGTATGTATGTATGTATGTATGTATGTACGTACGTACGAATCAGTCTTCCTGTCGATATGCCTTTGCTAACAGTATATTATTTATCTGCAATTGATAATTATTAAAGATATTAACAATACTTTTGTCTTATGTACTGTCGCTATTTTACAGAAATTGTACAAAAAGTACGTGCAGCCAGCCACAAGCCTTATTTCCGACCCAGTGTCGATAGAGCGACTTGCCCCGATAATCTGTTTACAGTAATGGAGAAATGTTGGGCAGAGGACCCTAACGACAGACCAGACTTTAACAGTCTTCGATCAATCCTTAGAAAGTTGAACAGGTTAGTGTTAAAGAGGCACAAGCTGAGTTTATAAACCTTTTACTCTCGAAGTGAAAATACTTACATAAAACTTGGTTAAACTATTAGAAGTATAATATTGTCGATGTATGCCTTCTATGACATTACACTTGACTTCTGCCATTTCTAGAACAGTTCATTGCCTATATGGTTTCCTCGACATTTTGTGATACGTATGAAAAATTACGTCATCGGATCGTTGATATGTTATATCTTAATACCAGGTTTGAGTTCAGTCAATTGCAAGTAACACTTTCATAGCTTCAGTAAAGTAGAATACTACCAGTGACTTTTAAAATACGTAGTATAAATCTCGCCCAGAAAAGCATAAACTCTGCTTTAACGAACGAAATATACTCCTTTGAAATTAAACTCTGAAACTTTTGCTGTTACCTTGTACATGAAAATGCAAACCATTCTCGGTTACAATCAAGAAGAAGAAAAGAACTAAGGTCACCGAATTCCGAACAACTTGAATTTTTGAAATGATGATTGTAAAAATAATCCGATGAAGATCTTTGATTTTCAGTGAAATCACTCCCCGAGCTACGTTATTGCATACTATCGGCCTCACAAACGTCCTTTTATACTTAGAATTACCATCAGAACACCAAGCCTGATCTTAACATTCATGTGTACTTCTTGGTGGTACACATCTGACATCATCTGTGATACTGGGAAAAGTCGTCAGCTAAAATGTCAATACAATTACTTTAATGGAAATTTTAAGTTTTGTCAAGGACACTATCCCAAACAACCGCTGTGAAAGATCCAGTACTCGCATAATAAAACGTTTGCGTAGGAGAATGAGATACTACTGCGGGCAAACTAAGATAGACACAAACTGAAGCTATTGGTGCATAACATGTAGATATAAGCTATAGCAGCTGAAAGGACGTTAATGTAATTACACACTCACAGTAGGGTGGCGACTCTGAAGTTTTCTTAACGTGACCGCACATTCAACCTCATTTAAGCAACCTCATAGCACAATGTAGAAGTATCACCTTTGTCAGTTGTCAGAGACGGATGTTAGGGAGAAGAAATCGTTAACTCAATCAATCCCGTCTTATTCCACTGAATTTTAACGACGATAGCAAATAAATGTAGATAAGTCACGTGACTTTAGAATGACATTTGTCACAATATAATATCACTCTTTTCAATATGCAGAACGAATGAGAGCGCAACTGGAAATATTTTGGATAACCTGTTGCAGCGTATGGAACAGTATGCAAATAATCTCGAAAGCTTAGTGGAGGAAAGAACAGAAGCTTTCTATGAAGAGAAGCGACGTGCCGAAGAACTCCTATACCAAGTCTTACCAAAGTGAGAACATCCTTTTTACTCTGTATACAATTTATGAGAATATAATTATATTCATATTTATTCAGGCATCGAGCACAAAAAGTAAATGGCATAATGATCCTCCTCGGTTTCCATAGTAACAGAATTTAAACTGTCAATCGGCTTAAATGATAAACGGAGACGTTGAGGTGTACGTGCATGAACCATATGTGACCGTTGTGAACAAATATATGTACGTTTTGAAACTACCTATCACCGTTGTCTATGTGTTTTGCCTTAAAGAGGCCTACAGTAATTACAAAGGGGAAGGCCGGGGAATGGGGGTGGGGGTTCACGTTTTAAAAGTCGGTCCTCGGGGGACGGCCATATTTTAGAAAATGGAAATTAGGGGAGGGTCACATTTTACATTGACTCATTTTTTTAAATCCAACTTTGCATTATTTTGTGATTTTGGCATGATTCCGCCGCTGCAATATAATATCATAACTTATCAGTTAGTTGCGGTGTGAGGAGAGGAGCGGGTCTCACAATATTAAAGGGGGAACAGCGTTGGATAATATTGGGGATAATGATGTGGAGTGGAGAATGATGTTGACCTTGGTCCTGGGGTTGTCAGTTGTGACTTTAAAAATTATAAATGTGGTGCGATCATATTACAGACAAAATTCCCTGTCTCTTGTGGGATTCAACCCAGAGGAGGAGGTATTAAAATGAAATATTTGAACTAGGGGAGAGTTATATTTTATACAAAGGAAAATAAGGGAGGGTAACTTTTAGCACATCGGGCTAGGGGGAAGGTCACATTTTATGCCAAAGACCAGGCTTGATTCCCCCCCCCCCCCCGGTCCTCCGCCATTGTAATTACTGAAAGCTCCCTAACCTGTGCTGTAGTATCTTCAAATTACTTGCAATAGTTTTATTTCTAAATTTTTTGACGTTTATGAGTGGAATTTGTGTGTATAGCTTTTGTATTTAAATCACAATATATTTTTCACAGATCAGTAGCAGAGAAATTAAAACGTGGTGAGGTAGTGAAAGCCGAGGCGTTCGAATGTGTCACTATATTTTTCAGCGATATCGTAGGGTTCACATCACTGTCTGCTTCGAGTACACCAATGGAGGTAAGGTTTAGCCTAGAAAAATATCTTTCTTCGTCCTTCATCCCTTTTCACCCCTTTATAACATAACTTCCTTCCTTCCTTCCTTCTCTCATTCATTCATTCATTCATTCATTCATTCATTCATTCATCCATCCATTCAGACAGACAGACAGACAGACAGACAGACAGACAGACAGACAGACAGACACAGCAATTGAGATGATGTAGTCTGAACACAAGTCGTGGAAACATCACCAGACAAAGATTTGAAGCTGTTATATCTATTTGAAACAGGCTTCTTATATATATATATATATATATATATATATATATATATATATATATATATATATATATATATATATATATATATATATATAACTAACTAAAGCCACATTAAAGCCTTGAAAATGTAATTAATAGAATTCAAGTGACAATTTCAAAAGAGCGCTACCACATTAACGATTGTCCTATCTTTTGATGACTTATAGGTTGTTAGCATGCTGAATGACTTGTATACCTGCTTTGATGCAATCATCGATAATTTCAACGTTTACAAGGTAAGGACAATATCAAACTACTACTACGTACGGTCGTTATCGCCAAATGTTTGATGTCCCGCTGAGTTATTGATTACCGCGGCTTGGATACTTGTAGTGCAGTGCACGCATTGCAATTGTGATGAAGTCAAATCGATTCATGTCAATCATTCGTGGGAACGATCCGAGGAGATGAATTTCGTCGACTGATAGGGCCTATCAGTGAGGAAGGCATCGATTTTACTGCATGATATCGTGAACACGGGGTTATGGGGTAATGAACTTTTGACTCCGTGTAGATTTTTAAGAAATCCCATGGTGATTTATCAGTGTTGCATGATTGTGCCTCATTATTGGGAATCGATGCAATGCTGGCTGGGCAACTGGGAATCCATTTCAACGGAGAGACTTGTTTCATGAATAATGCGACGCGTCGAACATTCCTAATAACGGAAGGTGTATATCAAGGAAGATCGGATGACTACTTTTCGTGTATCCACCAACAATTATATCAAGAACATATTTCTTTAATAGGCGTGAAAAAATTGGTATGTCGTCAAACCGAAAAAGTCTTTGTAGTACCCGCCATGTTCATTAGTAAAAAGAAAAAAAATTCTTTCCAAATGTAGTGTTTTTATGCGTACATCCTGAGAGGCTAGATCATTGAATGCATGTCAACGCAATAATTGCAAATATATGAATTTCATCTACGCTGGGAAGACGAAAAGTTGACCCAGAAACATTATGAAAAGCATACGTATAGTGATGCTCGATAAATATTTTGTACATGTAATCCTTGTACGCCCTCAACGTTGACTAGACAAAATACACTTCCGAGTTCTTTAATTAGTTTTTCTGTGGTTGAATATAATAATGCTACGTAAGACGAAGTATGGTTTAAGATCTTATTGTCATGCTATTGGTAGTTGAATATTTAAGCAAATAAAAGACTTCTGTAAAGTCTTGAAGACTGCGGAGACATTCCTTCTGGTGACTAGGTCGGACAGTGCCTGCGGTGTAATTACTTACAGAGCTCTGTTTCATAGACAAATACATATTGTTCTTTTCGCCTCTAAGGTGGAGACAATTGGAGACGCGTATATGGTGGTGTCGGGTCTTCCCATACGAAATGGAGACTACCATGCCAGGGAGATTGCAAGAATGGCCATTGCCTTGCTGTATGCTGTGGAAAACGGTTTCAGGATCAAACACAAACCCGATGCACAGCTCAAGTTGCGTATTGGTATCCATTCAGGTGAGATTTGAAACAGATGTATGCACAAGGTATTATAGGTTGTCATTAGATTAATTGGTTTGTGCTCCGTAATGTGATTTACTTCCATACCGTAAATAACATCATGGTATTTTTCGAAACTTTGATTCCATCGTCAGTTGTACCATTGTTTCGGCATTTCATATTGATATATAAACAACACATACATATACACTTTAAAGCATAGGCTAGGTCAGTCATTTTCCTAGTCTTGCTTCTAGACGTTCGGGCTTTCTTCCGATACGATAAGCGAACCAAGTTCGCTGTAAGGGCTTGCACGAACTCGGATGTTCCATCCTCGATAGTGATGTTCGGTCGTGTGTCGTATTCTATCGGAAGAACATCCGAGGTCTAGCAGCTAGACTATCATTTTCCCGCCTTTTGAAATTTAAGTTATGGAGTGAAATTTATACAAATCTACAAACGAAAATTAGCCAACTGAGGCCGCACATGCTGCTGTGATATGAAAATTGAAAATCACATAATTATAACATATCCTGTAGCAATTTTAAAAAACCTCCATAAGTATCCTTGAGCAGACTACAACATGTAATATTATATATATTTGATGACTTTCTGTATAATCTACACAGTGTAATTTACATTCAAACTATGAATATATTTATGTAATAACATTTTCAAATGTTTTGCTAGGTATGGTCTGTGCTGGAGTTGTCGGCCTCAAGATGCCTCGGTACTGTTTGTTCGGTGACACTGTGAACACTGCTTCGAGAATGGAGTCCAATGGCTTGCGTAAGAATATAATTCCCTTTAAAGAAGTTTTGACTATTTCCAGAGGTTGTTTTGTTATAATTTCTTTTAGTGCACATCTATTCTAATAGGCGAGATATTTGAAAGAAAAAAAAACCCAGTTCATCGCTTTTCATCTAACTGAATACAATTCCCTGACCATACTATGTTAATACCTACATTTGATCATGTGAAAACCTTTTTGATATTACAGTAACTAAAAAATGAACGAATTGCTGTGGTATCACGAATTTTCCTTTTCGAAATATTCATGTAGCCCAAGTCTTATTTGGGATTTGGTTTGACTATGGAAAGACTATCATTGTTCCTGAGGATGTTATACAACACTTATTGCCTGGACTTATTCCGGCATTAGTAGACGTCATTCATATAATATTACCCCTGGTGTTGTTATGTAGCAACTATTTCTCTCTGTTTTCAAGCTCATGGAAATTATTGTTATATAATGACCCTCCGGGTAATAGACGCTCACTAGTGCCCTCACGCTAAGTCAGCAAGTGTATAATGATACGATTGCTATAATGATGTGTGCAGTACTCGAGATAGGATGGACTGATGAGTATTATTATTTGTAATTAAAGACTGCACATTGAGTCAATTGTTCTGGTGAAAACTGAATTTTTATAAACAGTTGTAATAAAAAGGCCATTGGGGCAGTGTTTTGCTATTGTAAAAGCATGACATGCAGAGAGAAAGTGAACATGCATGTAAATGATGGTCCATATCTTGTGATACATATTATATTTTGAAACTGTACCATGCAACTATAAAAGTCATTCGCAGTATCTGCCTAACTTTTGGCTAACTCAATAAACGCTTTAATTTACAGCCCTGAAAATCCACATGAGCGAACAAACGAACAGCATCTTGTCCACTTTCAAGACGTTTATCATTACCAAGAGAGGGGAAGTCGAAATGAAGGTAAACATTATTAAAACTGTACAAACTATTTCACCATGATTCACCACTAATTCAATTAATATAATCACCATATATGAACGAGAAATGGGTATTTATTTTGGATTGTTAATTAATCAACAACCCAAAATAAATTTCAACTCGGAAACGTAACAAGATCTACAGGTGGTCGTGCATGCCCCATTTGGGAAAAAACAAACGATTGGGGTGATATGGCCTAAATAAAATTGTGTTGTTCCGATTAGGGGGCGATTTTAGAATAGCTGGAGTAGGTAGATTTGTGTGTGTGTGTGTGTGTGTGTGTGTGTGTGGGGGGGGGGGGGGGTTATCAGGTGGCTATGTTTTTCGTTGTTTTCCATATGGTCTATTATTGGTTTCTTCCCGTCAGATGTACAGCCATTACAGATTGGAAAAACACTTTTATATTGTATTTTTAAGTTGATGCCAGTTTCCACATCTAATATTTCTCGCGAGACTTCACAATTTTCGCGATTTTATTTTATTTTTTCTCGAATACGTAAAAAGTTTAGGGTCGGGTACCGGAACCAAACATATTTTCGCCATATGCATAAAATGAACGTATTTGTGAAATTCCGCTTTGAAATGTCTATTTTTATAGAATAGACAGTAATATTTTTTCATATAAAGTAACCTATCTTTAACACACATGCTGGGTTATACGTTTTGAATATAATTGCAAAAAGCTCAGAAATATATATGGTGTTACATATTTTGATTTGTTTCATGTTTTCTAAAGGGCAAAGGAAAACAAATAACGTATTGGCTAGATGGCGAAGAAGTTGTTGAAAAGAAGATCAACGGAGATATTCCACGAGCAAATCATGCTAATTATGGCCACCTACACTATACCAAACCCAAGAATTTTTTTGATCACCACTGAGCAAAGATTGAAGAAAGGTCAAAGGTCGATTGTGACGTCACAAATGCATAAAGTATTATTTCAGTGGGGCCTCACTTGGTTGAAGACTGCGCAGTGACATTGAATTGTATGTGGATTTACCAATAGTACAGATTCACCACAATGTGAGGAAAGCGGTGTATTTGAGGTTGGTCGGCATGTGTGTAAAGTCACAGTTTTAAAATGACATGGTGGTGACCTCGATAAACATAATGAAAGACCAGGCGCCAATTAAGTTGATGATTGTGATTGTGAACCTGATTAATTCATCCTTATATGATGTCAAAAAAAAACTTAAAACACGTCCAATCAGTAGATATGCAAATGATCAGAACAATTCAGTATTCAGCTTCTCCCATATTGCAGGAGGAGAAGAGATGCTTGTATTTTGAAGCTTGCCTAATAGTCATGATTCAAACCAGAATGATGAATTATATAACTTTTAGTTTGTCTGCCTTTTTTGTTTATTTTCATTGTAACAGAGAAAGTGTTCCATTTATGTATTGTAATGTAAACTTGGGTTTAAAAAGGAGAATATTTCATATAACATGATGTATATATTCTAGAAACTTCCAGAAATATTTTTTGTGTATAGCATATAGTACAAGGCATCAGCAAAACGTTCCGTATTATAAGAGCCGAGGACGATAAAATATTCGTAAGGTCATGAATGTTATGAAATCAAGATTGTCCGGTGATTCGTGCAAGAAACTGTATCATCCTCATTTCGCTGACAATTGCTAAAGTAAAAAGTAACATTTCTACGTATAGCGCCCTCTTCGTTGGATGACTATAATCTTCTGTTTTTAGTATTCTCGGCAACGTATATATTTGCTCGTGCCGAATAGCAAATTATGTCTACAGGCTTTATATGGTAGTGTGATGATATCATATGTATACGGAACTCTTAGTATTTGATTGACATAAGAAGCATTTATATTAGCGTTTTCTTGCCTAGATTAATTCGGATTAAAATACCGAAGAATTGTCTTTCACTGATTCAAGCTCAGAAAGATTCAGTCACATCTAACAAGGAAATGCAAGTTCAACTTTTTGACATGGTAATTATCCGACGAACGAAACCTTTTTTTTCATTTACAACGTTTAGTTACATTCTGCGATCATTGTAAAATTTTGAAATGCAAATTAAATTCAATAAGATGAAAGCTTCTACCCGGATGATGACATGGTTGCGTTCGTTGTGAGATTGGCATCATTTCTGTGCGAAGTCCGTAGACTTTTGAATATGACTTTCGATTATTGGAAGCACGCGTAAAAGAATTTATTTCATACATACGAAGTTTGAATAGTATTTAGTAATTGCCGATAAGAATGAATAATATTGCACCGCAGGTTAGTGTTCACTCCTATGGTTCTGTTCGATACAACCAGCGATGCAGCGACCAATTAGGAAACTGCACATTCTATATTACAATCGCAATTTAGTGCTTCATTTAATAGTCTGAGTGAAATACACCATGTAAACGTACTGCAACTAGATGGAGACATGCGGGCGCCAATGTTTTTCAATTGATATCTGCATTTGATATCTTCATACAGACAAAATGTAGCAAGACTGTGTTTCTTTTTTGTTTCTGTCTGGTTGTGTCAAACAGAATGAACACTAGCCTCCAACAGGCCGTACTTGAGTTTGTAATTTTGGTGTAAAGATTTACCAATTCTGACCATGGCCATGTAGGCGTTCATGCGTCGAAACCATAAGCAGTATTTTAAGCGTAAGTGAATAGGCTGACATTGTAGTATTCCGGGACCCTAAAAGTCCCATTTTGAAGTGCAATTTGGCAATCCTGAAAGGTACACACGAATAAGAAATTGATAGGGTCAAGACTATATTTCATATTTCAGATATTAAGTTATCTATATTAAAGGTTGGTTATTTTTCATAGTTTTGGGTTTGGTTTTACACTTACATACACTGTGGTTGCTTATTTGTTTAATGGCGCTGAATATATAATATATATAAAAAAAACTGCTCACTATCAATTTACCCGTCCTTATATTTTAACATTTAGCCACAAGTTTATTTACCACATTGTGTATGATAATTTTAAGCATTCAAAATTTATAATAGTTTGGTTTGCTGGACAATAGGAACTAACCGGTAATTGATAATTGATTTGGTAATTGATGTCACAATTTTCGACCATAAAAAACAAACCATAGAGGCTTAAAAAAACACCTGTGGATGAAACGTTTTACGTTTGAAATAATAGTTTCGGAAAAAAAGAACTCATTTAACAGTATAGTTTTTAAAGCACGGCTCCATATTTGTATTTTAGTATATAAGGGTACTTGTTGGGTTTTCCTTTTTAATAAATTTTTTTCTCTTGGTAAATAGACTGAGAGATTGGTCTGTACACCCGTTACGGTGTTTAGTGTAGGATTTCGAAACAGTGCCACCAACGTCGAATCTTTCAGTCTGTTTGTATACAGCTCGTTTTGAAGTTTTCCAGATCCCAAGCTAGCAGAATCATTTCCTCGAGTGAATTGTATGTCAGTGAACGATAGCTGTGCAAGGGGGATTTCTATACTTGACATACACGTTGGTACCTGTTTTAATCTCAAGATATAGCCACGATTACTTTCGACAACAGTGTCAGTCCATGTCTTTACACACCGTCAGAATAATCTGATCTTCAATTTGTGTACAGGTAGTAGATGCATATACCATTGCATGCATGCTAAAGCATAGTTTGAGATAGACTTTCACAAGGGATCATTGAGAAAAAAGTAAACGTTTCTTCAAAATGTAGAAAATACAGAGTTTTGTAATCAGGTGTAAATGGATATATATCAAAAACTATTTACATTCAAATGAATGAAATATTTTGATTATAAAGACTGAATTGTAACAGCGTGCTAAAAGCCATTGCCAAATATACTCGGTGTAATGTTTGTGAACATAAAATGTACCCTTTTTGATTTGGATTGTATCAATATCATTTCATTGTAAGATATATGCGTGACATAATATACTAATTAGGGTCAAAGTGTTAGGGTCAATGCTGTGTAACCATTTAGAAATGTGTTTTCTTTTTTGACCATTATTTGGATAATTCAACATATATAACAGTTTGGGTGCAAAATGTCCATATTGTAAATTTTCAATATAAAAAAGCACATAAAAATAAACTAATTAATCAGTGGCATTCATCATTTGAGATTCTTAAAGTGGCCATTTTATTTTGGATTTTTTAATTTATAAAACAAATATATCATACCTTCCTACTTGAAAAATCAATGCGAAACAACATAGCTCAAGTCAGTGTTTGTAACTCAATACATTCCAAAAAGCGAAAAACATATATTTTAAAAAGTTTGTTATTGTATGTACAGTAACAAACATTTTACACACTTAAGTCTTTTCCCATTTATTGAGTTACAAACAAGGACTTGGAATATGTTGTTTCATGTTGATTTTTCAAGTAGGAAGCCATGATAAAATTATTTTATAAATTAAAATTCCAATATCATTATCCAATTCTCATCCATATGGCATGGCCACCTTAATTTTGAATGAATTTGTTTGTGTGTAAATACAGATGCGTTTATGATCAATAAAGATGACCTGATATGACACTTGCGTGTTTTGTCTGCCGTTAGGTATTGATGGATGAGTCTCTCTATCTTCAGTATGTTTATTCAATACAAGTTCAAGTGACAAATACCACGTCACATGTAATCCAGCTACCGTATAAGAATGACCACGTGACTCCTACTAACCTTAGGAAGATACATTCATTGACATGGGGGGGGGGGGTAGTTTCGATTGCTAAACTTCATTTTCACAAATTTGGATATTTGATGATTGTACAAATCACACGTTCATATACGTGAAGGGGAACACAAATGGCTCGTAGAATTAAAACAAGGACAGGGGTGAATGAACTATTGACTCAAAATCTATCTCGTAACGCTTTCGTGAAGTCTTTTGATAGCAAGCCTTTGTGATTATGAAACAATACATCTCTTGAATATTGTGGTGATTCCTTTTATTGCCTTGACAACGAGCACTACTAATTATACTGGGACCTAACCGGACCGATCGACGTGCAGCTCCGTCAAACACCCAAAGTGAAAACACAGGTATCTGGTTGCCATAGAGGGCAGTACATAGCATCCAAGACAGTACATCAAAAGTGTCATGTCTAGATATAATTAAAAAAACGACAGCAATTTAAATGATATAGCGGTAATATTTATTTGACTAAAATTTGACTAAAAACATTGTCATTTGTATGCATGTATACAAGTGTCTTTTCATAATATGACAACTGTGTGTACATCTGTTACCAAAGGATATTCTAATTGATTCGTCTGGTTTAAAATAGCAAATGCTCCCAATAAATAAATATATATATATAACTGACATGTAAATTTATATGAGGAAATATATATATATAAACCACATTATATTTAATTATATTATAACATTTATCTCATATATGGAACTAAAACGACTCATTTTGTCATTTGATATGACTCATTTTGTATATGGAAATGAATATGTCATGCTAAATGCCATTTGACTTTCTAGGTGATGAATTGTTACACTACCAAAAATATCGAGTGGAGGAGCTTTTCAATAATTACACAGTGCAATATTATCGCTTTGAATTTCCACTGTTTTATAGGCTTTAATGTATTCAATTATATTTGGTCAATTACGCCAGTTGGATATTCATTGTTTTATCATATATATAAACAAATTGGCATGTAAATGCTATTTTAAGAATTGTTTACAAATTTTCGCTTTCAGTGAATTACGTCAATATATTATAAATTACGTATACAAATTTTGCTCAAAGGTTAACCATTCCTTTCAATATTGTTAACAAGAACCTTGGTGTCTCAGTTGCCCAGTTGCTACGAAGGATCTCCATTTTTATTCTCGTCATCTTCGTGTTCTTCCCCAATCAACCAGTATGTAGTCTGTTTTCCCTTGCCCTGGATCAAAAAAGAAAAGTTGGAGAGATAACCCGATATTATGACATGTAAAAGAACCCTTTTTACTAAGTGTTACGTGTTGTAGCTGCTAAGTGTTTGCTATAAATAATATTTCTATTTGACATGTGTTGGCCCCTATATAGGTCTTGAAATTAGAAATACGTATCACATTGATTTGATTAACGACAGGAAATAGACAAAGGTATCATCCCATAGCTTTTTCGTACCACAGTGACACATTTAAACTCAAATGCAAAGTGATAATTGTACTAATTTTGTGTAATCATTTTTACTATACATAATCACAGGTATTCACTGCCTGTCCTTATTCGAAAAAAAAAAGTTATGAAGTTATTCTTTATTAGTCCTATTTCCAAGACATTTCTTTGAAAATATTTGCACTATCTGACTGACTGACTGACTGACTGACTGTCCTGCTGGCTGCCCACCCACCCGACTGTCTGTCTGTCTGTCTGTCTGTCTGTCTGTCTGTCTGTCTGTCTGTCTGCCTGCCTGCCTTCGTGGGTGTGTGGGCGGATGGATGGATGGATGGATGGATGGATGGATGGATGGACAGACGGATGTGCGCAAAGTCTTACCTTCATCTCGATTTCACCCCTCCGTTCCATGCGGAATGTCAGAAAGGTATTCAGAATATACCATGTTGAAGAACTGACGTGAATTTTGAAAGCTGGAAATAGATTAAAGATTATGAATAGGTTTACTAACTAACGCTATACAATGTTGAAGTTAAATTCCAATGTCCGAAATATGTATATAACATGTTAACTAAGTTAGGGTCAACTGTGCATGCATAGTGAAACGATATATAATAATTTGTAAATGGGACATAATACTTGTATTTACCTTCTCCATTAGACTCCATTCTTGATGCTGTATTTACGGTGTCTCCAAACAAACAATACCTCGGCATTTTAAGCCCGACTACACCAGCCACACACGAACCTGAAACATATGTATAACAGAGATATTGTAGAGAACGCATAGAATAAAGGGCCTCTTTATACTATGACTGACATATTTATTGTATAGGTGATTTTCAATGATGGCTACATACAGAACACATACTTCTATCAATTGTCAATTTTAACAGATGAGTACAAAGATTGTAAGAATTTTTAAAAGTATAACTGGGTTGTGTTCAACGCCTTAAGAGTATGTATTTTATGATTACGAATATCACGTCTTCTGATATGATTACAACAATGTTGCAAGAACAAATCATTAATTAGACTTACAATTCTTTGCAGGAATAGAATAACATAATACAAAGTAGTTGAAAACAACCCGGCTGTGCTTTACTCTAATTATTACAATTTCTTATCTTACTAAGTATTGCAACTATGGATTGTTACCTGTATGCATTCCCACTCTTAGTTTCAATTGGTGGTCTGGTTTGTGTCGAACCTTGAAAGTGCTCACAGCCTTGAGTAATGCTAATGACATTCGGGCAATCTCTCTGGCATGTTTGTTACCATTTCTTATTGGTAGACCTGACACGACCATGTATGCATCCCCTATCGTTTCAACCTGAGTGTAATTAGGTTATAAAATAAAACAATATAATTAACCAGTCAATTTATTCGAAGAGAGGATTGGAATTTAAATAATGTACAGTTACAACATACTTTCAAAGGCATGAACATTTACCATATACAATTGTCTGATTTGTGCTATTTGATTTCCGCATAACAAACACACACACACACACACACACACACACACACACAGTAAAGCACTCTGAATGTCATGACATTAACCTACCTTATACACATCAAAGTTATTAATGAGTGCATCAAAGCACGTATACAGATCATTCAACATATTAACCACCTATATAAACAAATGGAGAAATAAACAGGAAGTGTAAGATCAGGTAACAGTTTTGTTAAGTACCATTTATTACAACAAATCAATTCAGTCAATCAACCTAGCTCCTTCTGTTAACTACTTTACATGTTATGAATCACGTGATCTAGAGTCAATATCGTGCATGCTACACTTTAACTTGTGGAACTTTCCTTAAAATCGTCACGGGTAAAGAGAGAGGGGTACTATTTGAAAAATGAATACATTCTCTTTGTTGATATTTTGTATTGTGATGTTACACAGTTTCTGTGCACATACACTAAAATATTAAAAATGGAAAGTTTACAGACATTTTAGCTACAGACACTGGTTGGAGGTATTTCCTGTACGCTGCCTGAGTCAATGAAAACGCTATGTACATGCATTCGTTGTAAATTTAAGTGTACATGCATGATAGTGATACAAACGGAGGTCCGAGCACTAACTAAGGTCCCTACCACAACCCTATCAACAAAAAGAGAAGAGTTTCCAGGTATCTACAGTTGTGAGGAATCAACGACACACTGTACTGGAGTAAGTTATTTTATTGAATGATTCCATACCTCTAATGGACCACTGGTCGCACACAATGATGTGAATCCTACGATATCACTAAAAAATATAGTCACACTTTCAAAGCACTCGGGTTCCACTATTTCACCACGAATAAGCTGCTTGGCAACAGAACTAATGGAGAGTCGATAACATATAATGGTTTTTAGTAAAAAAAATTGTAATAATGACAAATATGATATGTAGTGATGTTGGATGTCAAACCTTGGGAATATGATAGTCCGTGTACGTATGTTTGCAGATACTTTGTATGTAATAATTTTGTCATTGTTTTGTGTTATACAATACATGTTTCTTAACTCAAATTTTTAGTAAAGTCAAAGTTTTGTAAGTCTTAGAAAAATACTTTCCATAGGTACCTACTTTGGCAGTATACTGTACAATAATTGTTCCGACTTGCGTTTCTCTTCTAAGAATGCTTCAGTCCTCTGTTCAACAAGGCTTTCTAGGTTGTTGGCATATTGTTCCATTCGATTCAGAAGGTTATCCATAATGTTACCACCGTGAGAGTTATTACTGAAAAAATAATTAAAGACTAATCAGCTAGAATGAAGCACGCCGGGCTGCAAAGGACAACTTTCATTTTTGTTCACTTTTTTAAAAATCGTATAATAGCTTGTCTTTGTTATAGTTATTTACGCTTTAAGTAGTCTGATCCTAGTAATAATTAATATTTATGCAAGTTGATTTCTTTCTACCAAATTTTTTTTATCTGTAAATTGACAGTAATAATTATAATGAGTCAGTGTTAGTTGTCATTTATGATATGATTAGCTTTATTCAAATACTTAATCTAAGTGCCTACAGGATTTAGAGACACCACCTTCATAATATTTAGTTTCCATCTATAAGTTCCTACGACATACTAGATATTTACATACCTGTTTATCTTCCTAATATCTGACCTTACCGAACCTATATTCGGTCGGTCGTGTGGGGTTTCTCTCCAGCAAGCCTGTATAAGTCTCCGCACTTCAGCTGGACATATCTCGTTATTTATTCCAGGCCTAAATGGAGGCGATTCAACTTTCTTTATTTTTTCTACAATTTCTGTAGTGAAAACATAGGAATATACCTAATATATGAAGGGTTGTTATAGTCACTGTGCCACAATGACTTAACTACAAAAATTCCATTTTGAGAAAAAGGCCAAAACCGTATTTTCGACACTAGGCCTATATTAGTCTGTAAGGTACGCCGTGACGGGGCACACCCTCTCGAGAGGAGGCCTGTGAGGGCGGAATGACACGACGTATCTTACAGTCTACACCCTTATGATCCTAGGCCAAATTTAGATCACGTTTTTCCGCATTTCTGTCTTAATCCAGAACAACTTTTGGTGAGATGAGAGAAGAAACAACAAACTATCGGAAATTAAATCAGAGCTTTTGAGAAACAGATTATTTGTAGATAATACCACAAATATTTTTTTTTCACGAGGTACTTCTGATTTTGAGACAACTGTAACTCATGTTTCAACCTAGTTATCGTTCAGAACAAAGGTTGGCCTTTTTACTGACATCTGAAATCACTATGAACGAAATTGTAATTAGGGTAAGAACAATTATGCCACATTGAAAGCAACACATATACTCTCAATAATGGAAACGGTATACAACGTACCATTCATATGTATATCCACTGATTCAGCCTCAAATGGAACCGCTCTTGTCGTTATTGCATAAACAATGATACCAAAACTGTAAATGTCGCCTTCTTGTGATCCACGTGATGACGATTCCCGAAGAATTTCAGGCGCCTTCCAAAGCATCTCTATGTGATAGCAATAGGAATCATGTTACAATATGATTTGATATGTTTCAAACACATGAACTGTTTGTATTATATTCCATTACGTATAGAAAAACATAAAGAACCTTTTCTACATTAATTGCAAAACCTGAGTAACATAATTTTGTCAATATGTTACCTTTCTCTCAGTTATATTTGGTTGAGATCATTCCATATTATCTTAACATTTGCATATCATACGGAAAATAAAAATGAATGTTAATTAATAACTTACTAGACATTTCGTTGTAATCGTTTTTGTATCTCCTCGCTTTTCCCCTGGATAGGCTGTTGAGACCAAAGTCAGTTAATTTCAGCACGAACCGGCTGTCTACGACACAATTTGATGATGTGAGATTTCCATGATATTTGATTATGCTGTGATGTAGGAAGTGTAGACCCTAGGAAATCATAAAATATAGTGAAATTATTTTTTTAAAGAATTAAGCTTAAGTGTTAGCGCGGTCGTGTAAATGAAAGTTTCAAAAAAATATACTTTGGTAAAATGCTTCATTCACTATACAGATTGAGGTGTATGGTCAGTAAGTTAGTAATTAAGGTTCATAATTTATATGAATCACAGCAAAAGTTATTTAGGGGTAGGTTTGGCCATATCAAAAATTACTAAGTTGGTTAAATACATCACACAATGGTTACTGAAGCTCTGGTCTTCATCTAAAAATATAGTATACATAGTTGGAACGAGACAAAAGTAACCACTAAATCCATCACGTTGTTATACCCTGACCCTTTGATACGTACAGTCATCATTAAAACTTACAGCAATTAGCTTGAAAAGCTGAGAGCTCATACAATTGCAGAGCAGGTGGGCATATAAATGAAATAAACTGCAAATTTTAAATTTTTATCTCGTTGTCATTACTTACATTGATTATATCGTTCATCATAGAATACCGAAACATCCAATCTAACTGGATAGAATCATTCTCAAGCACATCCTGGTAGTAGATAATAAGGATATCGCAATCAATGTTAGCATTGTCAGATGTCAAATTAAATTATGAGATATAATTACAAATGTCTCCTTTACTTGAATCTTCACGACAACATTCGATGTCTCTACTAGAAATTTCAGAATTAGTGGTCAATTCATTGAGAAACTCGAACAAGACAAGAATGCCCGTCAGCAAGAATGACGAGTAGCAGCGATATATATATATATATATATATATATATATATATATATATATATATATATATATATATATATATATATATATATATATATATATATGGCGGACGTTTCAAAAATGCAAGAATTACGTACTGTAGTATACTATGCTTATTCTTTCAACCTGTTCTGAAAAGAATGATTGACAAACCTAAATACCAGCAACGTCGTCGTCGTCGTCGTTGTCGTTGTTGTTGTTGTTGTTGTTGTTGTTGTTGTTGTTGTTGTTGTTGTTGTTGTTGAACTTTACATGTCAAAGCTTTTGAAATGGACTTCGGGTGTTTTGGTTAGAGCTGTCGTGTACATAAGATGCACTTAATCTGTGTAATAATTCTGTTTAAGGCTAGTGTTATATATAATAGGAAGTCTATATAACTTCCACGTACCTGCAGGCTACCTTTAGGACAATACTCTGTAATAATGGCAATGTTTGGCATTTCCACGCATGCTCCAACAAAGCGTACAATGTGATTGTGTTCTATATCCTTTCTCTGGAGGAAAATAGACATTAAGGTGTCATCAATTTTTTGCAATTAAAGTACCACAAACTTTTGAAAATAACAATTCATTTAATTCTCTCGTTTTTTCCCCCACGTTACTATACTCTCAAGTAAGTTTATAGTGGTTGTTATATTATGTATTGATGTACTTGATACAACACTATATATTTCTGTCTTAAATGCATTTAATAGATTTTGGAAATTTTATTTAAACGATTGTTGATGTAAACTATAAAATAATATCGCCCGAATCAATTTGATCCCCAACGAGACACCAAACATTGAAAACGTAACATCATTGTGTTCACGTTTATGATCTATACTTCCATACGTCAAGCTATTCCTGTCATATCCGCTTAATAATTTCACTATCGGTCAATTCCCAGTCAGCACGGTGATAATTCATTGATAATTCATTGACTTATGCTCTGTAGACAGGTCGTCAGCAGCAGACGACAAATTGAACGACTTTGGCACTTTTCTCACTGTTCATGCAATTACGTTCTTGATTTATGAGAATAGCTAGAGTTATTAAATTAAATGACTTTCCGTCATGATTGTCATTAGCGTTGTATATTGTTGAAGGTGAGATAACTGAACTTTTATATAACAAAATAGCCATTATATTCCCATATTCATCATGTGACAAGCAATTAACCATATAATAATTGTGCTAGAAAAGTCGAGTCATTGAGCAAAATGATTGTATTGCAAATGAGGAGTTGCTTTGTAGTTTTAACTGAATCCGGTAAAAATGTGCCAAGTATAAACGATTTTTAGTGTAATTCAGCCAACATCTCATGAAGTGTGATCGGGTCATCAATGTAAATATAAACACTTCCCTTGTGGTGGCGCCCCACTGACAGCTGTCGCCATATTGGATTTTAAGAGCTCGTGATTTACTTCTCCGGAGTAAGTTATTCTTACAGAACTTTATAGAACAATATGTTCATGAACTTTGTACGACATTTTCAGAATGATTGAAATGTTAGCTTTTTAAGGAAACTTACCTGTTTGAGTTCAATGAGAATACCTCTTGTCAGCTCAATCTTTTCGCTGTTCAGCTTCTTCACAGCAACAAGATTACCCTAAAATAAACCGAATCGATGCAAATCAGAGTTCAATGAGTAAACAATTGTAAAGTAGTGCTCCATGCGCGTCAAGGTACTGCCATATACAAGCTATTTGTAGTGTATATTGGGCAAGGGGGGGGGGGAGCATATGACACCTTGGGTAGGTATCAAAATATGACCGTAGAATTACTCGTAAATATGGGCACACATTGACATGGGAATCTAATAACATAAACTGCACTAGTACTCCTTTACAATACGTAAATACATCCTGGTTTTTCTGACAATAGATGCTTTTACTTCCTATCGCAGTTCCCAAATCACTCACAATCTTAATGTCTTGTGATGGTTAGCCTCCGGATAGTATTAAATGTATTTTACCCACTTTATGGATGAAGATTACTACAACGAACGTTACATTACCGTGTACTACAAACAAGCACGATACACTGTGTTATTTAGTGTGTTGTGTATTCAAACCATCTTCATCATCAGGAGAGTTTAATATGTTAAAATTTTTAATTTGTTGCATCCTGTAATTGGAACTCGAATGAGTATATTTACAATTGAAAATCACCTATAATTCTAAATAATTGTAATTATATTACTGACTGAATTAACATACCTTATAATGGCCTACGTTGGTGAATATTTGATTGCCCATTTCAGCACTTGAAAGATTGGACATGGTTTCATTATTCTTACCCTTTGAAAATAGAAATCATGAAATGATATCGTCACTGTTTACAAATACTACAAAAGCATTCTTTCACACCTAGACATATGCAAAGTATACAAAAGTGACAGAAAAATTATATCAAGAGAAGATAACTGATGCTTCGGTTTATCATGCATAAGAACATCTTCATGTGCTGTGGGTTGTATCCCTTTACATATATACCTTTGATACGTTTTTCTGTACAATTTTCTCTGTTCAATACAAATTTAACAAAAAATGTGCTTACAAAATGTGTAATATGTGACTTTGATTCGGATAAAGTTAAAAAAATTTGAGTACACATGTAGTGTACAATAAAATACAAAAATCTTGTTTCTATACGTTATTACTAATCATTTGTCACTATCAGGAACACTCCCATCTATGCTTCGAAATATAAGTGGGGCAAACTTTTTATGTACTTGAAATAAGTTTTCACAAACATCACACGTTTCGCTATGACAGTAATAGCATAGATCAATCACTGTGATAAACCTGCCTACGCTATTTTACTCTAGCTAGCTACCACTCTCAAAGCAAATGATCACAAATGATACCTAAATGTCAATCCCTTTTAACTTATTAAATCTCTGAGTGGTAAATGAAACATTGTCTTACATTACACGGTAGCGACTTGTTCATTATATTCATTGAGATGATTCGGCTTTTCTTGATGTGAGCAAAAGTAATATCTTCCCACTTTATTTTCCACGTCATGCTGACTAATTCACTCTCTAGTCTATATTTCCTGCGAAAAGAAAGCAATATACAATAACTGATTAACAATTAGCCACTATGTTACTGATCACATATAAAAGATATACAAACCGAAATAAGGATGCCATGCGATGCCGTTCATGAAAAAAGTTTATATAATATTAATCATGCTTGTAAATTTATACAGGTATTTTATCCGGATTTCAAGAGTGCTAAATGGACTTTGCATTAACTTGACACCTTTGCGAAAGACGCATGCTATATAAGTATGTGTGTATACTGCCTCTCATTACTGACGAAAAGTATTCATATATAATGGTGCAAATCGGCTAGAAGCAATACCATCAAAGTAAGAATTAGCTTGATACATGTTCAACCCACGCCTTGCATGGAGACACCAGTATTGATTACTATTACAATCAGTCCCCTTTCCCAGCTCTCGATAATATACGACGATACGCCGACCGGAAATAACCCAATCCGACGGCTGTGACCTCATCTGTTCGCACTGTAAGATTCATTACAATGTGATATTCAGCACAATGTGTATATATGCACATACACTTTGATTAATGTGTGTAGTTGAAGATCTAAAACCATATCTGAGGATAGCTAACATTTTGTATTTTGAACCGTATATATTACATGGATAAGTAACACTATGGTTATAAAATCAGTATTTAAGGTATTATACAACCGCTATGGAAACCGGAAAGTGAGCAAAGAACCTGTGTTCGCACTTATATACAGATAATACTTCTCTGCATTAGAAAGAGTCCTTCTCGGCGCCATATACGAAGAGGAAACAGGATAGAAGATGTGGGAGAAAACAAAATAAAAAATTGTCACTATTGCATCAAGCGCTGTCAGCTTATCAAGTGTTATCAATTTATCTAGTCAGCAGTTGTCCAAATGAGACGTTGACATAAGTATATATGACAATACATTGAAAGACTGTCCTACTCCGAATACCTATGACAACAGAGGGGAAGCCATGACCGACCTGAATATTTTTTTCAGATGTAGACATTGTGTTTGATGAGGCCGAACCTGGTGACAATGTTCGTACGACCCCCCCCCCCCCCCCTTTCAACTGCAAATATCCCACGGATGTCATCAGCACATAGAGAGCTGGCTTTGGAGGCTAAGTCTTTCAGAATGACACCAATGTAGCGTTACAATTAAATCATTTATCAAACCACTTGATAAGGGGACATTTTAAACTCTAAGAACTATCTTCATTGAAAAAAAACTTATGTCTCGTCCCGTGGTGGTTATAGATAAAGAAACATACTGTCCCATGAAGCCTTAAGCCAGTTGGAGTAACCTTTTACATTTCAGACATCACTGAATGAGTAACCTCAGGCCTATTTATATTGATAATGCACTATAAACATTTTTGTTTGCTTTATTGAATCTTTTCCTCCAAGATTTGCAGTCGAGATTCAGAACAAGCTGAACAGACAATGGAACGTCTCTCACAAAAAAATTCTAGCTTGATTCCAAACAAGTCATTGAGAATGACATAGTCCCCGCTATAATTGGGTTTTAAGGAATTATCACTACTCTGATCACGCATCAACATTTGTGAACCTAAAACAAACAGACTTAGATATGTTGTGTGTGCTTGTTGGACATGGAATATGCCTCCAACAATAAAGGATTGGTTGGGTATGGGGGATCATATCACGATGAAAATGGAGTCTGAGTTATGGCTTTGGACATGGAAAATTCACAAACAAAATGGCTGCCAGGCAGCCATATTGGATCGTATCACGACGAAAATGGATATGCACATGTATGTCATAGAACACTGTCCTAATACCAACTTTGAATGAGATCTGTTCAAGCATGTCTGAATTATGGCTTTGGACATGAAAATTCACAAACAAAATGGCTGCTAGGCGGCCATATTGGATCGTATCATGACAACAATGAATATGCACATGTATGTCATAGAACACTGTCCTAATGCCAACTTTGAATGAGATCTGTTCAAGCATGTCTGAGTTATGGCTTTAGACAGGGAAAATTCGCAAACAAAATGGTTGCTAGGCGGCCATATTGGATCGTATCATAAAACAAATTGACGTGCATATGTATGCCATAGCATGTTGCCCCTGTACCAAGTTTGAAAAAAATCGGTCCAGGCATCTCCAAGAAACGGCTGCGGACGGACGGACGGAAGGACGCACGGACGGACGGACGCACGGACGCACGGACAGACGGACAGACGGAACCCAATCCATAAATCCCCGTTCCGGACTTCGTCCGCGGGGACTAACAAAGAAACCCAGAAAGACCAAACGTTTCTGGCTATCCAACGGTTAAAATCGTGAATTCTAGCTCTATTGTCAGAGAAATTATTATGATCATGTATTAATGGACAAAATAGATTTCTTCTCTTAACGCTAATATAAATAGTATTGAATAAATAAAATTGATCGGCACTGACTTTGTCGCCAGTTGTACTATTGAATGTATTGACTGTAAATGTTATTTATAGTCTTCTTCTGAATTGTTACAGTTCCATTTGCATTGATTCAAATTTCCTGAAAATTCTCGCTGAGGTTGGAAACTAATGGAATATTCACGCCGTGTTTGTATTCATTTACAGTTGTAATAATTAACGAATATCTCTAGTCTTGTACATCCAAGGAAGTAATTTTTAAAGCAAAACCAGTAAAATAAGGGTTTGAGGCAGTGCCTGCACAATGGCAAACCTATATCAAATTTACCAAAGTAGCCCCTGATAAATGCCTGAATTTATCAGGCACAAATTGCTAAGATATCAAAACATCACGATGCATACGAATGTAAAGTTATGACGTCATCTTACCTGTAGAGCACAGCAGCTATCACTATACACGACACTAGCATTATACCAATTACAAGACCAATGATGGCAGAAATGGGGAAATTCTCTAACGAAGAATAAAAGTGATATAATAAGTCATTTATTCGTATACTGTAATGATAAATGTCATATGGCTGACAGCAATTTATCATTTTTACGATTAACCATAAACTACTTTTCCTGTCATTATCAATGTATGTATATCAATATATATATATATATATATATATATATATATATATATATATATATATATATATATTATATATATATATTATATATATATATGTATACCTATCTGCCTGCCTGTCTGTCTCTGTGCATGTGTGTGTATGTATGTATGTATGTATGTATGTATGTATGTATGTATGTATGTATGTATGTATGTGTGTATGTATGCGTGTGTATGTGTGTATGTATGTATGTATGTATGTATGTATGTATGTATGTATGTATGTATGTATGTATGTATGTATGTGTGTGTGTACGTACGTACGTACGTATGTATGTATGTATGTATGTATGTATGTATGTATGTATGTATCGTATTATAGTATTGATGGACGAACGGATAGATTGAGGGATGGAGAGCGAAATGAATGAGGGACGGATGTGTGGGTGTGTTAAGGTAAGTACGTATACTCTTCTATATCATCTTCTCTATTGGCTGGAAAGTTTATAGTATCTCTGAAAAGTTTACAAAAAAATTTACTTTTACTTCTAATCAGATATAATGCATTATGCAGTCATATCTAACAAGACGGTTGATATGTACCATCTCGTTATCATTTCCATAGCTTGCATAAAGTTTATTCATCCCCCAGGCAAATTTATGTACTTGAAATGTCATCTATTGACGACAGGAAATCGAAAGTGATTACTTTTATAATTTCAAAATTAAGTCTGTCGAAATGATAGAATTCCTAAATCCTGTTTAACAAAGGAAGACCAACCCTCCGGTTAAAGTAAAGTAATATGAACGTCAGTATTTATTCATGCTTTAATCTTACAATCAATCAATGGGTTATTATACGTTCTTATATATCTCAGATTTTTTAATTTACATTAAGGTGACTACTGTCGCAGTGTAGTATTATTTTGAGATGATGATTTGTAAAGTTTCCACACGACAAGTGCATATTAACGGTTAAATGTAATCAAATAAATCAATAAAGTGCAACTGTGCATTTTTAATAATGTATATACTAAAAGTGTGAAGGTTATGAATAGACAAGCGATACCTTAGATCTAAAAATGTGACTATATAGAATTATTGATTCAAAGATTAACCAGGTGTTCGTTTATTCCGTCAAACGTTGGGAAAACACGAACAGCCAAGTTAAATTGATAGTTTGAATGAACAGTAGAAATAATCATGGGTATGGCGGCACTCGCAGTGAAAATGATAAATTAAGCTCATTTGATTAGTCAGAATAATGTTGCCATGGTTACGTCAGCAAAACAAATTAACAAAAAATAATGCAGTTATATTAAATTGTAAAACCCACATATCCTTGTCCAGATTTCAGAAGAAACAAAGAGAAGCCTTTCGATATAGAATTTGAAGTTACATCAATGATTTGCCTCGAAAGCTCAGTTTAATGTTCAAACAAACTCTCACACCTACTTTCCTCAGGGCAGTTTTCATTAAAAAATCCACACTCAGGAATATCATCAGGGGGACCAGTTGCACCTCCAGGCCAGTGAATATCGGTAATGAAATCCACAAAGTCAGAATCCCCATAGTAGTTAAGAACAGGCTGAAGGAGAAAAACGACGAGAACATAACGAACTCCTATTAAGTGGAAATTTGAATGTTACATTTGGCGTCTAATAACGAATTATTACATAAAACACATTTCGATCGGCTAAAATTATCGTCTTACCCCCCCCCTCTCTCTCTCTCTCTCTCTCTCTCTCTCTCTCTCTCTCTCTCTCTCTCTCTCTCTCTCTCTCTCTCTCTCTCTCTCTCTCTCTCTCTCTCTCTCTCTCTCTCTCTCTCTCTCTCTCTCTCTCTCTCTGATCATAACATAACTATTCTTGATTGCTTTATTGGAAGTCATACACACTTAGCTGTAATGAATATTTATGGTTAGCTGTTTCATATCATATCTGACGACTCCCATAAGATAATGTATGGCCATGGTAAGGACCTACACTGAACAATAAATGAGGAACACGTTTCAACTCTTCATGTTGCTTGGAAATCACGCGGAATATATGCTATCTTCTGTAATGAAACAAGTCCCCAGAACCCAACTTTACGATAAATGACCTAAGATTATTTTCTCAGTGATCAGAATTGATATGCCAGTTTTATGAGGTCCCAATTGTTGTTGCTTCAAATCGTTTAAATGGGAATATCAGAGTTTGCTCGTAAGTATCTTTACAAAAACCATTATAAGGATTTATGATTATTTCTCTGTGTGCATAGAGCAATAATTGCCACATTATAATTATAGCCCCGAGAAAACAAAATGAAACCACCTCATCGCATGACATTTCATTTCAATAAACCGTTGGTGCAGTCGTTAAGGAAAGTGGGGAGATGTTTACTAGATTAAGAAGACGTGGCTCGAGGCTTGATAGTTAAAAGTTGATATACCCTCTTTCAATGCGATAAAAGTATATTACTGATTTTTATCGGGCAAACTATTTGTTGAGAAAAGGATGCCCATTGCATACGGTTATCATAATTTTAAGAGAGGAAATTAAACGAAAAAGAAACGCGACAAATAAAATAAAATAAAATAAAACTACATTAAATTCCAACCCTATACCACGGACAACGTGATCTTGGAATTTCCTTTGTGTCAATGCATGGATCAAAATCATATTCAACAAATGAATGCAACACCACACACATTTATTTTAGGGCCATGGGGATAGTTGATTACTATGCCGGACGGATACGTACGGACAGACGGTGATTTGATTACTATAGGTTTGGTTATGGAAAACACATGCGATGTTGACCACGTCAACACCTTAGGAGCGACGGTACGAACGTGACACGATTCATGAAGGACATCGGATATTATGCTGCATATATGGTTCAAATTTCCGATACATCATGATAATACCAATTAAATGTGTGATAATTATGTATCAACTCGTTGCGAGTGAACTGCAATAAATGTGATACTTGCAATAAGCAATGAAATTGTTTGCTATTTACATCTGGTTGAGAACTGTAATGTCTTTTCGTTATTAAAATAAACACATTCTTCTTTTAATTGTTTTTATAAATAGGCAGCATACTATATTGCGGAGAAATAATCCTAAACTGTCAACATATACATTCGTAGACAATTTATTACACAGTGCATACTGCAATGCCAGCAAAGTCGTTATCCTTTGAAAGGTAAGTTAAGTACTTACATTGCAACGACGTTTCGAAATAAAATAACGGTCAACATTTAACGTGTCTAGCTAGTATTGATGCTAAAATCAATTAAATATGTATGTATATTGTCGAATGGACACACCTTTAATAAATTACTTCCACAGCAAATATGATGTCTTTTAGTATGATGCATATTATTTGACAAGCTTGTTAGGAAGAATATCCAGAAAACTAACAGCAGGAGATAGGAACTGAAATGATATATGCATGGATAATGGATTGGTAATTGCCACTGTCATTTCCATTCAAATGATATATGAATCAGTTCATAAAAACAACCAGGGTCATTCATTGGGGATTGTCATTTTATATCGGATATCCTAAACAATAATTGTTGAAACTCCCACAAGACACGAATACAAGTAGTTCCAGAATCACGCATTGAAATCATTGTTTACCAAGATTGGATTAAAGTGGCGCCATTATGTAGGCCTACCATGTTCGACGGTTAGGATGAAAAAAAACACTTTATAATTTCATTGTTAAACAATGAAATGGGCGCCAAAAGAGTTAACACATTGTAAGAGGGGGATTGCTTATAGCGTCAATAGATTACTTGTGACGTCAAAACAGTACAATTGTTATCATAAATAACAATGGTGATACTTCAAACATAGAAACTACTGGTTATCTAGCACACGATAAAATGCTTAAAACATTGCATTAATGATAAATCTGCAAGGAAGCCTCTCAACTGCGATTCTCTTTGAGTTCAATATATTTGAAGATGTTTTTGAAAACAGCATTACGTCTCTATTAGTAGGTACATATTCGTATTTTATTTTAACTTCATGTAAATGCGATTTTATCACTCTGATAGCGATTTAACATTAAGCATCCTGTATAATGTTTAGTAGGACTGGTGTAACCAGAGGTAGCTTTACTACTTCATGTGATAAGGTTAAACGATGCAGTTTGCTTTCACTACAAGACTAACACAAACATACCTTATCTACAAGCGTTATGACATAAATATGGAAAATGCATTTCTTCCTGACATTCAATATCAATCTACTTAAAAAGAATATCATATGTTTTGGTGTATCGAAGCTCGCACAACCAACCTCATTAATGTAAAGTTAGAAGTAATTCCAAAAGTCGCCTGATTTGTCGGAATACACTAATTAATCAAAAATACCTGGTACTTTCTGTGCTTCAATACTACATGTATGTGTATTGGTCCAAGAATTTAATTACTGAATCGAGCAATTTCATGAGTTTTACCTGCTACAATCTGGAGTGGAGTCAACGCAGATCGGTGATTTAAAGTTGTGGGTGTCCGATAGGCATATAATGTACATAAGAAGTGTATTATGTTCATTGACAAACACAATGCGTTACGTAGCTCGTAGTCTAGTCTGTTACGATCATCTCCAACGTATAGTCAAATGGGTTTCTCTAGCACAGAATTCCGTTTTTACCACCAACAGCAATAGTTCATGTTATTGGAGGTTGATATAAATGTGATGACGTTATCGCGTCCTCCCGTCACTTACATTCAAAATGTTAGTCGATTGGTAGTATGAAGTAACCAAATACAACCACCTGCCAGTGTGTGATGGTTTACTAATGATATACGCTGTTCATCCCTTCAAAAAGCAGGAAATATAGCTAGATATGTGTCCGTTGACTATATATTAGAAAGAAAGATCGTATAAAAGAACAACTACACGACCGTATATTAACGAGACTCTGTCGCTCCCATCGAGTTGCAATCATCGTGTCATGACGTCAGAGTTCACCTGATTTAAATACAAAGCCTTTCGTATATCATGACAATTTCTATCCATGAAATAACTTTTGTTTGTAATTATTGGTACTGGTCAGGCTTTTGTAACGTGGGGTCCCAAGCAAGAAGGTGCACATGTATGAACGATGGATGACTGTTTCGTGATAAGTTCAATTGGAAATCCCTTAGTCCTGGTTTTCAAACATTTCAGGACAACTATAACGCGGCTCAGAGTAAACCTAAAGTGTGGCAATGTCAACATGTCTCAACAATCTAAGATGTCACTGTCTACATGAAGTTATTTAACGATATAGTCATAATAACGTAAATAAGTCAAAGGTGAAACAAATCCAAATATATTGACCCTTCTTCATCACCAATCAATTCCGCTAATCTTCATTTGCATTTTAAAAAGTTTTATAGTTCTTTTCTTTTAAATCGTAATGAATATTTTTAAATAGAAATGAAACAGTTGACAGTACGCCTTGTGATGAATATGTGTTTACTTCACCCTTCCTGGTACTGCATTTATTTCATCCATCAACATGTAATACAATTACCTGAGAAGTAGTTGGAACTGCGTAGGGGACATGTCAACTACACGATGATTTGAACATTACAGGTGTACGACCAGACTATTGGGTGCGATGAAGGTATCCTCTAAAAGATGGTGAAATATTACACTATGTATATGTGTGTTAGGACACTCGAGAAACAAGTATATGTGACGCGTATAAATGAACGGAAAGATAGGAATCTCGAATACGACTTTTTGATCAATATCTTATGCTATCGAGACTGAGGGACGTGAGGAAAATCACTATTTAAAATAAGATAAAAGTGTACCTTAAACATTCCTGTTTCAGGATTGGTCATGTCTAGGATTGAGTAGTCTCCATTTCTATCTCCATACGAATCCATAGAAACATTACCTGTGATACCTACATGTCAGTGTAAAAGAAAAGAACCTTTCAGGTGATTCTTGAGAAATGATTGTAATATCTAAAGCATGTCCAATATATTTCGTGTCAATACGTCCCCCTCATCCCTTAAATGACATCGTATACATAGTATTAAATACATACATACATACATACATACATATATACATACATACATACATACATACATACATACATATCCAATCCATCGTTCATCGGCCTCTATCTTATTACCTTTAAATGTTCTGTTCCACATCGTCCTAGTTAAATTATAACCATCTTTAGGATCATTTCCTGCCAGCAACGTGTCATTTAATGCCAGCGCATATAATAAGACAGCATCATGAAATGCTCCAACAAAGTTGTTCACCTAGAAATACAAAAATAATAAAATGATCTCATAAGATTCCTGGGATATTCAGTAAAGAAAACAATGCCTACATTATATGATATGCATACAAGGTTGCAATGGCATAATTGTGCAGGTATTTCGTCAAATAGAATCTAGGGAAATCTAGGGAAACGTCTGTTTGTATCTATTATATATTTATGATGCATATGATCGTTAAAACCATGTAATAAATCAGAGTTGTATGACGAAATGACATTTCAATTTACAATAACTAATGGGATTGAACTGAAAAGTAATTTTTTAAATAAAAAACGATCAATTTTCAGTCCACAAATGAAATGGCGATATTTGGGCCAATCGTTCAAGGTTCATCTGGACAGTTACTTCTACATTTACATCATTATGAACGACAATGGTTAGAGAGATTAATATCACATTTCTAATCACATATTCTAAAAATATAATGTATTATTATAAAATGGCATGTAAATGTATTATAATTTGGGACATGATCAATGTCAATGAATGAATGAATGAATGAATGAATGAATGAATGAATGAATGAATGAATGAATGAATGAATGAATGAATGAATGAATGAATGAATGAATGAATGCATGAATGAATGAATGACTCAATCACTCACTCACTCACTCACTCACTCACTCACTCACTCACTCAATCAATCAATCAATCAATCAATCAATCAATCAATCAATCAATCAATCACTCACTCACTCACTCACTCACTCACTCACTCACTCACTCACTCACTCACTCACTCACTCACTCACTCACTCACTCACTCACTCACTCACTCACTCACTCACTCACTCACTCACTCACTCACTCACTCACTCACTCACTCACTCACTCACTCACTCAACCAATCAATCAATCAATCAACTAGTTAGCAACGTGGGGTCATTCATACAACAAGCAATGCTTCCAAATGCGGTGATGAGTTATTATAATGGCCTTGCGGTAAAACAGATTTATGAGACAGATAATCGAAAGACAATGTTTCTTTTTTTCAAATAGATAATGTACCAAGGCAACGAACAAAATCACGGAATTCAGTACTGTGTATCTACGAAATATTGTATTTTAGTAATCAATCAAGTCACGTGTATTAGGATTGTGTTTTATCCGGCACTGTGAACACAATATTAAAACCATATTTATCGTTTTGAGCAATGGCAGTGATTTACTATTTCCTATTCACTATTAAATGTATTGCACTATGTATTATTTTAGTATCGTTCTGTGTAGGGGTGCTTGTACGTGTATCTGCGTGCGCTTGTGCTCTAACTTGTATGCAGTTGTACACACACACACACACACACACACACACACACACATACACACACACATACATACACATACACATACACATCCACATCCACATATCCACACATATACAGACACAGACACAGACATCCACACAGACACACATCCACATCCACAGTCATATATATATATATATATATATATATATATATATATATATATATATATATATATATATATATATATATATATATATATATATATCATACTTTACTAATGGGCAGAGTTTATAGCAGAACATTAGTTCTTAAATAGTATCAACATATAAACCTTCGAAAAGTTAGTTTTATTTTCGCTCTATAAGTTGAAAATCGTAAACCTTGTTAATTGTGTTTAACCACAAGTTTTACTTACAACATCTTCTGTGTACGAGAAGTTATAATTCTGAAATGCTCGTTCACGCACTTCGGCTGAAAACTGCATATATTCCTCACTGTCAGGTCGCATATTAGTTACAGTCATTAAAGCTTGATATGCAATTTTAGCATCTTCATCCCTATCATCACCTCGTTTCCATGGATATATCTCTTCATTTAGTTCCTGACTTGTCTGTACGTCGAAAAAGAGATATTCGCCGTTGATTAGCCCAAGGTCGTATGCTAGTAACATTATTCGGCGGACCTGGACGGGAATAGCACAAATGACTATCACTGGAAAGGAATGAATATAATGTATTTATTAAATATATTACATAGTTCAACGGAAGGAACTTATATTTCTAAGAGAAACATTCCAGATACATTAGACTTACTAGTATAACACATAGTTTTATAGATGGTAACAATTTGTAACAATGGAATTAGTATTAACATTAAATAGTCCCAGATCTACATATATATCAGCAGCAATATTGTCTACGCTTGATTACTATATTATTAAATTTGCGGTCATTACATTTTACGATAGATAACATACGATTTACTTTATGCGTTCAAACGGAGCTCGAAATAGTATGCTTGTCTATTTTATGCAAATAAAAGATTATTTAAGTTTATTGTGATCTAGGGGTTGCCAGTGAGTACTTAAGTGATTCCATGTGCTGAAACCGAGCTCCAAATAATGTGTTCGTCTATTATGCATTATGCAATATCTAGATCTGGGGGCTGCCAGCGAATACTTGTGCAATTTTTAAATCTACTCTTACTTATAGCATTATAACAATACAAAATATTACTGATTCATAGCAGCTGGTGCAGGTTACATGCATGCATGCATGCATGCGTTTTTTTAAATAATTATTCTCCCAAACGCTCGTAAAATTCTAATGGTGACGATATCATCGTTGGTATTAATTCGATACATAATCGTAGCTTACATAACGTTTCAGATTAGTGCCAGCAATAAGATAAATGGTAATCATTTCAAATGATTTAGTACCACAAGCTGTTTCTTCCACTGTATTTCTTACAGCTCAGATCCCAGACAAGTTAATTGTTAACATCTACTGGGGATTAACTAACCACTAAATTGTATAACTACCTCGTTTACACACAGATGAATATTGAGAATTTGACCGACATGGTGCATAAAAGAAATGGTGCAAAATACACGATGTTGTTCGAGTTATGGCAATTATTTGCACACTGATACAATCTCTGCTTTTCTAATTCCTCACGTTCTTAAATGATCAGGAAAATATAGTTTTTTTATTGACAAAGAAAAAGTCATGGAAACAACGAATTAAGCATTAATTTAGTCAATTTGATAAAGGATAGATTTCCATATCAATTCTCAATACAAATATTACAGGACTTTGGTGTAAAACGATCACTTGCATGTTATAAAATTCTCAACACGAATAGAAGCTATGACAATACTAGTGATAGGACATTGTGTTTATTAATGACCTCTTCAACACGAATTGTGTACTTTGTAAACTTAAATATGTGATATTCTATGAATATTTTACTTAATGTCAATAAAAACTGGCAAGCAATGGCCCATAAATCCCGAAAAGCGTCATGGATTATACCATAATCACTCACTTGCTTCGTCAAATCAGAACTATTAAAACTGATCCGGAAATGCTAATGATGACGGTTACTGTTTTCAGTATGTCGCCTTGTCAGTATTGATGATAAATCAATTCCAATCCTGCAATCTATGCTAAATGTATAAAATACAGCGCGTCTCTGGATAGAACAGTGACCAGTGCAATATCAGTATTAATATTGGTAATAAAGTGACCATATGGATGAGGATTTGGTATTTATTTTGGATTTTTAAATAATATAACAATTTTATCATGGTTTCCTATATGAAAAAATGATGTGAAGCAACATTGACTAAGTCTGAGTTTGTAACTCAATACATTACAAAAAGTTTTAAAAAAATATGTTAAAAAAAAGTTTACAATAACATTTATTTCACACAGTTATCATGGTTTTCAATTTATTGAGTTACAAAGAAGGACTTGGAATAAGTTGGTTCACATTGAGTTTTCAAGTAGGAAGCCATAATAAAATTGTTTTATAAATCAAGAATCCAAAATAAATACCCAATCCTTATCCATATGGCCAATGTAAGTAAAACAAATTATATGTATTTGTTTTCTGCCCTCATAAGTTTGAAGTTTCATACTACCAGTAGATGACTTTGTGAAATCCACGTTTTTGGATAATTTGATTTAATGTCTCTAAGACATTCTGGACACACTAAAAAAAACATGTCAGAAAATCGATTGTTCTCTGTGCTGAAATATTAATACCATAATGATAAACATTTGAATGCAATGTGACTGATACTAGTTTTATCCTTGTATGTAAGTATCTTAATAATGACTGCTTTAAAGATTGTGTATAATATCACTACATACAATGCACCATTTTCTCGTTAAAAAAGTTATTTATACTAGATAGTCGATTTTTCGGTTCAATATGCATGGCGTGAGAGGACGTCGCTTATGTTGTTACATTTAATCTTGTTAAAACGATCTTCTACCAATGATATAGTTCAAAGATAACTGACGTATGCAACGTCCATTATGGCGCTCATGCTTTAGGGTATGAATGTGGGTACTTTTTTGAGATACGAATCGCCCTGTTCCTTTTACATGGGCGATATATTCCGAGGTTAGTAGTTTGCTGAATGAACCCAACCTGCTGAAGTTCAACAAATTTCTGCGCTGCACTAGTACTGTACCTGGGAGTCCAGTGATTGCAGAGTCGCTGAGTGAGTTCATTATTGCCAGCGGGATTTTTATTACGAGCGAGGTCAGAATTGTCAGTTGTAACAAATTTAGGGCCATTGGCGATGATGATCGGATCATACATCGCCAACAAAAAACAAAATTCCACAATTTTTTTTATAACATCTCGCTTACAAAATCGTGCAGCTGTAAGCTTAATTAGAGGAAATTTAATCTTCTCAGCTGCTTCCGCCTGCTCTGAGCCGAGCGGTAAAATTCGACTTGACGAAACGACATTGATACAAACTAGTCGTGACACCGCTCCATCAGTTGTTACATGTCAGTGTGAACGTGGTACAGAATGTTAATGACGTTACGTGGAAATTAAGCATGTTAATCTTGTTTGAGTCTACAAATACATGTACCAAGATGATGTTACATGGAATGGGTTTGATGTCTACATGTAAATGTAACGACACGTCATGTAAATTTTCTCCCCCTTTCTGTTCTCTCTCCGCACACACGAACACATGCAAAATTACATTTACGCAAAACACATGCATATTCGTGTCTGTCTGTCTGTCTGTCTGTCTGTCTGTCTGTCTGTCTGCCTGCCTGTCTGTCTGTCTGTCTGTCTGTCTGTCTGTCTGTCTGTCAACGTAACATTCATAGATACATATCTAGAAAACCCTGAGTCTATTTCTATTTGTATGTATGTATGTATGTATGTATGTATGTATGTATGTATGTATGTATGTATGTATGTATGTATGTATGTGTGTGTGTGTGTCGCTGTAAAGCAGTATAACATTGATGAGAATGATTGAGGTAGTCTGATGCGAGGTTTGTAAGACTTCAAAAAAGTTTGAAAATCATGCAGTATAAGCACATGGAATGGAAAGCAGGATAAAGTCGAACGGAATAAACGATTTCGAAATATAAGAATGCAATTTATCATAATTAAATTCACTTTGCATTAAAGCTGCAACTAGAACAGTTTTTTGAAAGTTTTTTGTTTTGATAAAATATATTATACGTAATGTCATACTCCCAAAAGTGTACATAATCACTTGTGGGTGAGAATATCATTTGATATGGTACAATTAATCACAGTAAATTGGTTTTGAGTCTGCACCCGAAAATCAGCGATCTCAACGGCGATCACGTTTTCAACCTGTTACTTTACCATTTAAGGATAAGATTGACCAATGATTAACATGTATAATCATGTGTAATAATTGGTGTTTTAACATTTTTCAATGAATAGATTGTGGGTGTCTGATAAAAAAAATGATACTACAGGTACAAACTAGTGCAGTTTTAACATGGCGACAGCTTCAAAACTAATATGCTTTCACTAAAGATTTAAACTTGTCACCACACTACCTATGATCCCCATTAACAGATATAATATCTTTTGTTAAATAAGTAATTGACCAATTTGAAACGAATATATCTTTGGTTACTTGATAACTTGTCGCGATTGCAAGTCGTATATAGGTTTAACAACGTTTCCACGAGTACGGGTATTGATTACGGCTAGGAATTCGAAATGTTAAGAGAGTCAAGGCCCGAAAGGCTACGAAACGATCTTCGCAGCGTGAACAATATACAGGCCATGCATTGAAAGAAATGTGAATTACAAATGCAAACTCGAAATATTTCCAGACGTATCTTGCAAAGCTTTCCCAATGGCAATGCGCGATAATATAACTCAATGTAATTATATCAGGTTTTAGTGTGATACTTAATACTAAAGAATTAGCGTCAAATATATACTCACAGCAGTCTTTAAATTCAAGTAGTAATATGATATTAGACATACCTCGATACAATGAATGCTATAATCCAAACTAAATGCGATGAATTCTATGGTTGTTTATTTTATTTTGAAAGAACATATAGGCATTTAAAATCCTCCCGCAAAAAGCACTAGACGTCCCTTGAGCGCCTATCCGCTAATGTTTTATTTAGTAAGTCTTAATATTAAGATTGACCCAAATGTGCATGGGATATTGATGAGAGGTAATTTCTTCAATGTCATAGTCACTCGTTTGTGTGTGGTTTATGTCAGTAAACTATGATATTTTATTTGTTTATTTCTGTCTCTATGGTCCCTTCCGATTAGTGAAATTGAAGTTATGCCAAAATCTACTTAGGTTGATTGATAAGTGCTAAATTTTACCGATCCCTCTTTTGTGTTAGTAGCTCAGTGAATTAAAGTTACTGATATTTCATTATTTTTCCAGCGCCAAGTGTTCCATCATCAGCCATATGTGACCACCAACCTCATTTACTAATATGATTTTATTTAATGAGAAACCTGACAAGGAAGGAATACAAAGAAAGTGTGATAAAAATAATTATGTGAGAACTAATAAACCGGGTGGTTTTTTTTAACCGGTACTGGTTGAAATTAAAACATGAGTAGCTATCATGCAATGTGTTATTTGTATCCTGATCATCTATAGTTTTGTTACCCTCAAATAATGTATTATATTGCCAGCCACGTATTTAGTGATATCGTGATTAATATTTCGACTCCACCAATTAACTACTTTGTTTGCTATCCTTGAATTTCCCCAAAACCTACCAGGCAAACAGGAGAAACCCGGACAATGCTAACGTGTTCTGTAAATTTCACTATTCTGTTGAGCAATTTTCTAGTTTTAGCTAAATCTACTAGACTGGTGAAATGTAAATGTCAAAGTCCAAATTTGGATTGCCTTAAACAACTATTTAGATATGTGTGTAGTTATTCTGAAGATGTTTGAATGGTCTTTCCTTTTGCAACAGTATAAAATAAACTTTTCACGGAAATTTTGAGTAAAATGAAATGTGCTTGGTTTTTTTCTCTAAATCTACCGACAAATTAACACGCCCGTGGACGGCAAACAAAGAAATTATTTGATGGTGCCTTATGTACAGTTCAGTGGTTTAGGTCATGTTATGGTGACAATATATATGGTGTTATGTTATGTTTGTGTAAACTACACGCTTTGTTGCTTGCCCGAACTACAATGGTGATGTGGTTGTCTTATGCCTGTAGAACAAATTGCATGTTGAATTCGGGTGAATGATTTGATAGCGGAATATCTTTACGTATCAAAGGGACTGTACAAGTATAGGTCTAGCGTACAGGGTTGCTGCCTAGTTGTAGAATGAATTAGCGTGTGAACGAATACACGACAGATTGATTATGTATTCAATTGATGAAATAAATAATTAACTATTTTTTGTCATTATTGCGAGTATATATACTTGCGAGACCCATTTGTCAAGGTTTGGTTGTCTTTGAAAAGTACACCTCAAATTGTTTACATGTCCTTGCTATCATATTTCAGAGAATTGAAACAATAATATAATCCCTTCTTTCAGAAAACAATGAAACATTTCTAGGGAGGGCAAGCAAACGTTATCGTCAAAAATAAGCGTCTTACCTCTGGATACCAGAGACACGTTTCTCAGAACAGCAAGCAACTCCTCGTCATCAATATCATGTGGATGAAAGCCGCGCACTCCTCGTATATCTTTGGTGAACGAACTATTCGTTTTGTCCTCTATGGTAGTATACACTGCGATTGCAACGATTAATGTTTCCTGTGTATCCATGTCGTAAATCATACCAAATAAGCTAAAATCGAAACTTTCAATCATGTGATAGAACGCAATTGCCAACCTGTCCAACGGTGGATATGTACGAGTGAGAGTCGAATAAATACTCTTGTCGTTCAGATCTTGATCTTCGCTCGCACCAGATATGATCGGGATGTTCCAGTGAACAGCCATGACGCCGATCAGTTCCATGGGATGCCAACACGCTGGTCCAACAAAACAAGAGATGTCGGTTGATTCACTGACTTCGAGTGCTGCGATGACGGATTCTTTACGGTCACAAGAAGAATCGACAGTAATAGCTTTCAGCGTGCTTCCGGGCAAAACGCTTGTGTCATTATTCACTTTTTCAATTGCAATGTCTATGGCAGGCATAACTTTCTGCAATGAGTAAGGTTTGTCAGCTGGGTCCGGCGAATCATGAAGAAAGACCACTAGGTTGTACTCTGTCCCGAGAGAAAGACCATCGAACTGCATGAATAGAACGAAGAAAACGTAACCGATGTTGAACTTCATATTCTTGTCTATCGTTACAGGCATTGAACGTAAAGTCTACTGTATTTGAATGCGGAGCTATTATTCTTCTCAGCGGTCAACAGGAATACACACTTGCACAATTACATAGCGAGTTCACGATACTTGCTGGTACCTCTTAGAATGAGCACGATGTGTCGTGGTCACCAAAACATACTAAGTTTTACCATTATCATACACAGACTATCATGGTTTCATTTTATACTACCGACACGTGACGCAATATTCCAGGTACAACGTGACGCCTACACTATTGTCAAACTCGAGTTGACAATCATTCAACAATAAACAACGAAGGATTCTATTGGCTGCAATAATAATACCCAGTATCATACGTCGCTGAGCTAGCATGTCACAGCTGGGTACAACAATAGCATGTTTCGTTGCTCTCGACAAACCCCTTGTTTACTAATTTGCATAGATGATTTAATTTATTTTGCTCTGGGTGTATTTCTCTCAGCAGGGTGTTTTAAACTCCCTTGGGGTGTTGAATGATTTGAACAGTAGACTGTCGTTGGAGACGAAATGGTTTCTCTCTAATATACAATGTACAGTCCATGCGTAAGCTGCTAAATTGTTAACATCAAATGCTAAAGGCTCCGACACCAAGGTTCATGTGAGAAAAAACCTTGTGTAGTATTTTTCATGTCTAGGGACTTGAGGGACGTGATTTGTTGAGTGGGTATTCGAACAATCAAAATGTTGCGTTTGCTCCTTGAAATCAAGATGTCAAAAAGTGTCCAATAACATTTTTTTAAAGAGATGAGAAAATAGCCAACTTTTACATTTCATGATGGGTTCGTGTACAGTGTTAACGTCTCGATCCAAAGTGTTTCCCTCGCTAATTAGGGCGTTTTTCTTAGTCATATCATAGACAGTGGAGACGATGAGTTAATTGTGTACATAACGGAGTGTTCTGCAGGTGTGTCTGGCTGTTGTTTGATTGTTTATCCATTGTCACTTCACAAGGAACTTTGTAAAGAAGGAATGATGATGAGACATCATTATGTCGGATCGTCCTGCACGTAATTTTAGTTGCAATACTATGTAGTGCCCTGGAATGACACTGCACTGTGCTGGTTGTCGCGATCGGCGTTAACGAATATCCGTAACATTTCGAGTTTCTGCTAGTTGTCTTGCAGTTTTGTTTACATTGAATTTGGTCATTCGTCAGAAGTTTGTTAATTGTCAACAAGCCTCTAAAAGATATACACTTATACACCTTATTGCACCTTGCGCTATATCGTTATATTTAGATGATTTCGTCCGGCGTGTCTTTATACTATCCCATCTACGAATGCAATACGAGTGTTTTCCAGGTACAGAACCAACCCTTTGTGTATTCTATTCTATTCTATTCTATTCTATTCTATTCTATTCTATTCTATTCTATTCTATTCTATTCTATTCTATGCACAACTACACTTATCTTGCGTTGCCGCCAAACACAGTCTACTTGCAAATACGTGTGGTATACATACACATAGTCAAATTTGTAAAATTTAATGTCACCATGTTCCCCTCTTTTTTTAGAATCACGATATTCATTAATTTAAAAACTCTTTCTATGCTGTCATGATATTCAAACACACTGTGGGAAATTCAACACACTTAAGTTATTGTGTGGAGAGCGAAGAATTGGAATTAGCCTAGGTCGGAAAGCTCGACTATAACGTTGTATAGTACAGTACAATTAAATACAGTATTAGCCGTAATACTATAAAATAGACAAACATGTTTGTATGATCAACCTTAAATTGATAAAAATTACCCGCGTATTCACTGATAACGTGAGTGATAGTACATTATCAATTTGATTGAAAGGTTTGGACTTAATGTGCCATGTTATACATAAAGATGTATTGACGTAGACCAAGCTGTAACAACCAGATTCATTCAATTTGATATTTAAGTGCACTTAAATGTGTATTGTGATTTCGTGTTCGCTTGACTAAAATAAGTTGTATTGTACAATGTCTACTAAACTCATTTCGAGGTACTATATTTGAGAGGCTGGGGAGTGGGTGGGGATTTATGGTAACAAACACACCCAAAGACACATACACAGACAGACACACAGAAAGAAATGTATATACATACACATACATACATACATACATACATACATACATACATACATACATACATACATACATACATACATACACGCGCGCGCACGCACACACACACATACACACACACACACATACATACATACATACATATTACATACATACATACATACATACATACATACATATACATACATACATACATATAAATAGACTCAGGACTCTTTACAGATATGCATCTATGAATGTTACGTTTACGTAAGTGAATGCTCAAACCGGTACCTAAAAAGGTTTGTAACGCAGGAAGAGGTAAATTGCAAGTATGGCGACCTATTCGATATTTTGATTACTTGCTTGTATATTGAAGGTATACAGTTATAATCTCACCGTCTTAAATCACTGGGATAATTGGCACAATCCAAATTATTATAGAGACGGTTGTACGTTCTAGTGGCTAACTGTAGTAAAAATGAGTGTCTTTCCGTCCATCGGACAAAGTGTACAATTACTTTCGCTTCATTAAATTAACCCCGTGTGCACCAGCGATCACGATTGGGGATTACTGAGGTTATCCGTGCGTATTCAAAGTATTACAAGGCTTACATAAATATCTTGATAGCAAAGTAGAGATTAATGTGTTTCTAACAAAGTACACACAGTGTGACGAATCACTTTAACACTTTTCAATCTTGCAAATGTATAAGGTGAAATACTAAACTATAAAGAATCACCTATGGGATTGACAAATCGATCTGAACCTGGTGCCACGGCCATGGCGTTGATGTCATCAGCTAATAGGGTACGTAAACTTCTAAACATATATATATATATATATATATATATATATATATATAGTGCTATGACTATAGTGGAGTGTAGCACTGCTGGGGCGTAATCCTGGAACAAGTTTAATTGATGGACGCTAGTAGAAGGTATATCAGTTTGTGTTATATTCATTGATTGTGACTGACCTTAGCTATCAGGGTGCTACAACTTTATTATCTTATTATAACTCTATTACATTACAAATGTCAATACAATTTTTGGAAATATTGATGTTATCGAATGATGACTATTTCTGGTTAGGGTACGAAATCAGAGTGATTAATTTATCTGGAATTCGTGAAGTCATACATCGATATTACATGCCCAATTCTAAAATGAAATTATAATTATGTAACCTTGACGTTAAATTAGTCGTTCTACGGAAATCCATGTTCTGTTTTATCGAAGTTAATGGAAATGATCTTTAACAATTTTACCGTTCACTACAGGTAGCATAATCAATAATGTCGAGATATGATATTGTATGCAATGGCAGGAGAAATACAATTACTGCAATTTACAGAATACACCTAGGCAACCATGCCCACAACAATTATATTGACATCAAAAACGTTGTCGATAATTATTGTAACAAAAATATGAATAGAACACGTCTGTACAAGCAATTGTGTGCCAAAACAGAAGTTTGTATTTTGAAGTAGCGTTTGAAATATGATTAATATTTATTCAATGCAAACCAATATTTATTGTAATGTATTACTGAATTTAAGCATTCCTTAATGAAAACCCTTCTTCAATACAGTGAATTCATCACCTCATATTAAATATGAGAATCATAACGAAATGAAAGCTACATAAATACATTGAGCTGTTTTTCCACAAAATGGTTACCTGATATTTTCGACTGCACATCAGTCTTCGTAAACCGATTTAACCATCATAAAGAACATAAGAACAAAAGCGAAATGTTTTGAATTTAATAACATAGTTGAATTTCCATTTGAAGAGAGAGAGAGAGAGAGAGACAAACAGACAAACAGACATACAGACAGACAGACAGACACACGTACGTACGTACGTACGTACGTACGTACGTACGTACATACATACATACATACATACATACATACATACATACATACATGCATACATACATACATACGAGAGTCATATATGTGACTGAACTGTGCGTGACTTGAATATCTGCTTGCTACGTCGTATCACTTATCCCAATTGTTTGTAACATTAGTACCATTTATTATTCAATGGCGACAACACCTGGTTGCCATTAGATATACAATCTTAAAAAGCAATCAGTATTTTATTGATTTATTGGGTACATATATCGTCTTTCATATCTTCACAATCATTATACAACCATAAGATTGGCCACTACCTATATATCAGAAACACCTATATGTGTATATACAGAGAAATTACTTTACTAAGTTAAGAAGAGATTATGCGCAACAGTACTGGCTTGAAAAACTTGCGATAAGAAAAATAAACTTTTCCTTCTGAACTGCATGATTATGTCTTAGTGAATAATCCGTTGGGCTGAATATATACTGTATTCCTGAACAATGGATATGTTATCCTAGTCCCAGACAATAAGTAACCATGTTCGTGCTCTGATCTTACAAAAGTGATTTCAGTTGTTACGGATATTTTGTAATAGGTTAATTCACCTCGAAAAAAGGCTAATCTTCCTTACTTTTACAATGTTATATTTACGAGAATAATAAGTGGTATTCAACGTGCTATTTCATTATCATCAAGTAATGGAAAATGTCATGCCCATTGTTTTCACATAATGGAAACTATAATGGACTTACAGTTTTCTTTGTAAAGCTTCGTCCTAACCCCAAAGGATCTTTGGTATACACTTTATAAAGCAGGATTTTCCGCTAAAAAAACAAAGCACGTCTCCCTTAGCCTAAAGGAACGTTATACTATTATCAACATGTAAAAGAAAAGATCTGAAGATGATTATTGTTTTGTTTTCAATGACAACAAGGCCTTTTGCATGTGAATAATTCATTAAATTATAATGACATCCATTCATTTGTACTTCGTTGCCTTCAAGCAAAACTGTCATTAACCCACTCTCAGTAACAGGGGGTTATGCAAGTTTACAATTATGTCTTGATGCTTTCACCCTAATTCGTTGACTCGTATAGAATGACAAACGACGAGGAAGTTAAATATTGAATAGGCAATCTACAGAGTGGGTATATCGAGTTTGAAGCTGTCCGAAACTGTCATATTTCCAGAAACTCAAACGGGTTAATCATATAGTATACCCGTGTTGGTTCGTTAATATTTACTTGTGTGACGGATATATACTTTAAATGATATGATGTTTAGTCACTCTACCATTTCTGTGACAAAGTCAATATGCTGTTTATAATATTATGGATGTTTTGTATTTTTATACTATTATGTTTGTATCTGCAAAAGGGGCAACTATGTACTTTCACTTTTTGTGCCAAAAATCCGATGAAAGCATATATAAGAAGGTTATTGCCTTAGCAAGTGGTGAATAACTTACTACCAAGAAAAGGTAGGTATAGAAAGTCAACATACCAGTATACCACGGCTTTTTTACGCCTTCCTGGACGATCAACGTACCAGGGTAGGTTTCTTGCAGGTATTATAAATTGCGTTATTATAGTCGACTGTACCTGTGTCTGGTTTCCTTTGTCTTCAGTGGTATAGTATTGAAACGTGAAAGTTATCCTTTAACGGTTACTCATTAAGTAATACATCCGAATACCTAATCAATGAAGAATTACAATAACTACGATAACCACCTTTACATAACAAAATCATGTGTCCATAATGCTAAGCTTCTTTGAGCTTCTTTGAGCTGTAAGATTTTCCGGAAATGTATGGCTGTTGATATAAACTCTTGGTACTAACGTAACTGTAACGATGAGTATATTAACTAGTTAAAAGAAGCCGAGAAAACTTAACAAGATAGACTTGTATGTAATCGATCTGCTGCCTGTCGCATATATTCAATTGAATTGTTTTCAGTGCGTTTCCTTATGATATCTTTGAAATACACACCACAAAATATTAATGTATTATCCATAATCATGTCATACATAGACACAAATGCATCATAACACATAACTTTCAACTTGTAATCACGATATTACTTCTGCGTGGATGGCGCTGACATAAAGTATTCAGCATCCTCTGAGTCGAACGCAATCGAGATAACAGATGGACGCTAGAAATGCTGAACAAAGCTGCAAATGAAAAATAGTAGTGGGCAAAAAGTCAAGGCCTGTCATTAAATGCAAGACACATACACCTTGGAATCTTACGTCACAAAAATCAAAGACAAAACTATTTTACATAATATGTTTATTTCGGTAACCCATGCAATACATGACGTTATGCTGAAGCTGTACCCATTATACGTGTTCAAAAAAAATACAATTCAATATACATAAAAGCTTCCATATACTTCTATGAGGAAAGAAGGACACTGTGAGAATGTATCAACCTCATGTAGGAATAAAAGAATGCGGTGTATTTCATTCTAGATCTGCTTCACTATTTATTGTAGGCATACAAAACGTTTTCACTATTTTGATTCCATTATTACTTTTCCCGTGATCAACGTCGAAATCATCTAAATTCATCCATCATTTTACTAGGCTAGTAAGTAAACTGATCAAAACAGGATATATAATAAACAAATTTTAATTCTACTGACACATTTAATCTCTTTAACCTATCGCATACAATATCGTGTAACTAAAATATCATCATGAACATATGCTGTTTAATAAAACCTTGCTGTATGTAGAGAGCATTCAGTACATTGCATACCTCCGCCAATGCTGAGCGGTTCCCCCCATCAACGGTCTGCATGGTTCAAGGGTGCCCTCAAGGGTTAAAGCGCAATTTTGATGATATGTCAGTAATGACATGAATATACTGAAACGTACATTACACCCCAGATCTGGAATTGGGCCTCGACCAACATCCAGGTCGAGAATTGGACCTCATCCAAAATGTATTCACTTGGTCCTTATTTCATAGACAATCATACCACAGCAGGCTATTTATTATTCTAAATAATGAATCATTCAGATATCCTGCTAACGACCAAACAACAGCAAACAGACTTGCAAACACAACATCCATCCAACCCAATTATCAGAGACAATAAATGAATCCATACACGTACAACAACGCTACCTTATGTAAAGGAAACAAGTATTACCATTTCATCTGATATAAATACTGTTGTTGGCTTATAACTACAACTATATTATTTGCACATTTTCCTTAGTAATTTTATCTTAATTTGAAATAGTTTGTCCTCTATCTTTCTGCTTTTTTGTTCAATTTATTACATCATTAAAACAGCAGTTTGCAGTATCCAGTTGACATAAGTAATATCTAATATTTCTTATAGTATTTCCTAAACAAATAAAATGATATAGCAAAGTCGACACGAATAAAGATATAATCTACTTGCAAACACCTTGAACTATGAATTCCAAATATTTTGTAACGTATATTACATTAACATATTCTTTTCGTAAGTAAATATATGTACATGCAGATTCCTTACCAACTGATATCAAGCGACATGCCTTATGAGTCGTTATACTATCTTAAACAAAATAGTAACAAAATCTTTAAATAGCTTCAAAGAAATGTAGAGTATTCGTTCATCGTGTTCTTGCAAATAGTGGCAATGTGTTAGTAATACGCTAATGAAACATTATTGAAACCTTATATAAGCATTGCATCATACAAATATACTTTGCAAAGGAAATGTTGACTTATTAATGTTCATGTTACAGGAAACATATACCATGTGATAAAAACAAATATCCAAATAATGATTTCCCATTTCTTGTAGTGAAACGCTATAGAACATTCGTTTTCAATGTCTTTACTTTACACCACGAACTCTATTATTCTACAAGTTTTTTGCAGGTTGATGTATTTATATACTTAAAAAATCGTACACTTCATTCTTGCACTTTATCGATTTCAAAGTGATCAATAATTTGTTTTACATGCAATGTTATCTGCATAGGGCAGCTTTCGGCACAAATCTAGATTGTGGGTAATCTGGGTGATTCAATTTGCTGTGAACCAATTCTGTAGTGAACTAAGATCTTCACGTACAGTTCTCATAAGGCAGAATTGAGTACTTAGCAGAGCACACATCTTAAATTGTATTACTCAAGTCCTGGCAACTACGATGAATGTAACGTACTTCGGCTGTCTTGTCGATTAGTGGGTGGACGTTCACCCAACAACCAATATGTGGTCTGCTTTCCTTTACCCTGGGAAAATGATAAGACGATAGACATGAAATAATTAAAATACATCTTGAGGGAAAGTAATTCATGAACAGGTCAATTAATAATTAAAAATAAGGAAAGCTGGAAGACTCAGTTTCTAGTTTCGAAAGGTCAAACAAAAAAAGTAACGCATACTCCGATGCAACCATACCTTCATTTCAACATCACCTCTTAATCCCAAAATGAATGTCTGGAAAGTATCAATGATCATCTTCGTCGGCAAACTAACATGAATCTTTCCAGCTGTCGAGTCAAAAGAAAACAACATGCAATCGGGTGTTACAACTACTACTACTGACATTAGATCGTGGACGGACCTATTACAAACAAGGAACGTAAACAAATGAATTTGATTAATAACACTTGGCATAGCATATTGGAACAGCAGAGACTTGTATTACATTTCATGGTTTGATAAGAACAGTTTTATGGCATTTTTATGTCATGTAGGCATGACATGCCAGGGGAACTTCTGATTTGTTTGTGAATGTGAACTGTCATGTAAAGAGGCCATACAATTATGCTTATCAAATGATGAAATGCAATATAAGTCTCTGTACTACCTACATGCTGTACCAAGTGTTATAATCCAGAGAACTTTTGCGAGGTATGAGTCAAGGTCTTTGTTGATCGATGACGTTCCTAAATAGGTTTTTGACAGGTTAATATAACTTTATTACCTGTCGAAGTTATATACACATTTTACAGACCTATGTCACATAATTGAAACGCTAATTTTGAGTTGTGATACTATCAGATAGTGGCTTTCAAAATCTAATTGAGAAAATAAAAGACCTCAATGTCAAGAAGGCATTGGGGTGTTTTAGTGAAAGTTTAAGACGCTATATCATGTAATGAATGTATAATATAAAAGGATTTTAAGTGCTTCATTTGGACACACCAATTAACTATATAATTGCTTTGTTTGATAGTATCATCGGTTATTTCGGCCTTGACCTGATGTCGCATCAAACACAGGCAATATCCGATGTGTGTCATAGTAAAACTTAGGTTTCAGAGAGATGTAACTGTTAATACTTAGAGAAGAAGATTAGTCGTCAATGCACAAGACAAGGTCTCTAAATTTACTTTGAGGGGTTGATAAGTTGACGAATTTGCTAAAATGTCAAGGATTAATACATCGTTCTGCAACACACATTTCAACGAACAATGAGTTTATCGATTCACGGAAATATCATTAATTTTATAAAAATTGCATTTTTTTTTGTGATACAGGGAATCTTCAGGAACGACGGATTTAAGCTCCATGTTTAATGGAAATGATGCTGTGTCATTTCATGAGTTTACAGTGTTAGTTGAGTTGTTTGAAAAAGTTTGATCCACCATTGTTCAGATTGGTAATGGCAATTGCAATATCAAAATATTTCAGTTATTAAGAAGACGTGTTATTGTTTAATGGTATGCGACATTGAACAAAACATCAAGTACAACATTAACGCCTACTTACGTTCTCCGTTTGATTCCATCCTCGATGCTGTGTTGACTGTATCACCAAACAGACAATACCGTGGCATCTTAAGGCCAACGACTCCAGTCACACACGGACCTAATTAAAACAACGAAAATTACGAAAGCTGAAGCAAAACTTTGCAAACTGTGAATGGCTAATTTGAAAAATTTTATTTCTCATATTTTTAGAGAATTCTCTCGAAGTAGAGTGGCGAAGGTGAATGTCACGCCCCCTTGACAAAAACTAAAGCATCTAGGACAAAACCAGCCTCGCTTCCATTTCTCTTTTAAGCTAAAATTGTAAACAAATTACTGTAATTAATTATGATATTTATTTCTTTGAAAACGCCTTCCATGTAAAAAGATATCTGAAGGGACGTCGACGGTACAACACAATAATAAAACATACGTAAAAAGAGTAAAGTAAAGAAAAGATCACTAAATCAGAACGTAACCCCAGGAAAACAATGAACAGTACAAAATAAGAATGCTAAAAATTAATTACTACAAAGGTCATGTTCAAATACGAGTAGCTTTTTTGCACAGTATGAACTTTGTAAAAAAGATGAGTTTGTAGACCAGACTTAATAACATTCAAATGATTAGTTCAACTGAGTCCTTGCGGTAACCTATTGTACAACCGTGAAGCACAAATAGCGAAAGATCTATCCCCATAAAACACGGTATTACTAATCGGTTGCTGCAGACTGAGTGCACCCTCGGCAATCGACCTAAGGGTGCGTCCAGGAGCATGATCGCTTAACAGCTCTTTTAAGTAAACTGGTGCCATATCATTTAAAACCAATGCAAACTACACAGTATTGGTTGGATATATTCCGATTTCTAGTGAGATGTGCTGTAGAATTTTGAAAAGTTGTAATTTCTGGACTTCATAATTCGGCAGGTCAAAGAGTAAACTGTTAGAGTAATCCAGTCATAGACTAGATGTGATGAAAGCATGAACTAATTTTTCCGTTGAACTGTGATCAAGAAGGATACGAATTTTGCCAATTCTTCATATTAAGCAAAATATACTGAATTACATAAATTTGCAACATAAGCTAACAGAGATGTTGACGCATCCAGTGTAACACCAAGGTCACGAACTGCAGAAGATGAATGGATGCTGACTCCCCAAACTGCACATCACAGGCACGTGCACGTGACTGACACCCAACACCCAACACCGAACTTCGAGGTGAATCTTACCTCCTGAGTTTTAATTTACTCTCATGCAGTGCCAACATTTTGTCCCACATTCACTGTTGGATTTCCTCAATACAATTCTTATTTCTTGCAATGGGACAGAGTCACGAGATGAAGTAACATATAGCTGGGAGTCTACAGCATAAAACACTACTCTAAACCATGGCTAGTTATGATGTCCTCAAAGGGTTCTGTGTACAGCCTTAATAGCACAGGTCCAAGGACAGAACCATGGGGGCAGTACAATCAAGAGACCGTGCTGCATCCGACACCACCGACCCAACACACACTCTCATTGTTCTACCCTTAGATATGAAAAAAATCCACTCTAATACATACACATCGACTTTAATTAAACCTACAACGTTTTCTGTGTGTTACGATGTCATGGTCGATGGTGTCGAAAGCTGCAGAAAGGTCGAGGAGAATTAAAATAACGTCGCCACGCCGATCAAGAGAACGTAGCACGTCATTCTACACTTGAACCAGAGCAGTTTATGTACTGTAACCATCTCCGAGGCGGACTGGCACTTGGCATACAGATTTTTATTACATAAATATGATTTAATTTGAGGTAATATGTTAAATTTGAAACTGATCTATAATTTTTCAAGACATCCTTGTCAAGGCCTGGCTTCTTTGGCAATGGTCATACAATTGCAGATGTACATGGCTGGGGAATTTCACCTGTCGCAAATGAAGAGTTAATTATGTATGTAATAGTGGAAGCAAGTTGATGCAAACACTACTTTTATTATCAATACAGTAGGTATGAGAACCTGCTTTGAGGGTTTTGTGGGTACATTACAACAAATTCAGATAGTGAGTCAACGGAGCCCAGGCTGAAACTTGAATCTAAGACAGGGTCTGACGGTTGGACAAATGACACGTTCTCGCGAATCTTTACAACCTTGGTACGAAATTCCCTCTGTGGGTCGGTGGTCTGGTGTGCAAACCACATGACTTAAAATTTACATTCCAAACAACCACTGGTAATTGCTTATTGGTTGATAGCTTCTTTAACAGGTGTAACAGATTTCTACTGTACTGTACTGTACTGCATGGTTGAGATTACCATGTAAATGCAAAAGTCCGGGAACAATAGACTGTTGGTACTGGTACAGTGGTAGTGAATACAGAGAATCAAGCAACTTACAGAAAAAGTTCAGGCAAACAGCAGCACAAATAAACCAGATTTAAAGTTCTGCCAAGAACAGTTTGAATCAGTGAATGTTCACGGAGGCTGTGTAGCAACAAGAGTCATTCAGATGAAAAATATAGCAAATCTCAAGAACACAATGTGGAGACTGCAGGCTAGGCGCACCACCACCACCACCACCACCACCACCACCACCACCACCACCAACACCATCACTACTAGCTAGTCGAGTCGTACAGTGTTGAATTAGTCTCACTAATAAATAAAGCCTGCAAGCTAGAAATATAACTATACCAATTAATGTAGAGTACAACGGTTGCCATATCTGAAATTAACAACTTTTTCCTAATTGGTGATTACATCTAGTATATAAGAATCCAAAATAATTATCGCCATACTTAATTGTGTGCAGATTGGCGATTCATAAAAAGTAAATTACGTGACACATTATTACCTACTGATAATTGGACATATCAAATGAAATTTGTAAAGTGAAGTGGAATATTTTCAATCCGGGTTCAAATTTAGAACCATGCCCAAGCTAGTATGCATCCCGTCTCTTATAATGTCATTTGCAACTATGTATGCATTATGTTTGAATAATGGTCAGATAAATGATTTTTCCTAAATTGAAAAAAGAGAGAAAAGAATGGAATTTTATTATATTAAATTCATTAATCTCCCTTTACAAGAATCCATTTGTCAAATCGTGTCATCTTTCTACTGTATATGAATATCCTTGCGTGACGATAATATAATAATATAATTTCTTTCTGCATAGGGGTTAAATTACTAGCCTTCTCGTAAATTTTAACAGCCTATAAATATAAAGCTTTTTTCATTTGTGTAAGTAGTTGATTTATTATCTTTTGTAAAATTACTGGATAATGTCAATGAAATTGGGTGTCAATGTGTCAGGCAGAAACCCAGAGACAATCAGCTACGTCGACGTTTTCAACTAATTGTAATTGTGATTCGCCACCAGCTGTTATTGCTAATTTGAAATATAACTAAATTGATAGTGCTACGTATTCACATACTACCGACAGAAATCGATAGAACATGTCATTTGCGTTAAACTTCTAATGCATAATTGCATTATTAAGAAATGCCCACGCCAACAATTGGGAATCAGGAATAAGTACAAAACCTAACTTGAGAACATATATTAATTTTTAAAACAAAGTTGGAAAAGAAAATTATTTATTATCACGGTGAGGAATGTTCCGTACAAAATGTCCAGAATGGCCTAATTTAGACTAGGTATATATTCACATCCAAGATAGAAACAGGCAGATTTTGTGGTCTCAATGTGACTTTTGTCAAAAGTCAATAGAAGATGAAGTGCACTTTACAATTTTTGATTTACTGTAGAAAATAAGTGAAATTATTTCTAAACAAACTAACAACTTTAACGCCAAAACTTTAGTCATATGCAAATTTCCTATTGATACCACAATCATACTTTCCACATGAGGCTTTCAATAGCAGGGAACACACCATCTACAATTGCGACACAGGACAACTATTTTTATTTATTTAAATCTGTATACTTCGTGTCTTACAAAACCAAAGGGCTGGATATGGCTCTTTCTTTGTAAGCTGTACATGTATAACTGTATTTTATATTTAAGTGTGCAGAGGAACAAAATCACAAACAAAAAAATAATAACTACTACCTTTATTTATTTATTGATGACATTTACCATATATTAAAAAAATATCGATAACATGATGATATCGCTTGGTGTAAATTGACTAATTTGCATTAGTGATAATTACAAATTAGGTGATTACCAGCCGCGTGGTTGTACAGATTTTCATCTAACAAATGATATACTTATTTAATAGCCTTGAAATTACCTAGATAATCACCACTATAGGAGTACAACAACGGCCTGAAGGTTTGACTTGTTCAATTTCGCACCCAAGGTCATTTTCCAAGAAGTGGAAAAATAGATAATGCCAAGGAACAGTAATCAAAAGACTTGCTTTTTCCGCCTGACCAAAGGCATTTACGCTCCATCTGGTTTAGTGAAGTCATTAGGCCTAGAAAAAAATAATTGTTTGGTTCGGGTTACCCGGTCCCATCTAGTTTTTCACGCTGACCCTAGACTTTTTTTACGTATTCGAGAAAAATAAGAATAAAATCGAATATTCTTCCAATCTGTAATTGCTGTACATCTGATAGGAAGAAATAAATAACACAGATACCATTTGGAAAACAATGCCTACCTATTCTAAAAGTGAACGTAACCGGAAGAACACAATTTTTTTATTAGGCCTTATATAATTATTAAAAAGAATGGCCTACCTGAATGTATGCCTATTCTCAATTTGAGTTGTTGGTTAGGTCTGTGACGTATCTTAAAGGAACAGACGGCTTCTAGAAGTGCGAGTGACATTCTTGCAATTTCTCGGGCGTGACGACTACCATTACGCTGGGGTAAACCAGAAACAACCATGTAGGCATCGCCTATAGTTTCCACCTAATTTAAAAGAACAAACACTTGTCACATTTCCATCACAAATGAAAAAAAATACTTCGGTTTGATTCGTAAACTATTGCACATTGATTACCACATATCTTTTACATGCATAATAAAAGGTACATAACAAAAATAACGTAATAACTTCAAATAAAGTCTTCATACAAATATTGTTCCTAGACTATAAAGGTGTGAAGATTTGTTCTAATCCTACCCTGAAGTCGAATTAAATCAAAGGAATGTCCAACATAACTTACTATGACAGACATATCGTCGGTGGGAAAAATTGATTGTTGTTAATTAATATCGGATATTTAGTACATTTGATCAGCACAAACTAAGAAACGTTTCTTTTAATGTCACATATCTAGTCAGAATGTTCAGTGAATGGTGAAAGAGCACTTACCTTATACACATCGAAATTATTTATTATTGTATCAAAACAAGTGTATAAATCGTTAAGGAGATCCACGACCTAAAAATACGAATAGTGCGGATGTTAAATAATTTAAATACTCTAACATGATTGCAGCAATACATTCAAACCAACATTGCATTTAGACAAGGACTGGTATACAATGTACTGCCATTGAATCTCTAAAGTTCAAAGTCCAAAACACATATATTCCCTGGTGACTTATAATGCTAGGTCAATAACATGGCGCGATTCATAACTCTCCTTGTCCACAATTTATCTCTCTCCATATTTGATTATTCTCTGTCTGTCTGTCTGTCTGTCTGTCTGTCTGTCTGTCTGTCTGTCTGTCTGTCTGTCTGTCTGTCTGTCTGTCTGTCTGTCTGTCTGTCTGTCTCCCTCCCCCTCCCCCCTCTCCCCCCCTCTCTCTCTCTCTCTCTCTCTCTCTCTCTCTCTCTCTCTCTCTCTCTCTCTCTCTCTCTCTCTCTCTCTCTCTCTCTCTCTCTCTCTCTCTCTCTCTCTCTCTCTCTCTCTCTCTCTCTCTCTCTCTCTCTCCCCCCCCACGGGCCGGCCTCTCTCTCTCCTCGTTAATAATTTCAACCAATTGAATATCAACAGTTTCTGAATACCTGCATCGGTGTACTTCCCGCTGACAGTGCTGTAAAGCCAACAATATCACTAAAATAAATAGTAACCATTTCGAAACTCTCCGGTTCCACACACTGCCCTCTTGTGAGTTGCTTAGCAACGGAGCTAAATTCGAAGCAGAAAATCATCATATTAGATATTCGCTATTGAATAGAAGTTACACTCTTACAGTAACAGTTTACTAATGTGAGTAATGTGTATGAAATTGAATCACATACAAGTAAGAAATTCTGTTACTTATCTGTGATTGAATGTACTAATAATAATTTCTTGACTACTGTGTTCATGTTACCCCAGTTGTAGCAATAGATGTCATATATGTTGTCCTCATTTATCTTAAAATTAGAAAGGCACAATATCTGAAACCAGTATACAGTGGCCCTTACTGACAATTTGATATACGACGAGGGAAACATGAGACACTAATTGCCATCTTGTAAAGTTGGGGGCTATGTCTTCGAATGTAGAAGACTTGTTATTTAATAGGCTTACTTTGGCAAGATACTGTACAACAACTCCTCGGATTTTCTTTTCTCTTCTAAGAATGCTTCAGTACGCTCTTCGACCAAACTTTCCAAGTTGTTGGCATATTGTTCCATTCTTTGTAAAAGGTTGTCAAGAATATTTTCACTGTCACTATTCCTGTACGATTATAAAAAAAAAGATTTAATTACATAAATATTCTGAGTGGCTTCATTGTCATTACTGAATGTATGATTGTTTTTTGAAATGTGTACAGGTAGAGGCACCGAGACTTCGCAAATGACATTCATCACCTTGAGGGCGGTCTGCAGCATGCACTTGTGATCAACCTGATTGCAAACTGCAGCTACAGGCGAGTCAATAGCAAGCGCGCCACTAACGAGCAAATTGTGTAAATTATATTGCTTTCGGTTTTATTCAAAGTGTTCTTTCTCTCACCAGTATAACACAACGCTATGATTGAAATCTGTATTTCACTTAGGCAAATTACAGTCATATAACTGTAAAAAATACCTCATTTAAATGACTTAAGGGGTCGAGATGAAGGTTTGTTGGGAGATAATGACTTATTCTATATAATCTAAAAATAAAATGAACGTTTCTCAATAAATAATGATGATAACAATCTAAAACTATTTATTTCAGAATTGTAACTATGTGGGATTTATTGTCATGTTGTTTGTGTTTTATTATTGACCCACACAGGGCGTTGTTTGGGAAAAAAATGAATTTCGATATTTCTAGTCAATATCAATATTCTATGAAAAAATGTACATTGACAACGAAATGTAGGTCATTATGTTTTGGGTGTCTTATATTCTGAATTCGACAAAATTATATCATCTTGGTTTTTATTTTTGCACTACGAGTTTAAAGTGAGGTACTATGATATACAAATCTTAGATTTATAGTATCACACTTTCAATATCATATAGGTGAGTAGATTCAGCATATGTCTTACTTATTTAGTTTTCTGACGTTATTCCTCAGATCGTTAACGTCAGGCCTGTCTCCGGGTAACTCAGACCAACACTTTTCCATCAACTGAAATATCTCAGGTGGACATGAATCCTTTCCAACAACTGGACGGAATGGGGGCGTCTCAACGTGCTTGACTCTTTCAACGATTTCTAAAATGATGAACCAAGATTATACAGTAACTGGTTATGCCGATTTACTACCCTGCATACATTCATATAAGGGCCGAGATCAATAGTTCAATGTGGGATAACAAAACTAAATTCTTATAATTAGGTTTAACCCCCCCCCCCCACCCCTTCTAACTAATTGCCCAAAATTGATTGTTATTTCAGACAGCAAATTAATGTCAAATCTGTGTAGTAGTGTGTAGCGTGCTATGAATACAAATCCGGTATGTACTGAGAAAAACGAGTTCTTCTATTGACACTTTAGCGTCTGTTTGAGCCATGTATTTACTATATGGCGATAATTCTTTCATTTCCCAATTTTAAGACATTTTCTAAAGAGATATTTGTATCTATGGGCACACCGCTTATTAATTAAAAGTAAAATCGTTTTGCTGGTGGGAACTAAAATGATTTAATCTCCTCCGCCCCCAAAAGAATTTACTTTGTTTTAAATCCTAAATTGAGCTATTGATCTGGCCCCTAAAGAGACATGCTTTGTTTTATATCTGGAAGTGTATATACAAATGAAGTTGTTTAATGTGGTATATTTGTCCTTTTTCATCTCCAAATTGTGTTATTTTGTTGACAAGTAACACTGACTGACAAGGAGTGGTGACACGCCTTCTTCTGCTTCACAATATCACCCCCCTTATGTACTGATGGCAATTCATGTATAAGGGCTACGTTACAGCGCCTCCTATTGGCAATCAACATTCAAATTTTGTTTTCACGTTTTCCAAACCTACCTTCTGGGCTCATAGTGGAAGACGATGACTCATAAGGCCCACTCCGTTGAACTATTTCTTGAAGTATTATACCAAAGCTGTAGACATCACTCTCTAGATTAGGTTTACGATTTGGATCCCGCAACAGCTCTGGTGATCGCCATAACAGTTCTGAATGATAGAATAGGAACGAAACCATGTCAATGTATATATAGACCTGAGAGACTGAGAGAGAGAGAGAGAGAGAGAGAGAGAGAGAGAGAGAGAGAGAGAGAGAGAGAGAGAGAGATAGATAGACAGACAGACAGACAGAGACAGACAGACAGACAGACAGACAGACAGACAGACAGACAGACAGAGAGCGATATAGAGACAGAGACAGAGTACAGAGACAGACAGACAGACAGACAGACAGACAGACAGACAGACAGACAGACAGACAGACAGACAGACAGACAGACAGACAGACAGACAGACAGACAGAAAGACTTGCTATGATTCAATCGTAAGATGCATGGTGCCAATCCAACATCATTGAACTTTCAAGTAACGTTCTTTCCAACGAAAGGAATTTACAAAACCTGTACGTTTTTAGTCGCGAAATCTAATCTACGTGTAAGCTAATAACCTTATCGATGTATGAGGAGGATTTCCGAGAGGACGTAAGTTATAATTTGATCGCCTGAATTATCGCGAAAATCAAGCCGAAAAGAAATGAAGAAAGTATCTGTTTGTATTTCACACCAATTCATTCGGGTGTACTTTGCTTTCAATATTTCCAATCAAATACATGAAAATCTATACTGTCGATACAGTTCCCTTGTCGAAAAAATATGCAATGTTCATCGTTGCACTAGCGGATACAATGTCTTACATCATTAAAATGAAACATTGTAAAACTACATGTATCAAAAGAAGATACATAGATGTATGCCCCCCTATTACATTCAAATTTGACGTGATAAGCTATTATTAGATCTGATATGGTCTTTATATTTTCATCTAAATGAGAAGGAAGGAAAGATTGTCTAGGTACCATGAGAGTTGTCATGTAATCTTATGCCTATCATATCATTTACATCTACGATGCTAAAATTAATACAACCATATAATATAGCTAAACAAAATAATAGCATTTTGTTTAGAAAGTCCTGAGAGGGGACTAAATAGGAATCCATGGAGGACATTTCCAATTATTAGTGTTCTTCATCGTACATCTATTTGTATCGCTACGGGATATAAACGACGATGTTTCCGATGAGTTTATTTATTGCCGCGATACTAAATGTCACGAATGAAATGTCAAATACGTTGATAATATGCTTTGGTTCAATTCTCTTGGATTGTATAGTTTATTAGCAAGACTTAAGACGAACGTGCTCAACTGTTTACGTCCTTGGATATCTTATCACGTGAATTAAACGACGCTGAGTATAATCTATCTGTGTATTTATTTATTTATTTATTTATTTATTTATTTATTTATTTATTTATTTATTCATTTATTTGTCTGTCTGTCTGTCTGTCTGTCTGTCTGTCTGTCTGTCTGCCTGTCTGTCTGTCTGTCTGTCTGTCTGTCTTTCTCTCTGTCCGTCTGTCTGACTGTCTGTCTGTCTGTCTGTCCGTCCGCCCGTCCGTCCGTCCGCCCGCCCGTCCGCCCGCCCGCCCGCCCGCCCGTCCGTCCGTCCGTCCGTCCGTCCGTCCGTCCGTCTGTCTGTCTGATGAAAAGAGGGAAACTAAAAGCACCCCTCTCTGAGGCAATACATACATAGAATATGACTATATATAGGCATAAAAGACCATATCTCCATGGCAGGTGTAGTTATACACTTTACATTGGGGTTTAGGACAAAGCGCAAATCTTAATCGACAAAAGTCATGGCGAGGTAAACAACGCGATCCGAATTGTGTTGATTGACATTGTTCCAAATGTCAGATCACACACAATATTTGTAAGAATATGTCACAAGTCACCAGTTTCATTTAGAGTTAAAATGTGAAGTTGTTAAATTACCAGCTAATCAAATGATGACGTTCCGGAGTGCAGCAGAAAGGCAAATGTGAGGAGAAACAGTATATCAAGTGGGGAAACAATGCAGGTACATTTTGTTCAGCAGACAGTAGTATACAGAAATTGGTTTATGAGAAGCACCCCATTTTGATGCTTCTTTCCAAAGGACGAATATTAAATTGACTCATTTTAATTACATATATATATATATATATATATATATATATATATATATATATATATATATATATATATATATATATATATATATATATATATATATATTGTTACCCCTAACCTGTGAAATTTCAAATTTCAAATTGTCCAGTTCGCGATGAGTCGAAATAATTTAGCAGAAGGCGTGAGCATGCAAAAGCAATAGCGATGTTCCGACATTTGACCACCACTTGAATTCTCCTGACTACCTTTTTTCTCATCTGCCCTCAACGTTTCCTTGTCTTTCTAAATTTTACCCAATAATTTAACGTCACCCAGTAAATCTTTGCTCTCATTTGCATTAGATTTAACTATTTCTTAAACTTGGCAATTTACCTGCAAATTTCATGAATTGGGCGTTTTCACTGATTGGTTAACATATATGTATAAAGTATATGTATAGTACAATACCGAATACAACTGTTGGCAATATCTTACTTTGGAAATACGAGTGAGTGTTCTCGACTTCTTTACTGTCCTCTTTGAATTTTTGGAGGCCAAAATCCGTTATCTTGAGCACAAATCGACTGTCCACGACACAATTTGAAGACTTTAAATTGCCATGGAACTTTATAATACTGTGATGCAAGAAATAAAGACCCTGGAGAGGAGAGAAAAAAACAACATTGTATTAACTCACACTGTCACATTGTTAGAAAACATACTTTACATACAATTCTGCCTTAGGAAATAGATTCGAACTACACTATCACTGTAATCCCCGAGACGCATAAAAACTCGTGTGCTGGCCTATATTTGCTAAGGGTATTTCACTGTACTTACTTCGAAAAGACTTGAAGATATTCATCCAGATTGTAAGTGCATAGAGTACTTACAGAGTATTCTTTTTATGTGCCTTCCGTCGAAAAATCGTGCTCGCTCAAACTAACTACAATTTTGTTTTGCAATGACGACTACACAAGTAGCCGTAAAGATCTACTTTAATATCAAAGCTTTTCAATTTAATATCTCATATTTTATTTTGAAAGTCTGTAACGATATAAGATGTCCTCATTCTTTTAATATTCGCTGCACAAACGGTGAAACATCTTCCTCGATTATCGTTCAAGATGAAAACTCAATTGATCTTGTCTAGACAGGAATAACAATCCATAGTCCATTTCCAATGTTTTTAGTTTCCTGTAGCGGAGACATATATTACAAGTATTGGGTATGCGAGTTTAATTTGGTTGTAGTCTGGTTGTTCCTCATTATAACTTCTAGCTGACAAAGTAAACGCGAAAGGCAGTAGTGTTTAAATTCAGCATTGAACTGGTTGATTTTGCTATCTTTGACGTAATGGCGCCACGAGGGCACGAAGACCACAGCGACTATATCCGGTTACCAAGCATTGATTTCACGCTTTGCAAGCACTAAAGTATTGTGAGGTACATTATTGCAAATGTTATATGTCATACAGTAGTTCATAAATCCAGGAAATGGCTAGGGAAAGATGTTTATCTTTTAAAAAAAAAAAATTTACTTGTTTGTGCTCCAAATCATCAACTCAACACGCACTGGTTATATTATGTCAAAACGTTACTATATTCAGTAAACATGTAATCAATAATGTTACTTTACATTCGAAAAAGTATTGATAAAACACAGAAAATAAACCGACTTTGTCATTCAGTACTAAATGAATACCATGCGCTGCTATGACTAAACTCAGAAATAGACTTTATGAGTATATACAGTGTAAGATGTTTTTCGGTAAGTTCGATTTTACGTTTGGCACTACTAGCACAATGCAGTGATTTGAGTAATATTCATGGTACTATCTAAATATCACAAAGAAAGTGTACCTCTAATTTCCTCCTTGAAGGAAACAGCTCCTATAACTCGTACAGAATTCAATATACGACACATGGAGATTGGCCTTAGGTCCAATGATTGAGTTTAGTAGAGAAAGTAATCTGTGTTCTTACATGGTGCTAGGCCTCAAATCTACCACCAGTCAGTACCTTCATTATAGATGATTTGGTAGCATCCAGTGAATAAATCGAGGACAAACGCGCATGAGAAATGTCACCTTTGATTTGCCACAAGGAAGTATAATTTTAAACCAATTTCTGTTCTATATATGTTGTCATAATTGCCACGCGCCTATAAACCAAATGTACGTGTGATTAAATTGCCATGACCAGTTTCGTGTTCACATCACAAGTCGTGGTGAACGAACCCAATGAACATTACATGTAATATCACACAAATGATCACAGAAAGTCTCCGGTTGCCATCACGCCTTTGTAAAATCTATACCATAATAGCACAGGGAAACATGTTCACAGGCCAATAAAGAAATCGATATTCAATCTCAAGCGTAACGCCTCTAGTGCATTGGGTTGATTTCAAAGGCTTGTAATTAATTGATTAAAGAGATACATCTGTCAGTATGGATTTGGATTTTTTCTGTCTCTAAAAAAATTCGGTTGATCATGACGTCACACAATTGTGGTAATTTCATTTCATTTGAACAGGTAATAGAAAGTGAATTGAAAAAAAAGGTTAAGACTTGTATAGAACGCGCAATACCTGCTCGAAAGGATCGAAAATGTTCTTAGAACTAACAAATACGTAAACGTTTTTAAATGTTCCTCAGTCAACTAATCGTTTTTGACCTTTCAAATTGTAATCCAATCGATTAATCGAATCGATTTGGATTCGTAGACAGTCGTTCAGTTTATATTCGAATGTAATAGATTACAATTTTGACATATTATGCCGTAAGGAAAATTTCTCATGAAAAAATATTACAAGTCGGGTTTTTGTCTCTCTTTCTAGGACTATACAATTAACTAAAGTTTCGTACATGTAATAAATAATGCTATACAATTACTGTTAATGTTAACGCTAACGTTATCGTTTGTCTGTGTATCTATGGTTTAGTGGTCTTGTTTCGATGTGTTCACGTGACCAGTTTTAATTGACTTTGTCACCATTAGTTTGTCATCTCAATTCCTTTGCAAAAGAAAGTATTTTTGATCGATTGCCGTCTCGCTTGACTTGTGAATGTTTCGCTTCTTCGTTTTATCATTATACTAGTATACTGATCGTAAATGCACAATTTCTTATTACAGACATGTTCAAAATATCTGTGTGATTAGACTGGCATATGCTACAACGAGTGGCATGGCCATTCATGATGGACTCCGATGCCTTGAAATTGAATATAATCTATCTTGATATTACATGAATATGTAACTAAAGGTATAAGCAAACTAGAATTCTAGAAACAGTTCCGTAGTATGTACTCGAACGTTCGCTGTGTGTTTCCAGGATTAGTTATAGATAAGGCAGTGTTGTACATAGCGAGCAACGGTTACCACGTAAAAGTATATGCAGGACGTTACTCCAATTATTCAACAAGAAGTACTTCAAATTTGCAGTAAAATTGTCTTTCATATCCTTGTTCGCGATTGTTATAGAACAACACCAAAGTGGGGTTTTGTCAGTTGTCAATGTCATGTATGCAGGAGACAATGTGGTTTTTATCATCCGGGTCTTATATTTCACGAAAATTAGTATACCCATTGATGTTTTACATACGAGCGGGTCTGTATGAATTCTGAGATCTTGATTTACTTCTACGGAGTTAGAAGTTAGACACACATTAAATGAATTGCTTCAACATATTGAGACCAGCTATCAAATAACGTAACTACACGTGCAATAGGACGTCGTCTTTGATGGTAAGTTTTCCTCAAGGTCAACCTCATCATTTGATGTTCTACTATTATAGTATCTTGATTACAAGGTGATTGTCACTACGTGATCAAGGCAGCCTACCACTATCACTTTCTGAGTTTGCTAATAATAGTTTGTTTACCGTAGTAGTATATGCCTATGGAGTGAATTAATGTGCAACCTGATTGTTCTCTCATAACGGGAGTGTTACACAACAGCGTCTACAATATTTTTTAAGTAACGGCCTGACTCGGCAATTAGTTTGAGAATATCACGACTGCTAACACGGCCTTTTGATCACATAGATGGGCATTCACGTGAATGGGGACGCTAGCACATTAGTTTAAGCATGGTAACTTACAAGATTATCATTACCTTCAAAACCGAGAAGTCACAAAGGACATCGTCTTTGAAATCGTGACTGTTTTACTTTCAAAAGAAAAGCCCCCACATTTACAGCGGAAAAAAACTCTTTCGTGTTTGTTTCTATATTTATGAAAATAAACGGTCACGTTTCACTATCAAGTATTCTGCAAGTGGGGAATACATACTATCATAGCTACCATATTTGCAAAGATAGCCTACAGATGACTAATTATAACATTTAAATTAGTATCATAGACATGGCGAGATGTTCTCATATGGGCTATCCCTGTAGTCGTATTCTTCAACTTTGCAATTGCCAGTTCTCCAGCTTTTGCTCAAAGATAATAAATTAAAGACAATGCACACATCAATGGCAATGGGGAACATTTCCCCTACGCCCTCAGCATAGTTTGTCCATTTATAGTTAACATTTTCCTATGATTGCAAACATTTGCTTTGGGATTAACGATTGATACAGGGTTATATACTGGACACTTGTGCACACTCGGAAAGTTTTATTTGACGTCTTGCTCAATGAACATGCTGTCACAGTGGTATTTCTACAAGAGTTCACATTTCTTATGATGATACGGTAGTATTCAAAATATTTCTCCGACGACGTAATACTTAAAATGCAAGCGGGTTGACTTGAAACAGCGTTTTGCTCATATAAACATTTCTACTTTTTATTGTCTAATTTAACAGAAATTTATCAAAATTGATTCAGTTTATCGTCTGGCTCGACAAATATGGCGAGACCCACATCTTTGGATACACCAACATTGCTAGTTTCGTTGTGTGAGCAAAAAACAACGTTTAGCAGATTTATTAAGCAGATCGTCGCCCAATTGTACAGAATGAGTGTAATTAACACCGCACACATTTTACATTATTTGCCATAAATGCTCAGCATGTGGGTGTTTGAAACACACACAATAGTAACATTTAATATGCTTACCATTTGAGGTGTTGTGCCACACTTTATTATAAAACAGGACACATCAAAAGATATGTCAGTCTGAGGCAACTTTTTCAAAGCATTCCGCCTTATGTTGCAACTTCGTTTGGTTTTCGCGACCAAACAAACTGATGGTCAGTCATCCCTCTCTGTTCTTGAGTAATTTGTTGTATAAAATTATCAAATCCGAAGCATCTAACCATCAAAAGATGTGTCAATGTATTTTAGTCTAGATTGCATTGTTACAAAGAACCTTCAAATGCTAAGGATTTATCACCATCAAAAGATGCTTCAACAAGTATAAACAAGACTACCGCTACTAAAATATTCGTGTCTATATATGATATTAATTTTCGTTCGTCCTCTCACGAGGAAAACGAGCGAAAATTCCAAAAAATCAAAATGTTTGCATAGCGGAATAGTGTAGTAGCGTTAGTCCGTCACGTCTGCAAGTAGTCTGCAAGGTGCGCCGTGACGGGGCACCCTCACATATCGGCCAACCCCTCCCGGTGAGAGGAGGCCGGTGAGGGCGGAACGTCACAACGTATCTTACAGTCTATGTCTACAAGTAGGCTAGGCCGACTTGTCAACCAGACAGAAAATTAGCAACAATATGGTGGCCAGGATGAAGCGATTGAACAAGATTTGACATGGGTACAAGGAATAGAAGACACTGACAGAATTCATGCGACTGCCACAGTACCCTATTAGGACTTGTTGTGCAAATTATTTTACACAAGATAGTAAAGAACATATGAAGTGTTGCCAGTCGGCCTGCGCAGCGAGTCCCATGAAAACACATATAGGGCGTACGAGCAAACTGAGTTCAATGAAAACATGTCTGCTCTGTCCATCCATGTTGACGCATGCGCAACTTTTGATGTCTTCTAATTTATAGTAAAACCGTCGAATGCTAAGCATTCATGGCCAGAATTCAATGTGTCTCGAACACCTCAATCCTTGTCATATATGCCTCGTATTTGCAACAATTTCCTCTAAATCAGAAAACATCAAAATTTGCGTCAACGCGAGTCGATAGATCATGAGTTGGTGCGGTTTCGAACACTAGTGCTGTTGCTTCAGACTGTCGCATCTCTTGCCTTGTCCTGTTTTAGAATTAATTGTCGCATAAAATCATCAAATGCTAAGCAGTTATGACAAGGATTATGTGTCTTAAACACCCCAAATATTAAAATTTTATGACAAAGAGTGTATCAATATGTAAATGATTAGAAAGTAAATGTTGTCGCGTCAGACACAGTTTTATCGTATCAAAATAAAAACGGAATGACATGCATACTACAGATAAAACGGGGTAGAAATTTAAAGTTAAGAGCACGCAAAAATGTATTGAATGTCTTTTACCTACACTCTGTTTCTTACATTGATGCTACACTAGGAAGGGGGTCGCCCTGTTTAACAAGCCCTACCCGTAGGTATAGCCAGTGGACAGCATTGTTGCCCAAATGAATATAGAACGTGAATATAAACGAGAAAAACACATAATTCACGATTTCAATTTACAGATATTAATACCATTGCAATTCCATTAAATCAATCCATACGGTGGATTTGTGTAAACGTTTCATAATGTATGTCCGCAAGGACCAATTCTTTCGTATTAGTAGTTCCGAAGTACATCAAATTAAATGATTGATAGCGGGACAAGAAATCATTCCTTAATTGTTGACTCCCCAGGTAAAGAATTAGATACTTGCCTTGACGATATCATACATGAGCGAATATCGGAACATCCAATCCAACTTAATGGCGTCATTTTCTAAAATATCCTGAAGATCGAACAAATGAGACATAGGGTGATTCAGAATAGAATTGACTGAAATCGTAAAGTGCAATTTCTATTAACGCCAAAGAAATTCCTGGTATATCTTCAGGGATATATTATCATGAAATTCGTTTTGAGAGAGAAACACATATTCGCCGATTACACTTTATAAAGATCGCACACCGTTTCTTGATTATGTATTCCATGCAAGAAATTGTACAGACAGACATTGAGTCAGTACCCAACGGTGCAATTATACAGGACCAGGGCAACAGTTCTATGGCGGGAGATCACTTTTAACCTTTTTTGTACTCCAACACGGGTCCCTTTTGTAACTTCTCATGAAAAGCGGCAGCGTTTATTCTTACTTAGAAGCATTGGCATCAGGATGCGAATATATGATATTGTTAGATGAAGCGCTTTCAAAAATAAATTCCCTCTGAGCTTGATGAATAATTCCTTATTTTACTTAACAAAATTGAGAAATGTACCGCAAAGAGTGGAGAAATCACCAACTGTTAGTCGGCAAAATCAAAGTAGTGCCGGGAGACTGTGTATGCTTAAAGTTGTGGCAGGTAGTTATGTATATAAAGCGAAGGCTGCTATTGTCATTATGACCTATACGGCATATTTACTAACTTCATACAGGCCTTGGGTAGGTTTTCGTGAATAAAGGTTCATGACATATTTGCTATCTACCTTGCAAAAAACTTTAAAAAAAGAAAGTTCACATACAGGAAGTTCACGACGTACATTTATATATGCTGCACTATCGGTCTACATATATAGGCAGATATTGTAATTTGATAAAACTGCACGCACACAGTCAACATTGACAGACATTCGCACGCGCATACACACATACGCACGCACGTCGCACGCACATACATACATACATACATACATACATACATACATACATACATACATACATACATACATACATACATTGTACGTACATACATACATACATACATACATACATGTACACACATACGTACGTACGTACGTACGTACATACATACATACATACATACATACATACATACATACATACTTGCATACATACATACATACATACATACATACATACATACATACATACATACATACATACATACATACATACATACATATATACATGTACATACATACGTACGTACGTACGTACGTACGTACGTACATACATACATACATACATACATACATACATACATACATACATACGTCCATACATACATACATACATAAATGAGCATTGAACCATGTTCACCAGGGAAAGGGACGTTGACAGCGTCGAAGGGCATTTGACAAAATGGACAACAAGAATGATTTCTTTAATGTTTTCAACGACTTTACATGAAGTGTGACATGTATAGGCATCAGAAGCAACGCATACAAATTTCCATATCGATATATACATTGTAGTCTTTATGTAGTCTGTTCATAATGATAGATGTAAAATACTAATATCTATGACTGTGTTTCTGAGCTACTGACCTGCAAGCTTCCTTTGGGACAGTACTCGGTTAGGATAGATATATTCGGTGGGTCGACGCACGCACCAACAAATCGCACGATGTGGTTGTGTTCCAAATCTCGCATCTGTGAAAAGGCGTGAAAATAACCCTCATTATGCATTTCTTTGGCTTGCCAATTTACAAGATTACTATTTCATTTCAATGAATTTTAATTGTGTGATGTATTGTTATCTAGAGTATATCGTGACACAATGGAATATAGTAGCTTGAAATAGTAACTATAAAATTTGGTACCAATAAACACGCACATTGGCCTGCTATCATGTACAGATCGTGCAGCAAACATAAAATTAAACACAGCTCGCCCAAGTCACGAACAAAGCTTATCACACGTGCCGTACCATACCAGAAAAAAATAATTTACGCACGACGTGCATATGATACTGGGAAATGGTGTTTGAAAAGAGAAATTATGTTCTTCTGAGTACAAAAATTTCAAATCTAATATCAGACGATTTACTTTTTGGTAAAAATCACATGTACCAATAAAGATTTCAGAAAAAATCTTGCTGCCATGACTTGTGAATTTCCATAGAAAACTAAAGCTTTGAAATGATAGAATGAATGAATGAATGAATGAATGAAGTGCGTGGTGATGCCATGGTGATGTGACTATGTTAAGTTCGACTTTACGTGTACAATAATTGTCAAGCTAAAAAGCTAATTTCGTTCACTAAGTTGAACTGAAAAACATGACAAAAATGTTAAATGTGAAATCAAAGACTCTAGAAATGTATATAGCAATCCCATGTTACATACACTCTGAATGGCGTGATAAGTCTGCAGATGTGACAGTTGCTTATCGAGCAATATAATCGCAAAATGACGTTAGGAGAAAGGTTAATGTCACAGCTGTGCGTTTTGATTCAATTATCACACGTGAAAATATATTGAAAATGTATATTGATTCCATCGTCAAGACACTTTTGTAGTTTCTCTATCTTCTTTTAAATCCTACGACATTTCTTGTCAGTTCATCTCTGCGATTTGTGTCTATAATATGTATGTATGTATATATGAGACGTATGTATGTATGTATTTATGTATGTATGTATGTATGTATGGTATGTATGTATGTATGTATGTATGTATGTATGTATGTATGTATGTATGTATGTATGTATGTATGTGTGTGCAAGCATGTATGTGTGTGTATGTATGTATGTATGTATGTATGTATGTATGTATGTGTGTCGGCAAGCATGTATGACAACTGTAGCAAGGACATATCAAGTATATAATCTCAACAACAAAAGAATATAAAACTCAGAATATATATATATATATATCCATACTTACATATTTCAATTCTAGTAAGATGCTCCTTGTAAGTTCAATTTTTTTCTTGTTAACTTTCTTGATAGCTACAACATTACCCTATTGTTGAAATAACACAAATGAACAGATGAACATGATATCTAACTAAAATCAATCTTCATCAAGTATTGCATTACTATGTACACTATATACTTAATTTTGTTTTTCAAATTGACTGCTTAAATATACATATATTAAAGCCATTCCATACCATCACATCTTTTATCACTCCTCTAGTTTATTGCTACTGCCATCTTGCTTTGATGACTATTTAAAGACATCCTTGTTTATGTATAGTTCATACAATATAATATTATCAAACGTTTCATTGAATAAATTCATTTCATTTCATTTCATTACAGTTCTCTTTCATTGTGTTATCCTCTTTCTACACCCACCTTATACTGTGCAACTCTAGTAAAGATCTGACGATCCATGTCGGCGGTTCCAAACGAGGACAACCTCGTACTGCTTCTCTATAAGAAATAATTATGTTATACGTCTGTCAATGTCTCATCATTTTACACCAGATCAATATTATAAATTACATATCACCCCGACTCTTTGGTTAAATTTTACATATACATGTATTCAAAAAGCACAAAGTCTCCCTCGGCATGAATTTGTAAAAGCTTGCAAATTATATATGTAGGCCTTCAAAAACATTTTGTTAAAAAAAAAGTCAGACACATCTTGGGGAAAGACTTATAGTGTGACGATAAAACCTTAAATTTGTGACAATGCTGTCTGTGTGGCAGTTTGAATTCCTCGCATTTGCATAGATCAACCAGAAAGCCCTATACACACATACACACCTCCCCCATGCGATTATTCATATATATTACCCGTACATCAGTGCGATACACACCGGTAGCATATTCGAAAGCTACACGGCGATATACAAAAGCGACCACTAAAACTAAAAGGCACCGTAACGTGTATTAAAAATTGACATTTTGTTAACATTTGTATGGATTCTTAAAATAAAAAAATAAGCTTTATGCTGTTTCACCGCAATGGAATCGATCCTTAAATCATACAGAGATCACGTTGATAATGTATGAGAGACCATTACTTTCTTTTCATAGTTTACATTTACTCATCCTGTGGCATTTGCGATTTAATTACTTTGGCGGATCAAACAGCTTAATAATTTCAAAATCACTAAGGACTGAAATAGAGATTATCCAAAATTATGATTCAAATTAATCCATCAGGTCCCGTGTATAAGGACGATGGTATATTTGTCTATATGACAAGTACATCTGTTTCTCAATGATACAGAGTTGGAAAAAGATGGTTTAACAACCGTTTGATGTTATGGAGGAGAAACTGTACACATAGCTCATAAGAGTTTTGCATAGTTTATAGTCTGGGCAATATCCGGTAAAGCGTGCTAATATTTGTGAAATAAAATTTGGATATTTCAAATGTGGCATAACAATTATTCTATTGTCCCTTGAAATAATAAGAGACCTCGATTAATTTCTATATATTAATAAAATAGGCATATTTCTATATTAATTTCCTGATAACCATTCAATGTTAACATTTTGGTTATTATCAGGAAATATTAGTCCTTAGGCTATTACATACTATGTAAATCGTATTACTAGCAAATCGTTATTGGATTTCGTTAAACTCTGTGGATTCCGTTCTTGTTAAGATGTACCTTCCCGTTATCTATGTATCAAGAGCATTGTTGCAGCAACATACGAGATTTTGATAATAAAATGAGTTTTGAAGTGAACACTTTGTCTTAATTGATAAGCATTATTCATGCGAGTTTTCCTGAGAACAATCATATGTCGTTCACAAGTACGTCAAGATACAAGGACACCATATGTTATACAAGAATTCCAAAAAGTTTGTTCGTACAATGATCAGTTTGATTTTAAACAAAAGCGTCAGTGGAGTCATTCATTGCATTGGAATTCAATTATAGCATTCTATTAAACAGCTTAACAAGGTATAAATGGTTGGGTCGATTTTCTCATTAGGCACAGCTGCACAAAGTGATATTTACCCGAGAAACTTGGGATTTGCTGAAGGCTGCATTTACAGCTGCCGTGGACATCACACGACTTCGATCTGTTTTGCTTAATGTTATATCTTCCCAATTCACCTTCCACGTCATTTTGGCTAATTCAGCCTCCAATTTGTACTTCCTACAAAATATGAATCCAAGAACATTGCGTCATCAAATGCCCCGTGGACACACAATAATACATTGATGGAGTTTTCTATTTGATTGTCAAAGTTGATTTCAATAATCTTAATGCAATACCTTGTTTTCCGAATCCTACAAACTTTCAGTCCCTTAGACAATACGTACATATCAGATTCATAATTTGTCCGCATATGCACTTATCAAGAAAATATAATTATGGTAAAAGTTTGCGACATTTGCCCTTTGGGTTTATGAACAATTTATACGCCATATTGGGGTTATGGCTCTCCCAAGAATTGTACCCCCTAGCCAACATTTCTGAATGTATAAAAGAATTCAACAATTTTACAACAAAATCGCATCGCATTGCCAAAATCGCATTGTCATGTGTCTGACCTATAAAAAATGGAGATGTATACATAGTTAACATTAGATGTGCTTCATAAATAAAAGTCTTTAAAGTTGGTAAAAATTTCAACTCAGTCCCAGTCAAAATGAACTGGGTCACTATACAAATGGTGGTCCAAATAATATCAGAAGTACGCCACTTAAAAAAATTCCATTCAAAATGGCCACCGAATAGTGTGTTCTGTGTGTGGGAAAATGAGGGTCTGTGGACTTGTGAATTCAGTCGACGGTAAATTTCAATTTCTTTTATTATATCAAAAGGACCAGGAACATATTTGCCAAAGCTTGGAGAGATTTTAATTAACATTGATTTGTTTACGGAAATGGTACCTGGGACACAGTCTACTTTCATGGCAAACATCATTTTTAATTTAGTAGATTTTCATTATACAAGTGATTTACACCACAAAGCATCGTAAATTTCATTTCTCTATCAGCGTTGTTCAGTGATGTCATACTATTGCACTTTCCCACATCACTGATTACAATACCATGAGTCTTACACTGTGTTCAAATAGTATTAAAATTGATATAAGAATCACATTCTAGTAATTGTAATCACGTGATTTTAAATAGCCGTGTCTATGTGTCAAAGATGAATGACGCAGTGCATGTTGTTTCTATGGCAACTTACCTATAGATTAATAGGGCGATGACGATGACAATCAAGACTAAACATGCCAGGATTATTCCAATGATACCGAGTAGAGGAAACTTCTCTGTAAGTTGATTAAAACATACGAGACATAATTATAAATGACATCGAATATTTCGTTATTACTCAGCATTGTCTGTCTGTCTATCTATCTATCTATCTATCTATCTATCTATCTATCTATCTATCTATCTATCTATCTATCTATCTATCTATCTATCTATCTATCTATCTATCTATCTATCTATCTGTCTATATGTCTGTCTGTCTGTCTGTCTGTCTGACTGTCTGTCTGTCTGTCTGTCTGTCTGTCTGTCTGTCTGTCTGTCTGTCTGTCTTTTTAACTATCTATGTATGTCTGTCTCTGACCGACTGTCTGCCAACTCCCCTCCCCTCTCTCCCCCCTGTCTGTCTTTCTATATATCTGTCTATCTGTCTGTCTGTCTGTCTGTCTGTCTGTATGTATGTATGTCTGTCTTTTTAACTATCTATGTATGTCTGTCTATGACAGACTGTCTGCCGACCCCCCTCCCTCCCCTCTCCCTCCCTCCCTCTCTGTCTGTCTGTCTGTCTGTCTGTCTGTCTGTCTGTCTGTCTGTCTCTCTGTCTGTCTCTCCTCTCTCTCTCCCTCTCCCCCTATCTATCTATCTGTCTGTCTGTCTGTCTGTCTGTCTGTCTGTCTGTCTGTCTGTCTGTCTGTCTTTTTAACTATCTATGTATGTCTAGATCTGTCTCTGACCGACTGTCAGAAGGCAATAATGTGAACGATATTCTGTTGACTGCCAAAATCATTTTGTAATAACACGATCGGCACTAATTTCCAAGTCGCTTTTTTGATTTTTAGTTGTAAAACGCTCTGCTATTAATTTCACGCCTGACTTGACAAACACAAAGTTAAGCGACGACACACTGATGTAGCGATACATTTATAAGCATTAATCGGATTCAGCTGCGGTCCTGTTTCATGTTGATCGAAAGAGACACCGACAGATAACTAATTACTTATTGCATATAACAGGCGACAAGCTATTTGTTGAGAACAACCACCACTTAAATGTTGTGCAACAACATTCATCTGATGTGATACACCCCGGGGCTAGCATATAATACAACATTCAAACGACACAAATACTAATTAAATATCGCAATCGCTTGCAGATAATCCCCGTTCTACATTTTCCCATCCCATCACTCAAACGGTAAACATCAAAGTCAATGTTAAGGTCATTGTTATTATATAGGTACACATTCCAAGCTTGTGTCAACGTTGTTTTAACTGTCGATTAATGTTCTATTTACGTTAATTCGAAATGTAAGAGGGCCTTAATTGGATATTTGACACATGAAATCTGAGTGTACAGGTCAAGTTGGAAGACATTAAGTATACACTTTGAGAAAGTGTACATACTAGTTAAGAGACAATCGGATTACACAACAAGATCCCCAGGCTGCTTTTATCTCACGTTCGTCCTTTTAGCAAATATTAAATTGAATCGACTATACCATACCACGAGCTGTAGCATCATATTAATGATGGATACGATGATCATCACAGGATAGCACAGTATATAGTTGTTTCATTACGAATTACGTGTATACACCTACATTAAGCCTTGCTGAAAGGAGCGATCTCTTAGACGTTTACAAGCGAGATGTGTAAATTGGGGCGAAGTGAGAGAGGACAAGACGAGGAGGTGACGATGGTCAAGCAGAAGTAGTGGTATTAGGGCAGGAAATAGAAGAATGCAAAGTTGCAGCAATATAAATGTATAGACAAGAGTAGTAGTAACAGTAGGAGGAGTATAGTCGTTGTAATTATAGTTGCAGCAACCGTAACGGTAAAATGCACTACAGAACATCTACTTTCTAAGTTATGGACTGTCTTTTCCTAGACATGAACGTAGTCATATGAAGTAAGATCCGTTTAGGCAACAATATTAAAAGTGACACCACACTATACATTGAGATTATATAATACATGTGTTACTTACATCTTAATGCCTCATACAATACAAACAGAAAACCTTCGCTTACCTTCAGGTGGACATAATTCGTTCTGAAATCCACATGGTGGTACATCAGGTGGCGGGCCTGTAGCTCCACCTGGCCAATGTATCTCTGCAACTTTCTCCACAATTTTACGGTCGCCATAATAATTTAGCACCACCTGACACAGAAATAAATTTGCCAACACATAGATTACTCGATAACATGGAAAAAATGTTTTACTTTGAAGATGCATTGTAATTTTTCTGGCTGAAAACAAAGGTTTCGGATCCGGAGGTCAACGCATCTTGACAGACACGTGAGTGAATACAGGAATAGTTACAACCATACACTACTCACCGGTTGCTGTGAGTTAATTAGTGTATACAGTTTGTAGTAGTCTTCGTATGATTGATTTCATATATACAAAATTATAGTAAAATAATGAGTTTTTCAGTTGACTGAATCTACCTATGTCAAATTCTAAAAATCTAAGATTTTCTAACCAAGGGTATCATTATCTGGTACTTATCAAATGTCCCGAATACCACCATTAGAAATCGCATTTAACAGGAATTATGAGCTAACACATTGTAGTGATTTATTTCAGTAAGAATTATTAATCGTTAACACATCGACAGGCTTATTAAGCAAATATTACATGACAAGTGGTTCATTGGTTAAATTATGGATTTATTATATCAATATAACTAATTGAGTCATGAAAACTGTCCCCCACCCCCAAACAAAAAAGAAAAGAAGCATTTTAAGCATGATCGGAGAAGACAGGTTAAAATCATTTAGAACAACATTTCAATAAACCTTTATATATGAACGATGCTTCCAAGAAATAATCACGGTTGGTTCCCTCTATATTGGAACACATTATATCTAAAAAAAAACAACAACACTTTTTAACAATTATAAAGTTGTTCTAGTTGATTGCATTTTAATGCGACGGCAATCGAAGCATGTAAATGATTCTATAACAAGACTGCTGCCATTAATAAAATATGTGTTCTTTATACAACACTGTGTTTAATTGATACAAAAGAGATTCACGAATATAAGTTTCGTCATTGTTAACATGTATTAGCTCTCTCGTATCAAAGACAAAATTGGTTATCTTTCTCCCGGAACAGATACCACCCGTAACATGCTAGTGTTCACTGACTCTGTTTCACACATGCAGCCACACACAACCCAACTAGAAAGCGCACGTTACACTTTAAGATAGAAAAATTGAATGAAGAATGAATGAATTCACAACGTTTAAGACATTTGTCTATGAAATGAACTAATTATAATGTACCACCATGCAACACAAATAGCTCCAAAGTACCTATTTTTTCATTAACAATTGTAAGTGGCTCGTGCCTTGAAGACTTGTTTCGTGACAATATTGTGTGATCGAGGCAAACAAGTTCATTCTTTCGCGTTGTTTTCACTTTGGTCTGTGAATTGTCATGATAACAACATCAGAGAAAATGGAAAAACGTAAACAACTGAGTGTTTGTATTGATAAAATTCGGACAATGAAAATACATCCGTTCGTTTTGTTAACATACATAGTAATATTACACCAGGCCATTCATTAAGAACAGTGGTTGACTGTTGGCTAATGGCGTTGTAATAATACAAAACCTGTTCGTGCGTTTTATATACATTTCTTGTAAGTAATCAATGACATTGCACTATCAAATAAAAGTACACATGTTTTTATAGTGCTTCAAGAAAAAGCTTCGTTTGACTGATCGAACCACTGTATAACATTAACAGTAACTGTAAGCGATCGAGAAGAGAAAGCTGTGTCGATGTGATGTAATCAAAGGTACATGGCCTCGAGTTGCGAATGGTATTTCATATAGTGCATACAAATATTATTGTGCAGGATTTAATATCAAAGGTTACTTGTAAGGAATGTTCAAACATACATTATTGACCCGATGTATGTTTTGGTTTCATAACAAACATTGAGTTTTAAGTAGTAAAATGTGTCTGTATGAAGCATTCTTTGTAACAGTTATTGATTCTGCATCATTTTACCGTAATTAATGTATGTATGTGTGTATGCTTGCTTGCTCTTTTATCTTTTAATTTTATTGAGATAACAAATTTAAGACCGCAGTGTCCTCTACAGCCAGTTGATAGGTCGTGTTTAATTGTAAAGGGTAATTTGCATAATTAATGAAATTTACCAACTAAGTGATATATCATTATGTTAGCAAAAATGTCACAATCTAATTATGGATAGAGGAACTCCTTACGGAAGGCATGTATTCTGTTAAGACATGCAGCTCTTCTTCATTCAACTTTGAAACTAAGCCTTATATTCCATCAATAGAAACCGATCTTCATAATGTAAATCTCCCAAAAGCAAAAACCAAGGATATCTGCCATGTCTCAGTATATGCAATGTAGGAAACCGAGCATGGAATCATTGATCGACTGGTGGGTAGTGTTCTATCCTCATTAATCATAAACCTACGTCTATGTCTGGTGTTTAGAAACCCTATTAGAGAAATCAGGCATGTCGAAAATTGAGTACACACTAGCTCTTTATATCCACATCTTTCTTAGAATGTGAAGCAGCTATTGAGAAGCGAAAGCTTGAGGTCATGTATTCCAATGCGATAAAGCCGAGATTTTCAATACGCGAACGATTATGTATCATCTACGGAAAGGCTCGTACTCACACCAGTGGCTATTATCTCAACGGAATATAAAAGAAAATAGCAAATGGCACTTTTCGTGCTGCTATAACATGACTGTTTTAGAATGTATAAAAACTTCCCTGACCACACTTTTCACTATATAAGCAGTCTGTCCTTTCAACATGTACTGTGCCAAAATGTGTATACCGTTAAATGCTGTGGGAAGCGTACTCATAGTAGATGTTAGCCCTATTATTGTCAATTACCATAACCGAAATAAGTGCCATCTTAGGAATAATTCTATGATTGTACCGTCATTAAAACTTGTACTATTGTATCCCTTTACCAACAACAAAATTGCAACAAACTTCAGATGGCACGAACCTGCTGCGGGTAATGTATTGATTAATTGTACGACAGGGCTACAGAGTATAAGTACACATGTTCTTGAGATTAGACGAGAACCGAACTGAAACGTGTGCCACGTCTACAGAGACAAGGTGAAAAATGTAGTCAATAGTGCATGACCTACGCTCATCTCGTGAGGGAAATTTTCACCAGGGCAAATGTCTTGAGAAAGATCTGGAGAAAAGTAATCGTTGGAGCTGCATGAAGTTCTAATCTTATTCTAAATATGCATTTACTAGAAGTATGCTCATGCATGATTTATAAGTGTACGTTTAAGCAAATGACTCTCTTTATAGCTGTACCACTCTATGTAAATCTACACTGACATGTTATCATGACTATCTAAAACTGGATATACAATAATCCACTTAGCAATTTAATTGTTACTTCCGCAAGAAAAACCTAAACAAGTTTCTCTTGTCTGCAAATACATGTTACATGTAACTGGCATCTTGCCCGTATGTGCTACACTATATACACGGAGCAACATTATACACACGGAGCAACATTTTGTTGTTTGTGGAGGCCATGGCTTCAATTACAAAAGCTTCCCTCAATCCCAGCTTGAATGTGGAAAGTGCTTTAAACCATGTACGTTTATATTTTCTAGTTGGAGGCTTGCCAGAGATTAAAGCGACATTGTGATTACTTAACATTAATAATCTACAAAGTAAGCCTGGATTAAGTACTTACATACACAAGTCCAATTCTTACCTATGAGTACAAGCTCTCAACGGGCGCACTAGGCTTATAGTATTAATTAAGATGTCGCGACATACTATAACAAGAACAGCAGGGCACAGGCTAAGTCTTTTTTCATCAGAGCCAAAGGAAAAGTCCAGAATCTCATTAACGTTATTAGTTAAAGAGAAACAGTAACTTGCGTCATTGCAACCAAAAGTTATAAATCGTCCGTAAAACGGGCAGTTGTATCAGATTGTAAAAGGTTAGACGATACCAGAGAATCAAGATGGATATATTATGTGTATACTGATCAATCCCAATCGTAAAAAGTATCAGGGGTATGACAAGCACTATGTCAAGCAATACCCATTGCAGTAACAAAGATATCACTTTTCCTCGTAACTGTGTAAGTAGTTTATGTCATCCTAAGTGTATGTGAAAATGTTTCCCCTTCATTATCTTCACTCTACTGAGCGGCTCATTCATATATATTCTTAACCCTTCTCTTCCCCTTATATTCCCTCACCATCCTTCTCCTTTTTAGCTCTTTCTGCTTCTTCTGGAGACTTCACGGCTGACAAATTTAAAAACGATCCGCACCGAGTTTCTTTGTATTTCTAATAACTTAGCTATTCAGTGCCACATAATTAAACCGGCCAGAATTTGCATATTAGAGTTATGATAAATCGTATTACTCACTTACTAAAGCATTCAGAAACATCATAGTAGTGTTGCCACTAATATGATTCAAGGAACACTACACTAACCTCGAAGGTGCCATTCTCTGGATCTGTCATGTCGAGGAGTGAGTAGTCTGCATCACGGTCTCCATTGTCATCGATTGTGACGTTTCCAGTGATGCCTTTCGAAGAAATTGCAAATAAATATCCAGTTATTCAAGGTGTTATATATTTATTTTTTATTTTATTCATTCATCCATCATCCAACAGGCTTAGCCCAATAACAGGACGAACTTGATAAAATACAATAAATGATTGAACAAAACGTGTACCATACATCACAATAACAATTACACAATACCTTTACACAATGAGGAAAATACAATAAACATAAAAAAATTCAAAATTAAGTAAATTTACCCGTCTGTATATATTAACTCATTCAATTCATTTTTAAAATCAGCAAACGACGTAAAAAGGTCAATGCCATAAGGATACAGACTATTTAAAAGCCTCATACAGCGCGATGAAAATGCATGTTTGGACAGATCCATACGGTGGTTAGGAAGCCTAAAAAATTCCCTAAATCTAAAACACCTTGGAGGAACATAAAAATTGAAATTATCAAGAATATCTGGGCAAATAAATCTAGAATTCACACATTTATAGACAAGACACAGGTCAAGAAATGTACGTCTAAGAAATAAGGGAGGCAAATTAAAAAAATGGGGGATGCCTATATATACTTTTCATTTTGATGGTATCAAAAAGGTGGTATGAATGACAATTTCTCTATTCCAGCCTTGTTGCTGACCTTTGCACGGGTATGGCTAAAGGTCCTTGGGCATGGTGATTCATGGATCTGAGTCGTCTATCAATCTATGTATACGTAATCGGACATCCAATAGCTTTGTGGATGTATGTGAAGGATTTACATATATGAGTTTACATAGGCTTTATTGTATCGTAAGCGCTCCTGGATAATAAGGAAGTATACAATGGCGATTGTGCCGTATTAGGTCCATGCCAAGGTAATAATTGCAAAGTATTCTGAGTTCAGTGAAAGAAAGTGATATATAAACATTATTACTGCCAACAATTGCAATCTACAGAACAAACATCTACACACTCAGTATGTTTCTGAATTACCTTTGAAGGTTCTGTTCCACATTCTTCGTGTGAGTGTTTTACCATCTCGAGGATCCTCCTTGGCCGCAAGAGTCTCATTCAGTGCAAGAGCGTATAATATGACTGCATCGTGGAAGGCACCAACGAAATTGTTGACCTACAAATAATCAAACACCCTTTCAAGGACGTGTAAAACAACCTTTTTCTTGGATTGTGGTAGTTCTTTATCCTTATTAGAAAGCTAACTTTAGTTATATCACAGCGTGAAATTATCTTGCCTATGTATGTGTTTCTGTGTTTCTGTTTCTGTGTCTGTGTCTGTGTCTGTAATGTGTCTGTGTTTACTTTGCTTTGCCAGTCTCGCTTTATCTGTGTTGGCTATTTCACTCTTTATACGCACGCGCGTACGTATGTATGTATGTATGTATGTATGTATGTATGTATGTATGTATGTATGTATGGATGGATGGATGGATGGATGTATGGATGGATGTATGAATGTATATATTTGTGTGGATGGATAGATGGATGGATGCACGTACGAGTATTTATAATTAGCGTTGTATATATATATATATATATATATATATATATATATATATATATATATATATATATATATATATATATATATATATATATATCTGTCTATCTGTCAGTCTCTCAAACTCTATAACTGTCACTATGATTTTCATCACCCTCTGTCACACGCTATGTTGTTAGAAGATAGTCTGCTATATGGCAACAATTCTTCAGGGTGCTCCATGTAAGGAGAGTGTACAAAGTAATGGGTTGAATTATACTGTCATAAACCTGATGAATAAGTCGTCCTTAAAGGATATCTCATTAAATTGTCAGATGTCCTGTTATCATTAACAGGGATCTTTTCCTTTCATTTAAAAACACATAGTCAGTGGAGAACTGGTAAATGAGGGACATTTTACAATACTCTTTTTCCTCATCAACATGATGACTCTCCCAACCTGATAACATATAAACATCAAGCATCCAGTTTCCAAATCAGCACTTAGCTTAAGGATGTGAATTTGCCGTATGTCAGACTCAATACTATTACAAGTGCATGTGCTCAAAGTATTCGGAGGTCTGGGTTAGGAAGACTTCAGGTGTCTACTTTATCTTTCCGGTATATGTTCCTTTAAGTCCCCATGTCCTTTGAAAGTATTAGTGCTTTTTGGTGCATTTACCTCAAAACGTGTGTAACCTATGCAATCAGTTTCGGTACCTGGCATGTACGCATAGTGTATTGATGTTCACGAGACCAATTTATTTAATGTAAAAGAAGATGCTTTCTTTGTAAAGTTTTTTTATTTAATATTGTCATAAGCATTTTCGCTATATGACTCTCATTTGAGTTCAGAAAATATTCCAATATATTTAATATTGCTCAGTCAGTATCTGTCGAGTCACCTACGATATAATGTTTTAGCCTGCCTTGTTGTCAGTTGTCAAAACAAATATGTTATTTTTTTACTTTCTATAACGGTTAGTATCACCAAAATAATCGCACTACAAATGTGTTCACATGATCAAGAATTACTTACCACGTCATCTTCATAGGTGAAATTATAATCTCGTTTCGCTCTAAGTTTAACTTCATCCGAGAACTCCATATATTCTGGACTCGAGGGTTGCAACAGTGTCACAGTCATCAATGCTTCATATGCTTTCTTAGCATCTTGATCCCGCTCATCATTACGTTTCCATGGATACGCGCCATATTTTGGATCCCTATAAAGTTCTATGTTGAAGAAGGCGTACTCTCCATTTATCATGCCATGATCATACGCATGTAACATGATCTCTCGAACCTCATCGGCTGATGCACATATCACAATAACTGTGAAGATAAAAAGAAAGACAACTTGCCAACTTAATTTCATGACACATTATTGCGTTTCTAACCATGTGAAAGGGGTTTTAAACATGTTTCCGTCAATCTAGCAAGCAATAGTATTACATTAAAAGTGTATTTGAATACTAATGTAGATTATGCAATGGTTCAAAAATACGGAACTTAGGCAATCATGCCTCTGTACATGTTCGATTACCGTGATGTGTGAGTGTGTGTGTGTGGGGGGGGGAGGGGCTTGGCAATATGAAATTTGAAATGCTAAAAACCTTTGCAGTAAACGTTTGCTAGTGATAGAATGTTTTACAGCTTTTATCACCTATCCTCATTGCTGGGTAGGAGATTGTGTTCACATCACTCAATGTCTAGTGACGAAATAACAACAAATTATAAAAGTACATGGTGTATAGATGAAATTTCGGTTAGTATCCAATTTACAAGTCAATGAATAGTGTCTTTTAATTTGTTATTCACGGAACCCACGAAATAAAGGAATGTCTGGATATTAAAATATCTAGCGATACAATACCTGGATTGTCTGGTATATACCGAGAATACTCTCTGTTTACTCTAATGTGAATTTTTACTCACAAGCGACGTGAATAGTTATTATTTTGTATATCTGAACACAACGTAGTACACCATGTAATTTCCTGTTCCACCGTCACATCTGATATTGCTGATACCGTATCATATAACGTATGAGGTTTGAACTGTATGTACACATGTATTTCTAATAAATCATGGATTTATCATGGGCCTTTGGCATGTATCAAATACATTTGTATTTTCAATCTCTTCTTTGAATATAAGAAGAAAATGATGATAGAGAAAAAGTTACGGTTCGTAGAAACTATGTCACGTGATTTTATTAAAAAATAAAAGTACGTCGACTCGGATTCGAGATAAAATTATGACCGCAAAATGAGAAATCAGTGCACGTACTGTGATTTCCATGTGAAATATAACCTGTTAAATAAACATTTCACATCCAATGTATTCCTTCCTACAGAAATGAATGATCACTTCATTATTATTTTGAAATATTATATTTATGATCAGTTAATATTCAAAGTAATGAATTTTCTCTTTATTCATCAGTTCTACTCGCTGTCTTTCTGCAAAAAAACTAGATGTTGGATGTAGCCAGAAGATAGTGAATCAGTTTATTTGACTATCATTGGCTATGGTACTCTACTAAAACGGGTCTTCGAATTCCTCCACATGACAAACCTTCCGGAGTTTTACATGCATGCATAATCAGATGTATATTATCATTTGTAGTTGCTGATGAACAAAACTGTAGTGTACGTTGATAAAATTTATTTTATTTGGTTTCTGTCTCTATTTACCAAATGCAAACCAAGTCCACGAGTGGAGGATCAAGCAATGATTGACGATCCCTTTGACTTAAATAAATGTATGGATTGTTCAACAAAGAGTTGGGATTTTAGAGTGGTCAGATGATGTTCTCTTACTTGCGATAGCAACAAGTCTGTTGGCCAATAATAGCTATACATTCTTATTCTACCAATCAATATAAGTACCTAACACCAGTATATTGCAGAAACATTCTGTCTTGAATTGGTTAAGGACTCTTAGTGATAAGACGATAGCGACTAATACTTTATACAGTGACTAGTACAGGCAAATAAAATGTCATAATGGGGTACTTATTAACTGTCATTGAAAGGAACAAAAAGATAAAATGACAAAAGTTACTCTACAATTATAAGAAAAAACTTGTCCAATCATTTTTAACAATAGACAAACTTTTTAAAATGTCTATCAACTGATTGCTAAAACTTGGCCTTCCCATTCAGGAATATGTGCTTAGTGTTAGCATGTGTACTAAACTCATCCCAGATATGACCCAAACTGTGCCCTTAATCAGCACAAAGTGTTGAGATAACGACAATAATGTATGTCAATAAGCTGAATTGTCAAAAGAGAGACAGCTGAAACATTCCATGTGCTCTGATCGAAGACGCAGTAGTCGGCAAAGCTTGGCTTGCCAAGTAGCTTTCGTACGCAAAGCACGTAATCAAATATGTATTTGTACCTTATTGGTAATTTCGATGTTGCTGAAGTATTAGAGCTACCCTTGTATAGTAGTCGAGTACCAAGTTATTAATCTAGAAATGCATATCCCCTTGTTGTGTTGTGTTGTATTGAAACTAAATGCAATTTTCAAAATGGCAAGCATATTAGTTTGTCAAGGGTACTACTGAGGTGATTACATATATACAAGTCAACAACTTAAGTCAGAATCTTCGAAGACATTAATAAGATGTATGATAGTTAAGTAGGGTACATTAATGCAATCTGTAGATTTTTGTGACGTGTTGGTCGTGTAGAGACTCTTCTAAACATACTCAATACGTTGATGCATTATTTTGCTATCAGCCATTTTCATATCAAACCCTTTGGCAAATGTAATTTAATATAACACATGGCGTCATGAGGAAGATTGAAACACTTTCAAATGCATACCAAATGGGAAACAGGACTCTTTGAATTATTAACCTAAGAAAGAATTCAATTTTATTCTTAAGTAAACACGGATCGGTTATAATAATGTAATCAGTAAAGTAATTGTTCAAATGTGTGTTTGATTTAACCAGCAATTGAATTTTCAAATATTATATTTCGTAACGTTCCATTGACGTTGTCACGTCGTATAAAGCAGTTTAAGTGTCCATAAGCTCATATTAAAATAATAGGCTTGTTACATGCGATTTGCGTTCTTATCTTTTGATGTTTTCGCATGGACGTGAAAACTGTTAAACGAGCTCACCGAGCTTTTTTTATACTAGATAATGAGAATATTAACATAACGGGGACCGAGATCTCCTCTTCTATAACCTTGTTGAAAAATGTATTATTTGCCCTCCGGCGACGCATGAAGTTGTTTTACATACACGTCAATGCTTCACTTTTCAAAATTAGAACACCAACACCGTATATATAGCGATTAGCCTACATAATTTGTTTGACCCTTTTGAAAGATAGTGTGTGATTTTAATAAATAAAAAGTTTACGTTTCAGTGTGTAAAGCAAACAAGTCGGACTATATTTATCAACAGTGTATAAGCACACAGACATGCAACCGAATCACAACAATATACAGCCACGCGGGTACGAGTATCAATTTTACATGATGCCATGGAATAATACACTAAGTTGTTATCAAAATATTTGAAATGTTAGATCTACACAAATCATATATCATCCTGTTCAGAAAGATATAAATGAATCTGTGTTTTCTATTCAAAATACGTTTTACTTGCTTCCTTGATGTTTATAAGATAACATGGCCGGCTCAATGCGAAAGTCAAGGCCGACAGGAATGTTATTTACATGCTGATAACACCACTTCCATAGACTATGTATACCTAACAAATGACGTGTATGCAGCCTGTCTTTACATCAAGACGACCGTCCTTCGTTAGTGCCATTCCAATAACTAGGCGTAATAGAGTGAGACTTTTTAATGAGCTATCCTGAGGTGAAATGTACTCATCAATCCATAGAGTCATGGCTAATGTCAGCTCACGCGTTTGACATCTGAAATGCAATGGTTAACTTAAATCCTGTAAATACTGCCGGAAACCACTACTTTGGCATCTTTATGTCTGCTATAACCTGACGTCCTCCAACAATTTTCAACGTTCAGCAAAACTTTCAAATCCACCGCATTCCAAATTTTAGTAAATGTCTAGTGTGATGTTTGAAATTGTGAACTATTACTCTCCGTCTCCTTACGTTGAGTACATGTGTATGACTGCGCGCGCGCGCACACACGCGCATACATATAAAAATCATAACACACATACTAATATTGAACACATATTGCCTGGCCATGAGGGCTATAGCACCCGTTTATTACACCCAAGGGACTGTGAGTTACCAGAATCACATGCTATTTCCCGAGGCCAAAGGCTATAGCCCGAATATAGGCCAGGCAATATGCGTTTTATAATATACCTCATGCTGAACTCGCGGTGGCAGACGACATCGTCAGAAGCTGCCATTTTGACCTGCTGTGAACGCGTGGTGGTCACGTGACCATGTAAAAGGTGATAGAACTATTTCACGAGGGAATAGTCATTCTATTTTCATATCACGTGACTGATTCTAGCTAATCATAGCACAGCATTATCACTAGGTATATTATATATATATATATATATATATATATATATATATATATATATATATATATATATATATATATATCTGTGTGTGTGTGTGTGTGTTTACTCTATATTTAAGTTTCCTTCTGAAAAGAGTTATATTTTGTCGCGATTGGATATTGTAGGATGACTCATCACAAGTGAATGTTCAGTGATCTTCTAAGCTATACACGCAGACGACGTGGTAAATAGATAGCACGGTACCATCTTCAATAGTTATCAGTTTAACGATATTAGTATTGTTTATTATTGTCGTATTCAAAATGTATATCTGCATTTTAATCGTCATTGTTTGCCGTTTATAAATATATGTAATATATCTACCTATATCATGTGTCTTTATCCGACTATACACAGTTACACACACACTTGTGTTCGTATACGGAATCATGACATTGTGCAAATATTGCTTCGTGCTGTTCAGTAAATGGATCGGCAAAGAGCAATATCACATAAAAGATGAAATCATACTCTTTATGAGCATGTTATGTAAATGGCAATTTTTCATTGATTTATTGATAACGTCTTATTCTTAGTAGAAGTGGTTTTTATAGCAGTCACAAAGCCAATTTGTTGATTTTCTGTCAGTCGCCAGCGTCTTAATAGCTGTCTGACACAACGATCTGTAAAATATCAAAGATTTATTCAACAAAAGAAAAGCATATCATGGCATATCGATCACAAAAACACAGCCGGTCGATGGAGATAATAATACAAAATGCAATCGCCAGAGAAGTTCGAGAAATTTTTAGAATCAGAATAATTTTATACATCAGGTAAAACGAGTTTGATGTGTGGACCGTTGAGTAACTTAAAACTGCGGTATTTACACACTATAGGTAAATTTCAGATTTGACTGGAACACATTCAAGGTATGAATCTATATGAACCTCTAAAGTCACATTGTTACGAGCTTAAAATTAGAACTGTGTGACTTGAATAAAAAGTCCTCTTTCAACAAAATCGTACTAATATTGATACATTGTATCGCCTTCCTCGACAAATGTTTACTGACACTCCTTTTCGTCGTCTCGCAGAACAATAATATACAAACATTGCTACATTTTCTGTGTGTGAGTTAACAGTGTAGCAACCACGCTTTAATGTTTTCCATAAAAGACGGTAAGACGTAACAATGTCAACAAGATTTAGTCGATAAAAAAGGATAACAGTTTGCAATGTTAGTAACTTAAGACATCAAGCAAGCCAGAAACACAAAGTCGCAATGTTAGTGAGATTTCTACCGAGTCGGGCGTCTATTTGTTTCAACCTAACACAAATGATACTCATTAATGATCTATGAAGGATGGACGGTCTGGTTAACAACACAATTGATGATAGCATTTGTGGATATATGTTTACGTTCACATGAGAGATTTCCGGCTAATTGCGTTTCGATTATCCTAATTCCTCCGCGTATTGAACGTACACTAGAGAGATTGGGCGCATATTGAACCAATTAGAAGGCCATGGAATGACCAGCCGTTAGATAAGTTGGGAGATACAATTAACCAATATAGATCACAGAACCGTATTCGGTTAGTAAAGGACAGAGTTAGAAGTGGTTCTTTTTTGTTGTGTAAGGTACATTAGCAATGATACAAACAATCATCGTTCAATGGAAAGCCGACTATTTGTAAGATAAGTTGAAACATGAGATAAAAAAAAATTCTCGTAAATTTGGAGTAGACAAAGACAGGGATAGTTTCCAATCATGATAGGTATCTTATATCGATATTGCCGTGAAGAAATGAGCTGTACTTCAAGATGTCATACTTTCTATACATCGTCCTTGCCTTCTAAATCTGGTGGTTTGTTTTTGTTTTTTACTTTTGCTGTTTGATATCCAAACTGCTCAAAAAGGGTAAAGTCGGATTTACTTGATTTGATTGCAACAATTCCAGTTTATGTTTGTGTACAATTTCAATCTCACACAATCATTTTTATGTGTTCGTATCATCGTATTCAGTTAGGTTTGAACTATTTTATACATGACATAGCTGTCGATATTGAAACCATATATATATATAGTGGTTTGGCTGTTATTCCTAACTGTACAGAACATATCCTTGTTTGAACAGATAATTTATAAGATTCTCTTCCTTTCTAAGATGGAGAAGCCAACAATTATTTTCCTCGCTGACTAATTAACAATATGTCTCTACAGAAACTAAAGGCGTTTGCATTTGCTTTCTTGATATGATCATCGAGTAACGGTTTGCTGTCAGTGTTATCACACATAATCAAAACTAGGTCTGTTTCGTAACCAAATGAAGCTACGAAAGCTATTAAAACAAAGTGATTTCAAATTACAAACCCTGATAAAACCGACCCTGGGGCTAATGCAATATCCTTCAAGAAAATCTGTTTGCAGTTCACTACATTCACACAAACCTTCTGTCACGTGCATTATAGTGAAACCGATAGACATATTGTGTATTCCTATATGCAAGGGAATTGAACAGGTCACAGCGTGGTTTTAATGTTACGTTTATTAAGGCTACATATTGTTCATCAAGAGCTCGCAGGTAAATAACCGATGTTATTTATTTAATGAAAACCATGAGTAACAGTAAATTTCTCACTCTTCTGAATGGCACGTACACTTTGAGGTATAAGGGCATATACTAACACATAATCGCTCAACAAAGACGATTTCGAGGAATGTAATGAAGCGCACTTCAGGTATTATTCAAAGCGATTAATGTGTTTAACTTGGGAAGTATATGCGCTGTCATCTTCCTTTGCAACCACGCTGTTAAATTAGTGTGTGTAGTGTTGGCAACAAACAGAACTATAAATATTTGAAACGTTTGTATGAATACGTTTTATTGTTTTTTTGACACTCTAACATTTGCCCTTCACCTGAGACCAACCTGAAAGATTTCACATAATCAACAAAATGTCGCTGCCTGAATATTTGTACTATAAAACGTCAATTGCCAAAAGTCTCAAATCATGTGTATCATCTGAAAATAATAGCTTTCTATTTCCAGTACATTAAGTCGTGAAATATTCTGCATAACTTTAATGAAATGATGCTACGGGAATATATATTTGCATTTAAATTTCAATTATTACAAGTCTTATACAGCTTTGTACCATATGAAACTGTTAAGAGTTTCTTTGTCGTCCACATTACAATTTCTGCATAACCTTATTGAACTTTTGTAATTCTGCTAACAAGTTATTACAAAATTCTACAACGGTATTTCTGCATCATTTGATGCATACGTAAGCGAGGCAGCATATTAACATCAAAAATAACAATAGGATGAGTGTCGTTGCAAAAGATAAGGTGTCTTATGTGCGTCCTTGATGTCACTGAATTAGCGGGCGGGGTATAATTTAAGTGAAGTCACGTATTGAATCAATTCTCATTGTTGTAAATCTTACAGCCGTGATGTTAGGTAAAATGTCACCTAATTACAAGAACAAGAGTCAAGTAATTGATGCTGGACACTTTATGGCACCACTAATAGTTTCATCTCGCTTGTTGACTAATGGAATTCTCACGCTTTTACGAACAGTAATGAAAAAGTCTGGCGTTGTTTGTCTTGTACTATATACAGAGAAATAAATTCCAAATTGTCTATACTGTACAAGGTCCGTAGGATCACAATGTTTTTAACTTACATTGAGTTCAACTGTAATGTCAACTTCTCTTATCAGAATCTGCAAATAAAGTTGTACGTCTAATAATAATAAGTGCTAACAATGGCGTTTTATGAGTTCCTAGTAAAAGCTACCATCAGTCCAACTACAAAACTGAAGCGCCAGATATGAGGCATGAACTCTAGATAAAAGGGTAATGGGCTTGAAAAGTACACAAGTACGTCTGTCTAATGTGATTTTGTTCTTTTTTAGAATCACTGAAGAAGGTCATCTGTGTGTGGCCAAAACGTTGGACATCAAGTATTTTTACCGACGTCGACGGCGAACAGATTTGTTTATTTTTCAGCACCCCTCTTCAGTTTTAGATTTATGTGTTTGTCCTGTACTACTATTCACAAACGAATAAATTATAAATTGTCTATACTTGACAAATGTTGACTAGGATTTTTGAAAGTCTTTATAGTTACAATACATGTACATTGAAAGGTTCAGTCGAAATTTATTACCAGTGTCTACAAATATAGGTATACTTCTATGAGTGTTTGTTATCGACGATATACAATTTTAGACGGCATCTGTGCTACTAGCAGAAAACATGATACATTCCATTCTTTAATGCCATATATCTAAGGTCTTATTGTACAGTTACATACGGTGAATATATGAACTTGGATAGCTGTAAAACTGGTTAGCAAAATCACCGGTGACATCTACTCACACAACTGTTACAGTACTGCTAGCTCTTTTATTCCTTAGTAAAACTTTAGAGCTTACAAGCCTATTGTAGAAAACCCAAGAGTAGGATATTTGTTCAGGTTTGATTATAACATGGGATAAAACGTCATATCGCTTGGATGAACTTGCCATACAGATTGGAAATCCTCATGGTAACAATATAATTAGACTCAACCGAGATTTAACCGTGATGTTACAGGTTGTGAATTCATAATCATATTCCTAAATGGAATTGTCTACAGTTTCCCGTAAGGAATGTTATTACGTTTGAATGTTTTACCAAGATAATGGGAGAATATAACTAAAGCAAATACACTCATCCATACGCCGATGTAATCTGTATGGTTAGGTTTGTTGAATACAGATATCTCATAGTGCCAGTCTTACAATAGAAGTGTGTTTTATTTTCAACAACAATTGACTGAAGCCACATTTACCTGTTTGTTTGTTTGTTTGTTTGTTTTTAAATCAGTTACGTAGGTCTAGTTCTAATTTGACTGAACGCACATTTAACTGGTTTTTTTTTGGTTTTTTAAATCAGTTACGTACGTCTAGTTCTAATTTGACACTCTCACCTCTGGAACTTTTACCTATAGCTTGTCCTTGATGTCTGACGACATGCACTGTTTGAAGGCAGAATAAATATTTACCAGAGTCATAAAACGACACGACATAGAAAACGAAACTTAGGTTTATCTGGAAAATTTACTTTCAATTACAGTAGTATTTGCTGAAGAAATCCTGGATATTGACTATTCATTATAAATAATTCGAAGATTGTATTTTAAATATTTAATGAGAAACGGGGGATGTTGTTTTACTTTCACTGTTCAAGGTTGGGAATTCTCAGACGCACACAGATACTGTGTATTGTATTGGCCACATCAATATTCATAAGAGTGGCTTTTCTTAGATTCAGAGCTCTTCAAGGTATAATACCGTCGGAGACTAATTCTCTTGAAAAATAAGAGTTCTTAAAATCTCTTCAAACGTTACAATATATAAGCTTATTCATTTGAAATAAATGAAATAAATTAAGTGGTTCACAAGCTTGTTTTCAATGACATTGTCAGTCTTAAATTTCCCCATAGAGTTATACACATGGTTGTTGCACACTCAATGTTTCACTTACGTTGCGTTGGGAGGAGAGAAGCAGAAATTGAAAGCTGATCATAACAGGTTTAAATTAATAATAATCTTAACAGATAGTTTTAAAACTAAGCTAATCATTCATAATTTATTTTACTCTTCAGTATGACGAGATCAATGCGTACTCATGTACTATGCATTTCGAACACTACGTGTTACGTACACGTTACGGACACTACAGATCAACACATCTCATGTTCAAGGGCCCATGTACTAAATTCCATTTCTCATATGCATTATAGGTATAGGTATACGTATCTAAAAGTTCTCTGACATACGATCTTACTGTGTCTGCTGCATACTACTGTACCACCGTTACGGACACTATCATTTTTCTGTGTGACATGAGAAAGTGTAACACTGTGACCACTCGATGTTCGTCTATATATCTACTATCTTAAAATCGTGTTTTGCACATCTTACGTTATTAAGGTATCACCATAAATAGCAGCCTTAATCGTTTGCCAAACCTTATCTGTGACATATCATCTGGGTAGTATAAACACAGAATCGATAACAGTAGGCTTATATATTATTAAGTCGGATAAGAAGAATAAAATTTTACTAGAATCTCGAAGCCCTGTACTGTAGATGTGCATATAGAGGAAGACACGTACACAAATATTTATGTGTCCATTATGAAGCTATAAAATGTATAAATCTAGATCATTACAACTCACACATTTTTAATGTACCAACATAGCGTTAAAAACGAGCATTTTTCGGACCTATTTTTATGGGGTAAACATTTATTGTGGTATTATAACATTGTGAAATCAAAATACAGTTTCACAGTTATGATTAAATTGTTGAATTCTATAGCCACAATTAGTGGAAATGAAGCACTGACTGTAAAATAGCCGACAGTATTCGGCGGCCAGATTTGATATCATTTTAACCTCTTCAAATATATGTACAATGACCCTGATTTTGGTTGTTTTTGGATTGCCTTGAACAAATTAATAGCACAAGTTTAAGATTTTCATTTCCGAAGCGTATGCTACATTACGTCCATACTAGTAATCTCTCTACATTACGTAGACGGCGGATCATGACCTCGAGGATATTATTTGTGTTGCGTTTCAGGTTTAATGTTTAGTAAGGTGCATATTTATTCTCACTTTACTGTATCAACCAGTAGTATCTAGTAATGCATGTAAAGATTTACCTACAACAAGACAGCTGGGTTTAGAAAGGAAAATATCGATGTACACAACTTTTTATTCAGTGTACACAATGAAGACGTATAATCAGTTGTCTACATTTAGCTGCCGGGTATATGACTCAGAAAACACTCACCGTAGAAATGTTTTAATACATTATGACAAGGATGTTGTAGCCTTCCGAAAACAAAGGTGTGTGCAAATGTATTACATATGACAGAAAAATAAGAATACAATTCTAGTCAATTTAATGTGTTGACGTTCCTGATAAATTCTTTCGGTGTGATCAATAATATCATTTGCCGCTTGGAAAAAAATTCGCATGGCATGAATAGGGTTGAAAATAAATCTTTGACATTTTGTCAAGAGGAAGCTCAATTTGCAGAGTGTACAAAATTAGGGGGTAAGTATGAAAAGGTCATATGGTTTCTATAGCAACTGAAAGAAATATTCCACTATACCATATTAATGTCACATTACAGGTTGGTTATATGTGTCTGAAAGAGGAATGTGGTGCCGTGATGTCTGTCACTAGAACAATCTGAATGTAGTGTTGCCTCCTTCAGATTTCAAATGCATATTTGTCTGTGCCTTTTTGGGTTAGGGGTGTATTTGTCATAAAAAACGCCTTTTCCCTACAGGCCCGTTTACGCACGTAATAAAACACCACCTGGTAAGTTCGCATTGAATCATATTAATATGCTGATTGGATAGTACTGACTATGATGGACTTATCATAAATCGAAATACGTATCCCATGTTATAATACCAATAGACCTGTTGCCGGTTCCAAGATGCATTGCGCGTCTCTATATAGAATGCTATGTTTTGTGTACGCACTGAGGGGTTTGCACGCGCTACTCAGGGGGATGATTGTCACCTGACGGTACCCTGGATTCACCCGTAAAATCAGTCTGTCATTGATGGCGTTAAGTCTTCGTTCTACAAAATCACTCATAATCAAAGAGATCAACATCTGTTTCCATAATGTCCTGATGAAAATGTTATTTCAAACGTAATAAAGACAAAACAAGACTAAATCTAACAACATAAGAGGCATCATCTCGCGCAATGAGGTCGTCCAATTTTCGTCACGTTTGAAATCAAATGCTATAGAACTAGCCAGTCTGCGAGTTGGTGACCTCAATATCACTCCATCTGTTTCCGTTCGGAATTTGGGTGTTACTCTAAGTAGCGATGGTTTTATGTCCAACCATATCAGTCAGATATGTAGGAATGGCTTTTTCGCGCTTTCTAGAATTGGCAAGATTCGCAGATTATTAGATAAGGCAACAACAGAAAAATTAATCCATGCATTCGTAACATCTAGGCTAGACTACTGTAACAGTCTCCTGCATGGTATCTCGAAAGACCAGCTTGCTCGCATTCAATCCATCCAAAATGCAGCCGCTCGCCTTGTCAGTCGCACTCGCAAATTTGATCACATTACCCCCATCCTAGTTGATTTACATTGGCTGCCAATTGATGCACGGATCAAATTCAAAGTCTTGTTACTTACGTATAAAATTGTACACGGAATCGCACCATTGTATCTGAAAGATTTAATTGAGTTGTATGTCCCAGCTAGAGATCTTCGATCATTGAATACATTACGCTTAGTACCACCAAGAGGCAAATTCAATAGAATGTATGGCCAAAGAGCTTTTTCTGTCTGCGCTCCTGCTTTGTGGAACCTTTTGCCCCTAGAAATTCGCACCGCCGAAACGGTTGATTGTTTCAAACGCCATTTGAAGACGCATCTTTTTGTGCAATATTTCTGTTAAACTCATATTTTACAGGTACATTCATGATATTTTCCCAAGGCTTTTAATATTCGACCTCATTCGTAATTGGACATGAATTTCTGTTTTAATTTTTTTTTTGCTCTTAGACTATTTTTGATATGTTCTTACCTCGATCTCTTTTTTATCAGTATTGACTGCATTTTAATTCCCTTTGTTTCATGAACATTAATTATGTTGTTTTTTTGTGTTTTTTTTTTACTTTGTTGTGTACAATGCACTGAGACGTATGTGTAGTGCGTTCTTTAAGAATTAAATAATAATAATAATAATAATAATAATAATGCATCTTGGAACCGAAAAATCGGCTATACAGCTTATCATAGTATTATTAAAACATTCCAACTAAAATTTGAAGGTCAATATGGTGATATGAAACCAAATTGGATAAAATGATTGAAACATTTGTTTTAGATTTACCACGATTACCATAGCTGAACGTTTATGACTTCCGGAATGTGCAGATGATACACGTCAAATAGCCCTTTGATATTGCATTTCATGTGAAATTACTGTCAATATTGTCTCGACTTGTGTTTTTTATTATCGGTAAAAAAACAATAAACGTTTTCTATTAAGTTTTGTATATGTTAAAACTACCTCTTATTAAAACCGTTTTTCATTATATCCCTAACCTGTTATTACTTTTTTTGGAAACATATTGGTTATGTGCTCTAAAAGCTCTTCATTTTGTAGGAACGTACGAACCGAAAAACACTAGGTGGAGGATATGATCACATGGTTGTACATATGGTACGAAGTAATTGAAATTTCAAAGGATTCAGATTATGAAATTCAAACCTGCACTCTCTGTAATTGAGGTCTTACTTTTGCGATCAGACAACGAACAATAAGTTCAATGATTAGTTTTAAAATACCAATACTTAGACATTGCACATGTCCACAAGTAGTACAATGTCCATTTTCATGTTCCTGTAGAATAAGTCAATACGAATAGTATTGATTAACGGACAATATCATACCGAATGTCTAGTTGGTATTATGCGAAATAATTGAAACCATGGCAACATTAACTAGAATCGTACGCAGATCTTTTCTTACAAATAAAATAACCAATGAAACATTTCATACACTTTTTTTCTATTTAGCAAATATCAATCAATACCACTCACACCACCACTTCATTTTCTACCGATTCTTCTTAATGTGCACCGTCGATAAAAGAAATTGCTTTTGTCCCCATGCACTTTCAGACGTACTTTCATTTTCGCTAAGATATCAATAAAAACTAATTCCGATAAATGCAATTTGAAGAATGGTCACAATTATTTCTACATTTCCTTGGCGAATATATGTCTTGTGTCTGTAGATTTGAATATGTTTATATCGATTTCAATGAAATCCATTACAATCCATTGAATCAGTGGCGGTATAAAGAAGAAATACTATTCACTCAAGCAGCGGGACCGCCTAATCTCTCTGTCCTGATCGACTAACATTTTTATGCATGAAAAAATCACAGCCGTCTCATATTCCTAGTCCATCAGATTTACATTTAAACCGCTGTTTTCTCTAGACGCCAACTGTTAGAATGCGTGATACCAGCGAGTCTGTATTTCCCTCAGTGTAAAAAAATATTGTACGCACAGTTTGATAATGCATTCTTTTGGTTCTAACTCTGTACAGGCGGCTTCTTCTGAGGCGGATTGTAAATATTACTAAATAAAGACGACGTTTGGACAAATGTATCAGAATTGAATGAATCCTGAAATAAGGTGAAGTATGCCGTAGTCATCAGAATCAATGAAAGCTCGTGAGACGGGCGTATTAGCGGGACAACTTCCACAGACAAACTAACATTGCGGGTGTATTTATATAACAGCACAGCACGAGAACGCATTCTTTATGTGTCTGTTGATAGAAAGTCAGTTGTCCAGACGCAGCAATTAAAATAATTATTCAAAGTCCCCCACCCCCATCGTTACAATGCATATGGAATATGAGAACAGGTTGGTAAGAAGAGAGCAGTTTTCATTTTAATAGTCACCTAAATTTGAGACCAGTAAACTTGAACAGAGCGTTGTCAAAAATCTTACTATAAGTTCTTTATGTTATCATTTGACTTAGCAAAGTTCATACTTATACTTCGCTACTATTCCAAAATTACAAACAACATGCCAATTGGAAGGATTAAGTTGAACGACAATGCAGTAACGCTATAATAATTGTATGCCAAGCCACATGATAATGAAAGTGGAAATGTTAAAAACTATCGTCGAGCCATACGATAAAATGTAGCAACACTAGTAAACTTTTCGTCAAACAAGACGATAAAATATAGCAACATGGGTAAGAATGTACTTGTGCCTGACAGCATTTTGTTTCAGGTATATATACTGGTTTGAATATACACAGACATTGCTTAAGAAGTCACCACTATATAGACACATCTCAGCAAACAACAACCGTTTTCTGACCTTTCCATTGATTCCACTTGTCCTGAGTTTGATAAGTTGACAAACAGGGTTTCAAAAACATTTCTTATGTATCGAAACTGGGTGGTGTAACTTATGTGTTGTATTAGGGGAAAATATAAACCTATAGTATTTTTTTCAAACAATATATGGTCACCAAACATGAGATAATTGATAATTGAATACAGCATATCAGACGAAGAAAAGATATACACAAATTGAAAGTAGTCACCCATTTGGTAATGCCTTTCGTTGGCAAGGACATGTCTTCCTTTAATAGCATAAACCATTAGTACAATGCATAAATCTCGACACTTATAACACAGACTAACTGTCTCATATAAAACCTCAAATGTCTCGTAAACACCTAATTGTTGTCGTCGTGAAATCCCTGCGGTAATCACGACCCGAAGTTGTATATTCTTTGCGATGCTCAGGTGTAAAATATGCATAAATACAGTGAGGTCATTTATTAGTCATAATCGGACGATTTACTTAAACTTCTTTGTTGTTATCGTTTTAGTTGAAATAAACTATACTACTTTATAAGTAAATTTAAGAATTGTGCATTAGGGCAATCTCGTTTATTTAAATTGCAAACTAGTGTGTATGTTTTGAATTCTGTCGAATAATCAAACATTCTCCAAACTTCTACACTTAGAATAGAAGTTTTACATTTGATAAATTTTATTGAATAATAATTCGGAAAAGTTGTTAGGTTAAAATTTAATGTCGATCTGATACTGTAATTTCTTTGGTGTGCAATGACTGGGTTTGTTAAGAATATAATGAAAGACATTGCCCACAATAGTAGTTTTTGTTGACCACACCAATGCATCTTTTAAAACTATAATCAGTCAACACTTCTAATTTCGCCTAAAATGTTGTCCAATTTGGCTAGGAGCACTTTCAATGTAACAACTATGGTTGAAAAATTGCCGTCTGAACATTTTGGGCTTAGAGACCACACTTTTCATTGAATGGATGCCTAAAAGTCTCATTACTGGTTGTTTGTCATAGTTCAATCAATCAACCTTCCACATCGGCAGGTGGTACCATTACATTCACCATCATATCTATTCAAGATGGGGCATATGTGATCGTTTAGACCGAAATGTTATGTACACAATTATTGCACTTTGCGAGATTGGCTTTTTTGTGACGTTTCAATGCCAATTGCACCCAAACAATTACTAAGGTAACCGTTAAAGTATTGCTCGGTATCAATGCTTTCTTGAAAAGGACCCGATTTAAGGTGCTGTTATTCTAACGATTAATGTTGACGGATACGTGTCCCTACTGTTGTTGTTTGAATTCGTAGCAAAACATCACAGAGTTAAAGATTCCATCACGATAATAGGTTACCATTTTGTGAATGGATATTTTACCACATACACTATGGTTAATATTCATAACGATGTCTGCTCTGTGAAACATAAAGCCTTTCAAATGTCGTTGAGATACGATTCTAATGGATGCGTTTACATGACATCAACACGGGTTTCGTTATCCCCGGTTGAGCTAACTTGTATTGATTGTCGTACATATAATTGAGAATCTAAGCAATGCCCAGTTTTGAGCTTATTCAAATCAGCGAAATTTCCAATACACTGACAGGTAAAGCTTTTCCATTAATTTATTGAGGATGGTTATTAAAATTAACATTATATTTTGGTTAGGCGAGTATAAACTATAACGCACAATAACTGACTATAGTAGCAAACGAGGACGGCGATATCGATTAGCTCCTTTAAGTATCTCATCTTTGTGTCAGGTTTGAAAAGAAATCAGCCATTACGTGTCAGCGATATGGCTGCGAACGGATGGACGGAGCCCATTGCAAAAGCGCCCTATCCCCTCATCTATGTGCTTTACATTACATGTTTGTGTACTGTTCCGTACCTTGCACGGGCGATAACACAGTGCTTAAGTATACCTTTAAAGCGATGGCGTTGTGTTACAGCTGTCAATTCAGATTGCAAAAAGAGTGACACAAAAACAAATCTCTCCACACAACGTTCTTAACGACCTCATTAACAAATATTATATTTCAACATCAGCAGATACCTTCTGGAACAATCTGTCTCAGAGATCATTATGTCACGCAAAATAATTAACCCCAGTCGTCTGCATATCTTGGGATGCGCACAATTATTATCGATTATTTAATTGCCCGTAGCGTACTATGAAATATTAAGGAAGAAAAATACATCAAAGTTGAGCTACAGATTCCCAAATGGTTTAACCGAGGATAAAAGTACGAATAAGTCACATCACTTGTGGGCTAAACATAGGTATTTATCAGTCAATGTGGGATACAAGCAAATCTTGCTCTCTAGCAAACAATGATTACATGGAAGGAAGACAGTGAGTTCTAGTTTTCTTTAAAATATTAAGGAGGTCGACATTTTGTTTGAATTGCTAAAAGTTCAAAAGTTATTCAATATAAACCATCGGTCGTATCAATAATATATCGTAAAAGCGAAAATCAAACGTCACGACAGACCAATAAACTGTTGACCTCTTTCGATGTATATGTAATTCTGCTAAAACATACTCAGAACGCATGGCAAAGTTTTATATGGAGTGTGATGTTGACTTCTCACAGAAGAGGCCTGATCAATTATTGAGTGAATTGGTGTCTTTTTTCTGTGTCTTCTGCTTTCTGCAAATTGTAACATTGAGACTCTCATTAAATTTCCATTTTGATTTATTGTGCTTCAAATGTTCGCATTTCGCTAAATGCGAATTCCCATGGCAACATACGTCTTTTCTATTTTGAGATCTCTTTAACATTGCATTCAGTCGATCAGATCGTAACAAAATGACTAGTTAAAGCGATTTTTCATCTGAGATAAGAACTATATGTGAACGTACAAAATCTACAATATCAAAGTCAGGCTAATGATGACATGGCTTTTCAGTTTTCACCATTCCTTATCTGTCGCTTACAGTTAGATTGGGGAATCCAAACCGGAAATTACGTTTTGGATTTAGAACGAGGCTATTGAACTTATATCCTCGCCTGTATCCTAAGAACGTCCGCGTTATGCATGTGTTTGTTGATTTGTCCTACGTACCATACATTCCCTACACAAAAGGAGAATTCATAAATTCGCAACAGTCTTGGTCAATCTGTAATTTGAAGGAAACTACTACCAGTCGTATTTAGATTGTATTAACAATAATCAGCAAACTTCTATTGCATTTCAGAGGTCGAGTTTTCAAGTAGACGTCACCATATGTGTTGAGATTAAGGAATGGAAGTTTCAGTAAAGGAACAGGCAATTAGGTATACTTGAGATGGCAAGACAAATATTCCGTACGTGTTTACCCGAAATGTTACAATCATTATTCCCACACTCACAAATTAATAGTCTACCTGTGAAGACACTAAAGACACACTCGCGTTCGTCACATAGCTCAATGAAACGTGAAATTACAACATTCCATAACTGTTGTTGTATGTTAAGAAGACTGCAACTCATTAAAATGACACGGGATAGATTGTACTCGAGCAATATGCTCCCTGGCTGATTTAATAAAAACCGTTCAAATTGGATAAAAGAAACCAAATCATATGAGAGTTAAAGGAAAGGATGTTTGTGTTAGATTATAGTTTCACTATATCGTGTACTGTTTTGTTTATCTTTTTCCGCGCAAAATGTCGTATAGACATGAAAACTAGTGTTACACGAGCATAGCATAATGGCTACAAACTTAGGGAGCCTCGTAAAGGCAGCTATTTATGTGTGAACATTTGAAAATTCCATAAAACAAAGAAAGATTGGAAATTTTTCATTCCAAGAAATATGTTGGATCCTTAATTTTTAATATACTGTTTTGTAATTCAATCTTTAAGAACGACTCGTTCCAAGGTTCAGAATGGAAAAATGAATTTTTTTTCAATTATATTGCATGTTGCATTATTTTCGTAACTTCTCCTTGCAAGTGTATGAGTTTTTAATATAAGATACCATTTATTGAGGTTCGACTTTGGCAAGTTTCAAGGTATCCGCTTTAAATTATTAGTTCCATCTAAATGGAAAGAAATATATCTCGAATGAACTATTTATATTGTCTAAGCAACTCATGCGGATTGGTACTCATGACTTCGAATTGAATAAATACGACTAATTTCTATAACTGTTCAAATTACACGGATAGTGATACCTAACGAATGAATTTAAAGTCCAGTGATCGTCTATAAATGCCAATGCGTACTGTTTTTTGTGTAAAAAAAAGACTGTGTTGACAAGCGAGATGCGCCGCGTCGAAATAACTATATTCCGACAAATTCGACCAACAAGTTAAATTTGACTTCTTGGTGTAGATATTTGTATAGAAATCACTTGGGGAAAACTGTTCTTTTAACCATCTTAGCCACTGCATTTGCACGACCACGTTGCCAAATAAAAACGCTACAAAATAAATAGTATTATTTTCGCTTTAGAACGTTGTGTATTTACACGAAAAACCGACAAACGTTTTTGACTGTTTACACGGAAGACAGAACAAATCGATAGCGATGCTGTAGTGTTGAACATATGCAAAAATAACACAAAGATTCGGAGCAAGCTTAAGTATGTTATCACTGGGGTTACGTTTTTAAACTGTTTTCGGTCGTTATACGACGCCTTTTTCAATTCTTTCAGTTTTGGCCCTTTGACATAGCCTTGCTTCGTCGAATGAAAACGGTCGACTTTCGAATCGTTTTCAAACACATTTTTAGCGTCTCCGTGTGAACGGTAATTGCAAACGCTGCAAAGTAGTTTCGTTTTCATTTCAAACCGGCATCGTGTAAACGGGGTCTTCTTGTCAAACTTTGACTACTTACTTCATCTTTGTAAACATCGTCGTTGCATACAAATAGATTAATTTGAAATAAAAATGCATTCACTGTACAAATAAAGAAGTTAATAGTTCAAAAAATTCGTCCCCTACTAAGGAAATCCTAAGTTATTAAACTACAGGAAATAATGGGAGTGCGATCACTATACTCCAGACTTTGAATTACAATTCCCAAAGCTTTCAAAAGAAAGATTTGCATAGAAATTGTTCCGCTACAGCACTTCCTTTTGCACTGAAAATTGGACAATGATATGAACGTACGTGACGTAAATTCGGAGTTGATAATAGAACAAGCGCAACAAAATACCAACACATTTGCTTGCTCTTGTTAAGCAGGAATTAAACAAGTTCCATGCAAAGACATGCAATATAATTAGCGTCGATAAAGCAAAGCAATATCAAATAAACACCACAAGAGCTAGGATCCCATAACTGCTGATAGAATACAAAATGTTATAGCAATCAAGTACAATTGTTGATGTTGCATTACAGCTTCCACATATATAAACAAACTGATAAAAGAGTCTTCTGAACTTCCACACCAAGGCACCACTGTTGTATTTGTATCATTTTCATGTACTGTTGTTTTTACCTCATTTGTCACCATTCCTTAGCTCATGTCATTAGAGCAAACGCACTGGGGCTTTTCGCGGGTTGTATGCGTTCAATCCTTTGATCATTGTGTACAATTCTTCACGGTGACGTTGTCATGCAATAAAGCAGGTTAAAGGCAAGTTTTTATTTATAAAAATATTCAATCGTATATTGGGCTCTATCTTACATTGAGATTGCTTTTTAAAGTGGCGTTATGATTGAGAAATGGGAATTTATTTTGAATGTTTACGTTAAAACAAGAACGTTGCTATGTTAGTTGATAGTATATAGACTAAGTCCATTACTGTAACTCAATCCAAGATCTGTGAATTAATATGAGTAATTGAAAGCACCTAAATACTTGAAAATCTTTGTAATTGTACGTTAAGGAAGTGAGTTGCGAAGGAACATGCTGTCATATGGCAAAGTTTACAGAGATTTGAAACATTTAGAGAAATTGGTCCCCGGCCTATATTTTAACTGAACACAGTCACATACAAACATAAAAAGTATAAACATCATCTAAATAGCAGTCTCAAAAGAAACCATGATTCAGAAGTGAAGAGAACAGGTACATATGACATAAAAGTTCACCGAAATAACAGTCTCCAAACAAACGATGAAATGAAGAGAACAGGTACATATAATCTAAAATAAATTGCAACAGGTGCCAATGAACCATCGTTGGAACAAGGGTACAGGCATTGTCAGCATAAAGGAATAACTATTGAAGAAACGAAACATCACAGGATTATGGTGCGACGGTTTGAAAATTCTTACGGTATTTGCAAATGATTGAAACTTTTGACAACTTTAATCTGTGTAGCGTGTTTGGCTTTTTTTCTATTCGTTCGTAAGTCCCTACGGTTTCATTGATCATATGTTACTTTTCCCTCAAATCCTTTTAATGCTTACAACTTCAGTTTGCCGTCTGGGATTTCAGGCAATGTACGATCATATTTAATTCTTTACGGTATAGAAAACATCAAAAGCAGCGAATAGTAACATAAACTCAAATGCTGCAATTTGATCCATGCTGCTACAAGCTCTGCGTGTATATGTTTTGGTGAGTTTCAATAATATTTAAAGGGGTTTATAAGATATTAAATTGTAAATAATAATTCTTGAATAATAGTAGTGGAGATGTGCAATACATGCAGTACCTCAGGTGAAGTTTCATCCGCCCAATTTCTTCATGGACATTATTTCAGATATGCTGGTCTGGATTTTGATACTGCTAGGAGATGCCCTTGGCAGTCATCGGTAGTACATTTGGTGTATCCAACATCATACACATATCATATAAACCCGTTCATTTACAGGTATGGTGTCTTGAAAAGTCTCAAACTTCTAGCAAATCATTTGCCTATGCACCAAATTATAACATTAGTACGAAAAGGAATTCGTGACGGGGGAACATATGTCCTAGAAATCTTTATCGACAAATGTGGTGTACAGTATCTGTTTCTCCAGTAATGGTCGAAATACTTTTATATTTTCAATGCGTTTGTTATAATGTAATTTACGTATTTTGTCTGGAGCATGCATTATTTCACCCTCATGTTTTGAATAATAACACCAGAAAAGTGAGGTCGCCTTTGGTAAATTTCTTCTCCTGTGGTACGTTACAGTCGTGACTATTCGTCTTAACAGTAAAATGTACTGCATCGACAAAGTAACAATTTATATGGTGCGTAAACAGTACAAAAAAGATACTTTTGCTGCAAAAGTTTGTCTATTTTCCAGACATTTCTGAAAAAACATATATATTCAACATGTATAACCTTTCTCACAAAACAATTTTTAAGTATAACTGGATGAATATGGTTCAGTAATGATTCGTTGATCAGGCCTAAAAAATGGTCCCCGTTACTCGGCCCCCACCTAGTTTTTCACGCCGACGGTAAACTTGTTTTTACATATTCGAGGAAAAAATAACAAAAAATCGCGAAATTGTGAAGTCTCGCAAGAAATGGTGGATACGGAAACTGACATCAACTTAAAAAGACAATAGAAATTGTTCTTTCTAACTGTAATGGCTATGCTTCTGATGAGAAGAAACAAATAACACAGAGACCACATGGAAAACAATGGAAAACATAACTACCTGAAGTAGACATTTACATATGAAAAAACAATATTTAAAATAAATAACATACAAAATCTACCTACATCACCTACTCTAAAATTGAGCTTAATCAGATCCCGTAACCACACAATTTTTTTTGTATTAGGCCTCATATATCGATATTTCTCACAAAACCGTTACATCCACATTACTGATCGACTGCGAATCTGAATGAGTACATATCACATTATTATTTCACTCCGTATAATATACCTAATGATCTGGCATTTAAAAGTGTTTAATCGTTCAACAACAGGTGCAGTTGGTTTTTAAATAAAGTTACAGTAGTTCTGAGTATTTTTGGGGAAATGCTGATGTTCGGTTCAACTAATTCTAAGGTCGTCACTCATCGAACTGTAAAGGCCAGGTTTGGATGACCGTATGGTTATCAGTTTTAATGATAGCTACACATATACATTCCATTTTCATCGTCAGGGTACTACGTCACTGATGTCATACCACGCGACGCTTACTATCCGTTAATGAAAATCAAGTGGATATAATTTCGAAGGACGTGAAGATTAAAGGTTGTACATATGAACCTCAGTCTGGGCATCTACATATTTTGACACTTTTTAAGGCAAATTAAGTCATATACAGTTATAGTCATTACTGGCATCATAAGACGGGTCATCTGGTTATTGATTACCAATCTAAAAGTTAATCTGCATATGTATCAGAGTACTCGGTTAAATTTTAATTTAATTTAAATCTTAATATAAATTAAATTTACATATTAAGCAAATATTAATTTGAGCCATCACTACTAAACACAAAGTTAAACACAACAAATAGAACATACCAAGATCAAAAACACAACAATATCAACAACAATAACAATAACAACAACAATAACAATAACAACAACAACAACAACAACAACAACAACAACAACAACAACAACAAAAGTTAATACCTGCATTATGAGAGGTTACCACTGTTACCTACTCTAGATATTCTGGCTTGTCCTAATATTATACCGGCCAATGCAACAACTAAAGCGATGTTTTCACATACAGCAGGGTACAATAGAACATCTAAATTTGTAATTCATAAGCTGATCGAAATAACTAACTCTATTTCAATATTTCTCGCCAAAAACTTGAAAATAGAGTAGATATAGTCTAAATGTCTTAGTGTATCTTGGAACCAAAATATTGACCGCGACCTTGCCGAAATTGCTTAATTTATTAACAAGGCTCAATCAATTGTCTATGGTATCATTACCAAATAAAGCGCTGTCTTTTTCCCATGTTTTGAGAGTGATATGGCAAAACCTGGACGTGCTTGATACGACAGTGGTAATCCAGCCTTTGGTTTACTAAGATAGACGCAAACTAAATATATTGTTCTTCAATGTGATACATTACACTTGTGGGTTTCTCTGTAACAGTTGTGCGATTCTAATCACGCTGTGATGAACGAAGTGTTAACATTGGAAGTCCTAAAACAGCACTGCAACTTCATGGAATTCTAAATAAACTAGTTTTCAGAGACGCTTTCCTACTGACACTATTATTAAACCAACATCCATTCAATAGCTTATCATTGTTTTATCAACATGTTGCGACAATACTTTTAGTTTCTGTATATCTTAGAAAATCGAATCTTCATCTACCAGGGTAATACAAGGCACATCAATATATATTATAGTAAATGAAGAAAAGTATACGAACGACCCAGTATCTCTGTACTACCAAGATCAAACTAACTTCTGTTTTTAATGTATGAAGTACATTTTGAAATTCTCAGCACCGCAAAGAAATTGAAAAGTAACAACTATCTCTTTTTTGCATGAAATCTGAGATAATGCAATTCATCATTACGTCTTTCGAAATTACCCTTATGTGTGTGGTTGGCTAAATAAGTCTAAACGTAAAGATGACAGTATACGTTTTAAAACGTACTAGGTAAGCTATGGTTAACTTTAAGTATACGTCTGTCGATTACACTCTATGAAACGTGTGAGGAAAGTATGTGTTACCTACTTCTGCAAACTTTCGCCATTTCAGAATAAAACGAGTGCCTCTTTTCCAAGGAGAACTGAAACACATTTTTGAAGACTCGGAAACCATTGGGGTTGCTTGGAAAAGAGATATTTGGAGAATATCTGACTTCGTTATTGAAATTTGATGCCATTACGAAATTCCACGGTTTTTCCATGAATACTATAAAACCAATTAGATGGACGTCGAAGAAATTTAACATCTTTATCAAAGCCCAAGACAGTCTTTGAACGACAGGATAAGTTCTAGTAAGAGTTGGAAAATTTTGGCGATCGTTGAACACAGCTATTGCCGCTCCAGAGACAATGGGCATATTCCAGTGGCTAGCCAAAGGGGAAGCTATATCCATGGCTGTCCAACATGCTGGTCCAATAAAGACATGAGGGTCATATCTAAACCGTAAGTCCGTCATCTTTATTACCGTTTTCACTGTATTACAGCTGCTATAGTTGACCATTGACGTAAGGGTTTGTCCTTCAAGGAGCGATGGGTCGTTGTTGGTCGAGTCTATTGCAATATCTATTGCTGGGGCTATGCGTGGCGACGTGAAGGGGTTATCGCTGTGAGCATCCGCGGAGGTTAGGAACACGGACAGCTTAAATTCTTCTGCGCTACACATTCCCACTACAAATATGACTAGTGCCAGTTGTAGACAAAGATGTTGGTGGCGAAAAAGCTGCATATCAAAAGGATGGTGTTTGCTACGTCTTTGGTGAGTGAAATGACAGCTGTTGAAATAGTGGATTCAGACGATGAACGGATTCCCCGAAGGCATCATTGAGAAGCGCTTTCAGTGAAATGATGCGCTTTCCTCCTTTAGTTTCCCATACATATTAGACACCGCTCCCTTGAGATGTGATTAAGCCTGCTACAGTTACCATAAAACGCTATTTTCTTGACTGCTTGGTGGTTTAATAATCAGATTGGTTCTCAGAATCGAAAATTCGGTACTATAACATTGAAATGTTGCAATCAGTTTCTTTTTGTCACATGGTAATCATTGCCAAGATTTTAGGAAAAAGATACTAATATTTCGTAACACAGCTATAACTGAACTCAAATGCGCTCACCGTCTTCAATTTACCAGGTGTAATTCTCCGCTAAACCCGATACTAAATTCACGTTGTGTGCATCCGATCCGATGAAATATGACTTGGAAAAGGCCACCTAGCTATTTGTCGAGGTGAGGTTGTACCTTATTTGAATATTCAAATTAGGATGATGTGAATTTTCTGTTACTTTACTGCACGTCCGTCACCGATTTGACGTCGCCTTCATAGAGACTACCAGCTATTATCAAAAATAATGAAGCGATAAAAATTTAAGCCAATTTTGTTTTCAATATATTAATAATTAATATATGAACCATTAACATGTGAGAAGCGATATAATATGTACCGATCTAATTTACCAACTCGATTTTGATCTGTTCCAAGAGTGATCAATATATACGCTCGAAAACATATGTTCAGATTTGGGTTCATTAATTAAGTTGTATTCTTTTTGTCTTTCCTGTAATAAGCGTTTCCTATAATAAATACGTTTCTACGCTAGAAAAGCAGAGGAATCAATAACATATTTAAGGTTCAAATTTACTATATCTGGTCAGTTTGAGTAACAATTTAGCTGTTATAAGTGAAAAAAATAAGCTTACACAGGCCATGCAGCCATAACATTCAAAATTCGGCAAAACTATTTCATCAAATGCGAACATACAGCACATTAAAACACTTGGTAAGGCTTATCTTGACCTAAGTATTACATGTTTATTGCAATCATTGTACGAATAATATTCTTTCTTCGTGTGGAAAATTTGAAAAAAAAAACCATACGGTGGAGGGTTTAATGGTGCAACCTACCAAACATGTACTACGCACGCTATTACAGTAACGGTACGTTGAATAAAAATATACAGAAAACCTATTAACACGATAGTGATCTTTCAGACGATGGATGACATGCTCTATTTTTCATGAAAACATATTATCTGTTTTTATCTGTATTTCGGATGAGTCTGTGATTCAAATATGGTCGAGACATGGTTTTTTTCTCCACATCTCTTGCGTTTAACCCCTTTTTTAATCTCAAGTATTGCTACAAAGGTACAAATAAAGAAAAAAATACCTACTTCTCGAAACGCTGGTTACGTTCAAAAGTGACTCTGCATTAACATTCTTTGTATCTATACTCCTAATACCGGCTGGGTCACTTGGAATCGATACGTTTGTGATGGTGTCAGAGTGTAAGAATTTGTACCATGCAAATGCCACGATATAGTTAGGTGAAGAAAGGTCCTTTTGGTGCAACAGTCCAACCAAGTGTATGTCAAAATACTCCAGCATTCTCACCAGAGCATATGATAATTTTCGATAGTCCGGATAGGTTCTCGTGAGTGTTGGAAAGAGGATCCTATTCCTGTATGTTGGATCCTCCGCGGCGCCAGATACGATTGGTAGGTTCCAATGTCCGGCAAGCGGTCCTATGATATCCATTGGTTCCCAACATGCCGGTCCAACGATAACATCGGGATCGATAGACGTGTAAACATCAGAGATCACTTTTACCGCTGATTTCAAATTGCATGTACTGTCGTTGAGAATGGCACGAAATGTACGGTTATTCAATAAATTGCCATGGCTGTTTATCTCCTCAACTGCGATATCAATTGCTGGACTGATGCGTGATGCCGAGTATTCTTTGAACACGGGATCGTTGTCAATTTTTAACATTACAGACAAAACAACTTCTTGTGTTTTGCTAAGCGCTAGAATGTTTAGAAGAAAAGTAAGCTGAAATAATGAAAGTAATACTGGACGAACCCTCATGGCGATGTGCAGTCCTTTAAAAAAAGTGCTAACGAGCCCGGAAGAAAATTCTTGTGATATTCAAACTACGCCTCGTGTATTTTGTATTGTTCTTTGGCTAGCACAGAATATATAGTAGCCAGTGCGTCTTAAACCAAGAATTTTATGTTCAGTTCAAGTTTCCAATGTACTCTAGCTTCTGTCAAACAGCTAACAAACGCCGTGTAACACATTCGGTATACATTAAGTCTGGCTTTCTCGGATTCATGCGACGCTTGTTTTTTGCAATTATCGAGTTGACATCAAGCAGTATGCACGTGCATGTATTAGCCGCCAAGATACGTCGATGCAATCTATTTTCGACAACGCCTTTCGTATGTTTCTAAGAGCCTATACGTTGCAAGAGCCGATAAAGAGATCCTGTATGTGAAAGTCTTCGTATGCACATGACATGCATCAGGCATACAGCTCATGACGTAGCTCTGACAACCCACGAGTCAAAGGTCACACAATATTGAATATCCAAATAGACAGTGTAATACATTATCCGACTGCGTCTTCCTCGTCATTTCCAAGGTAAACATATCGCTGTTATGGAATTATATCTTTAAACATCGGTACCTGCATATCTATCACGTTACAAAATGATACAATTTGAACATATGACTACTGCTATAAAGAAAATGTTAACAGCAAAGAATAACAACAATAGCTGAAGTAGGAATTTCATTTTTAAAAATACACTGTAATCAGTCTTGAAGTAGATGACGTTACTTCTGTAAGTAAGTATGTGTGTGTGTGTGTGTGTGTGTGCGTGCGTGCATGCGTGCTTGCATGAATGGATGTATGTATGTATGTATGTATGGATGGATGGATGGATGGATGGATGTATGGATGGATGTATGTATGTATGTATAGAACACAACCGTGTTATAATGACCTTGATTTTAATATATCTATACAACGTTGTCATCATTTATCGAAGGATGTTTGTGTATATTGTAAGATGAAAACCTAATCGTTGTACCTTTGAATGTGAACAAATAGGAGGGGTTCCTTGCCACTCAAAATAGGGCTTTGCACCCTGCTATTCAATGGTACGACATTGCGCCTCTTTTCGAAGAGTCTAAGTGTACGCCCCATTTTGAGATTCTGGTGTTATATATCATATGACAAATGCTTTGTGACAGGCTACCTTGCCAATACAACAATTTATTTTATATCTTCTAATTCCATCTAATAAAACTGATCTTTAACCCAAACGTTTCTCTTCCATGGAGGCCATTTTTTCTGTCGAAGGAGTCTGAGGTAATAAACCGCATATTGGGATCTGTATAACTGACTTAAATGGCACTATTGAGTATTAGGTCTTGGGAATGGCTTGAACATGCATGTATGGATATATCTGTGTGTAATATGCTGCATATATGTTGCAGGTCAATCATTTTCATATAACCAACGATATTAGATACCCCTTATCTATTGAAGTTAATATGCTATGATCTTCGACTCATCTATCCATTTCAGTATGAATCTTCTAGAAAAAGGCAAGTGAAAGGGTATGAGTATTCGTTATTTTCTAGATGAATATGTTTCACAATGAACAGGATTACAAAGCGGAGGACCATCATGTTATTCATATTATTTGTTGTCGTTTAAATTACTTTTCGTGACCTTTGAATCAAAGTAGCACAATTGCATAACAAAAGGTGAATTTTAAATAGCATCTTGATTAGGTACATCAGATGAAGAGAATTTTAGTATATCTATTCGGTCTTTTAATCTAGTCATTTTGTCAGTCACGAGACAGATTTTGTCGAATATTTTAGCGTATTACACATTTGTCACATTCTTGAATATTGTACGTTTGATGTGTGTTAAGTGTACAGTATTCAATGTTAACTGTATGTTCCGTATGTGTAATGCTACCTAGTACTGTGTCGTTAAATGTTAACTGTATGTCCTGTATGTGAATTAAATGCTGAATGTGTCTTTTCTTTCTTTCATTTCAATTCAATTCATTATATTGTACACCTGTGCTTTCATTTCAATCAATTATATATTCAGTCTCGGTGCCTTTTCTTCACCGGTACGTTCAGTTCTGCCAATCAGATTGCCTTCATAAGTTTTCAGGCCATATGATCCAGCCGTATTGAAGTTAGAAGCGCGCACATGATCTTGGCAGTCTTTATTTATAGCCAGACCGGTAACATATGTCACTTCTGTGTACATTTTCAGTTGCAGTTTTCAAATAAAGTTGTGTTTAACTGTTTACAACAGCGTGTCCGTGTCGTATTAATAGGACGAGACTATCATGATAACTCAAACTTCACAAATATTCTCATGTATCTGCATTGAATGTAAATTAGTTTCGTACTTTGCAACTGATTTCCTTCCGAGATACTAATTTCTGCGTTTTCATCCCTGACAATATCAGAGCATCGCCAGAACTATATCAATCTTGTCACACTGGTTCATATCGTACGATCGCATGTTATCATGCACGCCACTAAACGCAGGTGTTGAGTATCATACAGGTTGACAATGTCTAATTGTTCAGTGTATGATGTTTAGTATAGGGACTCTGTAAGTCAATTTGTTTATATTTTCTCCAGTCACACTTTCAATCATAATTTGTCCCCCCTCTCTTTCATTCTTTAAATTAACTAATTTTGGCCTTTTGAGCCCATCAATAATATTTCAAGAATAATATAAATGTTGTGTTACCAATGCTGTCTGATTTGTATCAGGATAATCGTGACTTCTAAAAACGGGAATTAACAAAGACGCGGCTGATTTTATCTTAGCTGCAATTCATTATGCTTAGTGACTGAGAAAAGTCATTTTTCAACAATGATACACTGCTCGCCAATAGGTCAGAGACATTAGGAGCTCCTAGCTTTGTTTGCCTCCCAAAATACATCATCGCGGTATACAGCAGCCGTTTTGAAAGCCACATTTGCCAATCTACATAACTGTATTTCAGAAAGGTTGCATGAAGCAGCATTGTTGAAAACGGCTTTTCTGGCTATGTCAACATCAGTCCCGCCTTTGTTCCCCTTAAATATTGTAAAATCTTTGGCATGGAACCAATTGCAAGACACCATCTTGATTAACGTAGTGGATATAGACAGTATAAACGTTGATAGGAAGTATACGTTATCAGTCTCTAGACTCATTAAGTATGTATTCCATCAAATAAGAGATTACAATTGATATATTTTGATTGAATAAAAGTGTAGTTCAATGATCTCTTTCGATGCTGTCTGTCTCTAATATTTCACTGAGATTGACAGTTGCTCGCTGAATATAGATAGTGAAAAGTGTAAACGAACAATCAAGGACTGATGGAAAAGAAATGTATGCAACATTCATACCTGGTCTACTAGAAAGATAAAGTAGCAATATCTTGTATTAGAACACAAACAAGTAAGTTTCTTACTTGTCTGTGATTAGAATGATAAAATGACATAGAAGGGTTCCTTTTGGGAATACGGGAAGCTGTTAGGCATAATCTATCAGTATGCATGGCTGCTTTTGTCAAGCATACAAGCCTTATGTAAAATAATATGTGTGTATACAATGGACGGCACCTTTATCACGCCATCACACTAATACCTAAGCTTCCGTGTACGCTAGTATCCGCATAAATTACTTAAACTCTTTGATGTATTTTTTACAACCCTCGCCACGATTTCAGTAGGCTTTTGTTAGTTAATTACGTTTTTAATTCACGGGGAAGTTTACCAAGTTCGCCAGTACATAAAATCTATAGCCTCGGAAAACAAACTTTAAGTGAACACGTCATATCAAAAGGAAATAAAAGAATCGCGTATGTAGGTCTTTCTAAAAACACGAGATGATATACATTTTTCGAGATTTCCACATTGCGAGTGTCTGAGAGATATTACTCTAAATTTTGAAATTTTTGCCCAGTGTCACATTTATTCACCGTGACGTTTGATGTCGATCGCAGCACGTAGTGTAAGTTAATGTGGTTGCAAGTAAACTTATCAATTGTCGTCTATATTTCTATACGTTATCGTGTACTTCAGCTTAGAGTGCTGTCATGTGTTAATACAAAAGGTAAGATCGAACGTGGGTAAATTACGCAATGAATTGTATTGGTACAAAACTATGTTACAATTGAGTCGTAGGGGAAATTTAAATTTGAAAAATAGTCGACTGTGTTTCAATTATAGGCTTTTGACGTAATGCTATCTAGACCTGAACATGCTGTATGAGATAAGCACAATGTAATGGTAATTGTCTATAGCAACACATTACAGGTTTTTCAAAAGTGAATTGCAAGTTAATAAGGAGGAGAGTGCATTTTTGTTCCACTATGTTATCGAGTCTAGTAAATGGCCTGCCAACAAATCAGGTTCAGTAAGTCATCATTTATTCGAAACTTCCGTTTGTCTGTATACAAAATGAGGACTGAGTCGAAATTCTTTAAAAGGTTAAAGCAGTTTTGATTAAGCACAAAATCTTTAAGCACCACTCGATTCACAATGAACCCTTCCCCTTCTTACTAGATCGCATGCTAGTATGATTGCTTATCCAATCTTTGAAAGCTGGGCGAAGTGGTACACATTAGATATCATCCAAATCGTATAAACGCTGTATATTACTGTTGGCTTCTACTAATGTATATAGTGTCATCACAACGTGTGTAATTAACGTAAAATCCTTGGTTACAATCTTCTGTCACTTTTGACCAATATACTTTAGCCTAGCCCATTATATGTATACCGGAAATTGTCAACACGTAAAAGTACATGCAAATCTAAAGAGTGACAATTTCAAAGAACTTGGCTAATTGAATCCTAGATATGTCTGCAGTGTCCATCAGTGTCAGTTTCCTGTCTGATACTGAGATATCGGTTTAGGTTTCCATTTAAACGTTTTATGTCATAACAATGGATTTATATATATATATATCAAATAGAACTGATACCTAAATACTCTAAGAATTGCTCAATAACAGCCCGGAGGAAATTCAATTTTGTTGTTGTCCACAGTGATGACGCACGTAAATTGACAAATTATTTTCACTTTCCGAAGTTAAATCATTCGAATAACGTTACGAAAACGTTGTCAATAATCGATCAGTTCTATTTTCATTTTCATTTTTCCGATATAATTGTCCACTTCCTTTCCATATCACTTGCCTTCAGATGTGTGCATGTATCTACAGAGTTTTGCATCAACCATATCCTTGGATAAGTTGAAGGAAACACGAAATTGACATACACGATAAGTAATCACACCTGCACGCTATCAATAAAATTAACGTAAAAAATATAGGAGACTGTCGCCAAAGAATATATTTTCACGTTGTCGAAAGTAAAAAGTACATATCAATTATTGCAGACAGAGTCATATTTCTTTGCATTAAGATGGTTCATGCTTGTATTTCTAATGACAAAAGTGTATATGCATTGAAGGTACTCGGATAACCAACAGCTCATAATCAGGGGCACGCATAATTAAAACTGCATAATTTAACTAAACAATACTGTTCCACATGCAATTTAAAACAGGTATGTTATTCTATTCATTAAAACACATTGCTTAGTCAGACTAGTACACGAGGCATCTTTAGCATCGCATTTACGCAAATTTAATGATCACACAAATGTTGAATATACAGTCTCCATTGTGTTTACTTTGTGTTTTTGCCAATGTTACATTTTCTAGAGCAGGTGTATTGCACACACGTAAAGAGGTTACGACTTCATCAAATTACCTTAAAATAACGGGATAGACACATTAAAAAGACAGCATGTGGTAGGTATAAGTACCAACACACTTCCTTGTGAATAGCTATTAGCTTTATAATATCCGTTTTGCTCCCATTTGATCACTTTCAGTGGGATGGGATAACAGCCGTAATTATCCCATGCCATCCTCTATGACTGAATAATACCAAATAAGTTCCTGTCAGGGTGGCAAACTATATGTTGCCATGACAATGGTTATGATTAATAGATACGTGTATTAAGATTGTGATTGTAAATCTGTGTAGGTCACGACTTGTACCGTATAACCGTATATATAATCTCATGCCTCTAACGGGATGGATATATTTACGCTGTTCTACTCATACTATGCACTAAAGTATGTAATCTTATTCTATATATAATGTATTGTCTTGTTCATTGAGCATGTTTCAGTCTTATTCCCACTCAAGGAAGTATATTCACGTAAACATTTAGAATAATATATTTTAGTTTTTTAGTTTTCAGGTCGAAACAAAATATCTCGATATGTGAGATCCATGAAGATCATTATTAATACGATAGCTGTTTGAGTAGCGGCCTAATAACTGTAATATCATACCACTGAGCTTTCCCCATTGAAAGCACACGTTAATAATGTATTGTTAAACTCACTACATATTACAGATGATAGCAGGTGATTTGTCTATTCCATTATGTCGTCTTAGTAGTGACGCAAGATAGAAGTTTTAAAATTTTATGATAAGTCTAAGTGTAAGATGAAACCGTAGGTTGAGTTATATAAGACTGCTTGAGGCTTGTCATATACTTGTCATGTTTTTCTGTACTTTGATCATTAGTCTGTGACCTTAGTATTCATGATGTTTAGTGGTGATACTGGCCTGCTATATGACGTTTTTTGTTGTTGATGATTGTGCTATGCTGCAAGTTGATAAAGATCTACATAATACGTGTAATGTCTGCTTGATTGATTGTTCGCTGACTGTGTATCGAAAAGTAGATAATATAACATTTCGTTGTGTTATGTTTATAATTCTCTTGAATTGAAAGGGCAATTTTTTTCACGTGTCTAATGCCAGCCAATAACAACATGATACAAACCTAATCACTAGAACAACGACAGAAAGAAGCTAGACTAGCAATGTTCTATAAAATCTCAGCGGGGACAGTTGCTTTAAACAAAGACCAGCATCGTAAACCTCCATCAAGATATATGAGACACATGCACAGTAAAAGTTAGCAAATACCAACATTCAAAACAGACCACGGAAAATTTTCATTTTTCCCTAGAACCATCAAAGAATGGAACAATCTACCACCAGACATTGTAATTGTAGGACCACTTGATGCTTTCAAGTCTCAAGTGGCATCAAACTTGGACAACTAACTACAATAACTTTAATATTTATTTATTTATTTATTTATTTATTTATTTAGTATTTCTTTTTCTTTTATTTATTCATTATTTACTTTGAATCAGTAAGTTGCTTTAATTCATCATCCTCATTTTTGTTGCGCAGTTACTGGTAAACTCTTTATTTATTTATTTTTCTTTTTCTTTTATTTATTCATTATTTACTTTGAATCAGTAAGTTGCTTTAATTCACCGTCCTCATTTTTGTTGCGCACTTACTGGTTAAACTTGTTGAAGGCGGCCAGTTATGGAAGAAGAAGAAGAAGAAGAAGAAGAAGAAGAAGAAGAAGAAGAAGAAGAAGAAGAAGAAGAAGAAGAAGAAGAAGAAGAAGAAGAAGAAGAAGAAGAAGAAGAAGAAGAAGAAGAAGAAGAAGAAGAAGAAGAAGAAGAAGAAGAACAACAACAACAACAACAACAACAACAACAACAACAACAACAACAACAACAACAACAACAACAACAACAACAACAACAACAACAACAACAACAACAACAACAACAACAACAACAACAAATGCATTTCACTGACATCAATATATTGTTGTTATAAACAGTCCCCATGACAACAGCCGAGCCAATTTGAGTGTTTATACCTGTTAAAACTAATCACGGCCTTGATAACGAGATATGCCATTATAAAGAATAATGAAAGTCCAATGCTGTACTTCATCATTTTGAAACGGGTCTGTATGGCTGTTTTATATCTTTGAAATTCTAATTAACATACTCATATTTTATTGCATATCGTGAAATGTAATACCACCTGTTCCGGTTGCAAATGAGTTATATTTGCTGCTAGAGATTATTAAAACATAATTCATTCTCCTATATCCGTATGTGTTGACAATCGCAATCTACCAGACTGTACAGCGTATATCCTGTGTCATCATTCAACAGTGTTCAACAGGGGTACGCCAGCGTGCAAATTAACAAACATGATACATACTGGAGCTACACTGGAGGAAATGTGTGGACAGGATGCAATAAAGGTGATTTACCATGCACAAAGAGGATTTGTAACCAAACCTATAGCGGTTATAATTTTCCATACGTCAGAAATTATATAATGTATATATATATATATATATATATATATATATATATATATATATATATATATATATATATATATATATATATATATATATATATATATATATATATATATATATATATACATATATATATATAATATAAAAATAGGTCTTAATTCATCAACTTGTGTACTACTTCTTCAGTATAAAACTAAAGTAACCACAATATTCATAAATGCTATAAAAATGGTGTTTACAATATGTTATTATATGGTTATGTTGTCACTTTATCTTTAAAGCTTGAATTTTTTATGTTTGAAGTTTAATTCCTGGAACTAGTACTGTAGAAACACATTCAGTGATTTCTAAGCTAACAAGTCTTCGTAAGTCTTCATAGAAGACACTGACCCCCTGGAATCTTTACTTTCTATGTGACTGAATGTTGACATTACTTGAAAGAAATTAATGGCAAAATAGATCGTGAAAGGTTTACGTGTCTGTGTCTGTGATAAGCAATGAATGACTGGATTTCGACACTGTACCCTAAAGGTCAAAGGTCAAACCCCAATGTCTCTAAAGACAATTTATACTGAATGATGTGGGATAGACACTGGAGTGGAGTCTGTATGTATTAAAGAATTTGCGTTAAGAGGCATATTATGACTTTTCACTGAAAATATAGCCACAATTCATTAAAAAGTTGTGAGCACCAAAAGTATCTCAAGTCACATGTTCAGCATACCTTCAGACATTATTCTGGAAGAAATTCGCCAGACATGCATGCTACAGACTATTTGATTTTGATAATTGACTCTGAAGTTCAAGATCAAAGTTCAATGTATTAAAAGAAAGATTGTACCTGGTAATATTGGGGTAAACACTAGAAGGAGTTATGCCATAAAGATTGATTAGTAACTACAAATATGGCCTTCATTTAGTCAAATTTGCATATGTCCCATATGACATGCCACTTTTGCGCCCGGTTTGACAGAAATCGAACATTGCATGTCTGAGAAATGACCTAGTCGAACGCACGCACGCACGGACGGACAGATGAAGCCCATTATAACATTCCCACCTTCAGGGGCTAAACACCTTAAAGTGCAAATAAGGTCTATACACGCTCTCACCTTAGTTTTAATTCTATGACCACTATAAACTTGATCCAACACTTTTAACTACTTTTGGTGGAGATTTAGCAAACGCAAAGAAGCTGGCATGCCGGCGGGCGAGTCCTTCTTGGAGAGTACCTACGTATGTATGTGTTAAAAACTGATTCAGTCATTAGGGTGACATTTTGACGCTATACTTTTATTAGAAAGACATCAGTCTACATTGTGTAATCTTACTGTTCACATGAGATCATACATTCTTCAAGCACGGCTTGTGTCACAGTAACATGGAAACATTTGCCTCTAGACATAAATTCACACCTGTCAAAGCAATAAATAGCATGTTGTGTTGAATATCATATAATAATTAATATGAATTTGAATTTTGAAGATATCAATCAACAGAAAAGCGTGTACGTTCAGGGATTGACGCCATTCATATGATTCATCATGTCCGTTGGCAGTCCTTATACGTTTAAGAGAATCATGAACAGGCTCTGGGTTGATATTTGCACTCATAAAACTAGTTATATATGTGTTTAAGTTCTCATAGATTATACCATTCATATTATCTTGAAACTTAATCTTATCAATTTAAATATATCGTCAGATAAATGTATCCTTTAGCACTTTTTTCCCTTTCAAAATAATTAGATTTTTAAAAATGTCATTTTTAGCCTCGATCTCAAATTTGCCTTAGGGTTAATAGTTATTTCATTCTATATGGAGATATAAGAGGTTCATTGCATTGGGAAATGCAGTATCGTAATTATAATATCAGCTGTCAGTTAATATTATGGGATTAACATTTATGAGAAACAACCCTGACTACAAAATAATCGAAATCAGATGCAAAGTTTTTTGGTTAAAATAAAAGATGGTTGAGTATATTTATAGTCTTCGAAAGACGGGCATGAAGTGAAGCATGTCAATTCTCGCAAGTCACAATAAGATTCCAATGTGGACGTTCCCGCAACAACGTTTATTAGTGGTTATAACTTATATGACGACGACTGTCGTAATTATTCAACTTGTAACAGCCACTAAGGAGAATATCGCATGATTGTTGCCGAGTTTGCAGTCGATATATAACAAGTGCCATGCCAGTGATCGTTACAGCAACGTAGAGTTTGTTGGATAGGACACATGGGGAGGAGGAGGGGGGGGGCAATAATGAATAAAGGCGGTAAATATATTATATGATAATTGTTAACATCTGCAACATAAGATAATTAATCACAAGAGACAAGCTTACTGATAGTCCGATCATTCAAGCGAGATGATCCAATTGCAATTCACTGGAAAGATCATCCCAGATAAGACAAGACAGCTTATTGTGAGCGTTCATTGTCAGTTCCGTTTCAAAGCAGCTGACAACTTGAGTTACTCTACACAGTTGTACTCATGGCAGTTAGAGATATAATCACTGTTTACATATCCGTGTCAATTTCATCCATATGGAAGGATATTAACGATGCAGTAAGTGTTGTAGCGTCATATTAAAGTAAAAAATTATTATTGTCAAGTGTTATTTCTGGGTTTATATTAAATACGTTCGGGGGGGGGGTGACCAAATCCCCAATTTTAGCTAATGTAATAAGTGTAGACATTTGCACGTAATAAGAGAATTGTTACTTGAAATTTCCGGTTTTGAGAAAGTTTAGTACCCTTCAAACACTGTCATGGCATTTCCATATCTGAAAACCTGATAAGAGCCCCCACTCGACATCAGTCAGTTTGACCTACAGCAATCTGAATAAATGAAATGTTTTTTTTTTTTATATCATATAAACGAAACCAGGAAGAGCCATGTTACTGACTTATTCCTTTAAGTTCATACAATCAAATATAGTGAGTTCTCAAAGTGCATCGTGAAAGAAGCTTAGAAACACATTAGCGTTAGTTGATCAAAACGCATGATATACGTTGTGCGATAGCTTTGAGGTGAATACCATCTTATTTCAAGGCCGAACATCAGTGTTTGAACACATGCGAGGTGTTATCTACTTAATGTAGCCTGATATCTGCAGTCATAAAAGATACGTCAGAATAGTGTGCCTTTGAACTCAAGTACCATTATTGCGAACGGAATACATAACGCTGCGAGACTCTGATCTAGTAATTAGATGTATACACCATACCATGATAGACGATATCATTACCGCATAACATCGTGTAGTTTTAATGTAATATATGCCTTCCTTTCCTTTTTGCCACTCAAAGATATATGGGGGGGGGGGGGGTGAGGGGTCGAGGGTAAAGCTACATTTTGTATATTTATTTACACTCTAAACTTGTACCATTATTTACTGTTTCCAGGGGTCAGACACGATTAGCATCATTATTTTCTGACCTCTGTTATCCAATCTGATTGTTTAATTCTTTGTATTTACGTTTGTGATGTCATTTCCCTCTGCTCTTTTTTATCGGGTAATATCGTATCGTAAAAAATGTATGATGTCGTTCACCTACGAATAACAAGTTCATGAATTTCAATGAACTTTATTCAAAATTTTGTTATTTTGAAATGAGAAATCACTTGACCTGTTTTAAAGAAGAAGTGTGATATAAATGGAGAATACTACTACTTGATACACTATTACCATCTTAACGTTGATTCATTTAAAAAATATGTCCGTAACTAAATATGACAAGTCACTGCTAACTCTATAGTTATATATTTAGATATATCATTTGCCAATGTCTTTCTTTGTTCAGCAGAAGGAAGGATGACTCATGACATAGGGAGGCCATGTATTGACAAAACCTGCATATCACGAGTATTTTTCGCATGAATGAATAGAGATATGAGACAGTTATACTTGAGCAAGCTTAATCTGAGAACATGAGAAAGTGTTGGTAATTTTGAAAGCTTCAAGTCATATTTCAAGCACTGGAGATCCAATGACGTAGACGCGTGCAGCCGTGACCTACAACACTCATAAAATAAATCGTGTATTTTCTGTTTGAACTCTACAATTTGGCTAGCGCGTGGTATAATCCACCATTGGAGACGTTATTAAACCCTTCCTTTACCTGTTACCAACTTTAAATCAACTTACATCTCTGCAAAATAATTGTTGAAAAATAAATGAAACCACGATCGTTACTTTCAGCTCATATGGTATTATCATATGGTAAAGAAACGGGTGGCTTTATTATGAACAAAAGCCATGTCGTGCACACATAGGAAACAAATGAACAGGAAAGGATACATGGAAATACAGACAATAGTGGAGATTGCACGGAATCTTTAAATATTAAAATGTACATATTCATGCTCCAGGACTGAATATGTACTTTCACAGTCGGAGTAAAGTACTTTAAAGATGTAATCAAATATTAGTTTGATGTCGATACATGCCTTGGAGCACTCAGAAAATCACTGTTTAGTACGGTTTACACCAAACACAGTTTGTGATGCCATTGGACGCACCAAATATAATATGAAAGAATTGTATTTAAAATGTCCATCCTAGTGTTGTTTATAGTATAATAAGTATTACTATATTATGTCATTTCTTGATAAATTTTTTCCATAATTGTTGATCTACCCAGAGACATTTATTTGTCCCATGGTAGTTTCTGGTCGACTTGCATTCGGTTTTTTAAACGTTCACGAATGTGTATTCTAACGTCCATCATATTCATGATGATGCTCTCACATCCCATGCAGTTCATGTTCATGTTGATTCAGATTTTGTTCTCACGACATATGAAGTTGGCATCATTAGTATATCATGCTCAAATGCGAGGCCAGAGGTATGGAAGTAGGCGGTTAAGGCTGGCAATAGTCCACAACAAGTGTTCTTTGAAGACATAAACCTAATATGTAAATGTGCAGAATGTGCATGTGGTTCTAATGGGGTCGTTTATACAACTTAATTTCAAAGTTTGCAGTACTTGAAATATCTCGCTTAAAGATATGTTATTATATCTATAAACACTTTTTACTGTGCTATCTGACCATCAACACCAGATGTACGACCATTGTCAACTTGAGAGGCGCAAGTAAATGTACATGGTGATTGGTAATATTAGTTTACACATTTCTTATGTGTTACTCTGCAGTGATTGACTCTGAATTTCAAATGAAACGTCTATTGAAATACTATGCTCTGAGGGATAATATGTGAGGGTACAGATGAAGTCATTTAAATAAATTTCTAAAAAATCACAGTTCGAAATGTATTTTTCAAAATTGTTGATAAGGGTACAAATATAGCGAACTTATGATTAATATTGACCCGTCCGAAGAGAATTGTGTATATGTATGTACAATTATGTCCAATACTGTCACCGCCAACACGGACAGACAGGGGGGTAGATAGGAAAAATGCCCACAGCACCATTCACAGTGGAAACAGCACGAAGTTCTGGACTATGCTCTATAAAAAGGGCCCAACACTGCATTTACTTTATATAGACCCGTTTCCAAATTATTCGGAGTGTTCAAATGACCAGTGTGACATTGAAATGACTATGTGGGAGAATCATCCCAAAGAATCATCACATTGATTTTCTCATTATCTTACACATTAAAATGCAGCTTACATAGAAGACAAGAGTTAATGGCTTAGTCAAGGAATGATTCCATCTAAACGACAACTCTATTAAGAAAAACGACCATTACCGCTGTTTGATATACTTTGATTTGCTATGCATAGAACACCATCTACACTAGTATTAACATCTTTGAACCGATCACAGCAATCCTATTAACTTTAGAAAATAATGAATGTGTTTAGACAGTTTAAGACCCCTTTCCTGTCTGTGAATTAATAGCACAATAACTTTGTCAGCGTGAAGTCGAAAATTGCGATCCATACAAGCAAATGCACCTTTCCGCTGAACACATGTGTAACGCGTGTAGATTGAATAAACTGGCACTAGCCCCTTGGGAGATTTAGTCACCACATAATCTTTAAATGTTTTGAAGTTGTTATTCATTTAAAATGTTGGGGAAGAAAATATGGTCAACTTTTGTTTTATTTTTCCCAGTTACTAGTAGCTTCCCAAGGGACTGGTGTCAGTCACCAGCGCATCCATTTTTATCGACCTGAAATACCTTCACTAAACAGCGAACAAAGAGAGAATGATATACAGGTGTACAGATTACTCTAGCAATCAGACGAGAGGGTAATAAGACTATTTTGCATATATGGTAACCTTAGCCAAGTATTACCTCTCATCTGAGTGGCTGGATTAATCTGTGCAAGTGTCTATTATCTCTCTTTGTTCGCTGTTTAGTGACCACATTTCAAGTCGATTACATGGGGGTGGAGGCGTTGATGACAAACACCAGTCCCTTGGGAGGCTACTAGTATCTGGGGGGGGGGAGGTTGACTACATTTTCTCTCCAGAAATTTGAAAAGAATAACAAATTCAAAACATTTGAAGATCATGAGACAGGGACTGGTGCCAATTTATACGCATATGTAAAGGCAATACGTATAGCAGACACTCCCTGGGTTTATGTTGAAGTAAATTTCCAAGAGCCATCACTAATTGATGATAACTCGACTGGAATATTTTCTTTTATCTCATCAAACATCTCTTTTCCATAATTCATAAACAACGGTAATGACGGTTATGTTTTAATAATGAACTAATCGGAATTTATATATGAAAAGATGGAATCGCGGCTTTCCTTTCATCTAGTAATCTTTCAGTGGCTTATATTCCCGATAATACGTTGCATACAATTGGGATGCATGTAAAAACATAATCACACGACTGCAGTGTTCTGTAGTACACATGCTGTGAGCTCTGAAGATCAGAAACCAACTTTCACGCAATTGTAATTGCTTGAAGTTATGGAACAAAGCGTGTTGTTTGCGGCTTGATTTAAATTCTAATTCTAATTCGGTTAGACATTTTCAAAGCCAATCACTCAGAGCATTATTACCACACGTGTACGTCATTACATATGTGTTCCGATTTCAATGGAAATAAGGGGCGAGATCAATAGTCAATGTAGGATAAACAACTAAATTCCTATACCCAGGCCTCAGACCAAAATTAAAAATCGCTTCAAACCGTAAAATCAATTTTCAAATTAATATGTAGCAGTAGTAGTAGTAGTAGTAGTATTAGAAGTATTAGTAGTAGTGTTATGAATATAACGCCAGTATGTAGTGAGTATTGCTGACACTTTACTTTATTTTAGTGTCATGCAGTACTATAGCAAAAAATCTTCCTATTCTCAATTGGACAATTTTTGAAGAAATGTTTCTATTTTGGGGTACAAAACATTAAGGTAAAATCGATTTTGTAGGATGAGAAAAAATCAAAATAGCTCAAACCCTCTGAACTATTGATCTTACCCCTAACGAAAATAAGACATAGGCAATGAGTTTTCAAAAATCTATAGTTTCTAACTGTTATATGTAATAGCGGATTGCGGTTCATGATAGTAAATGTCACTTAATTATTTCTCAAAGTAATTTACATGTTTAGTAATAGGTTCTAGAGAAACTCTTGCTGCAGACCACGGTAATGATTTCACACTTCTGCAGTGGGTACAAAAAGTACAAATTTAAGGCGAATATGAACATGTTTACATTTTAAGATATGCTTGAAATCAAGACCGAAATTTAAAGAGGAAAGGGCGATGGAAACATCCGTTCTTTAGAAGCAATGAATGAAATGAACGTGTAAACGCAGATAATAAAGATAAACTGACTAACTGTCGTCGTTCTGACATTATAATGTAAACTTAAATATGACTGCTACCTTGTAAACCAAGAATCATGACAAACAGTACCTCAAAATGTCAACATTAATGGTTGTGTTTGCTATGAATGCAATGCAACATATCTTGAACAAGACAATTGCCTTTGGATTGGCAGAAAAACTGGTAGAAAGACAACATGGACGGCATATAAGAATTTCCTTAATATTTGGTTGATATAAAACATTTTTCACATTTGATTAATGGTACTGAGAAGTCGAATATAGAAATCATGGCATGCATTGGTACTAGAATGAATAATTGATGTCAGAGGAATACATGCTTATATATTCTACATGATGTATACATTGCGGAAGATACAATTAAGGCATACTATACTGAGCAACGTAACGTGGAATTACTGATACGTTTACCGCATACATATCATGCAGCACACAAGCTTGAATTATGAGTACTATACTTCTTAAAAGTATTATTAATAACTTTTCGTTGAGAAAATGTGTGATAGGAAGGTAATAAGTTATTGACTATCTCTAGGTAAAATAGGTATAGAGGTGGACGATTGCCTTCAGGCTGATTATCATCCTTAAGCTATCATTTATCAAATAACTAACTTCTTCCAATAATTTCTATACTAAGTTATTATATTATTGTCACTTTCTTTAATCATTGCAATCCGTTATAATTCTTAAATTCCTGTTTAGTATTATTGCTGGTCATACTATATCCATTGAACATTCCGGCCAGTAAAGTATTAATCATTTTTGAGGTGTCACTTTACTAGCCAGAATGTACTGGGAATTGCCTTGTATGTCTGTCTGTCTGTCTGTCTGTCTGTCTGTCTGTCTGTCTGTCTGTCTGTCTGTCTGACTGACCGTCCATCCGCCCATCTTCAGTTGTCACTCTATGTTATTCTCTCTCTCTCTCTCTCTCTCTCTCTCTCTCTCTCTCTCTCTCTCTCTCTCTCTCTCTCTCTCTCTCTCTCTCTCTCTCATTTGCATTTCGAGAAATCATATTATATTGTAGAGTATAGCATCATATCATATAACATATTGCATTGTATATTATGTTGTATTATGTTATGTAACATGACAGTACAGTACAGCACAGTACAGTACAGTACATTATATCGTATCATATCGTATATCGCATCACATCATATCACATCACATTACATCATATCATTTATATTGTGTCATAATTTGAAATACTAAACGAACATCACATGTTATTTCGAAAGTTATGAACAAATGGCCATAATTCGCCACATTCCTTGTTCGTACGCGCTCCAGTTCACCCATAGTAGCGTCCTTCATTTACCATCTGACATCACTAATATAATGCTTCGTGGATTACAGCACAACCAATCAATTACGAACATTCTATGTCGAACGATTATCTGGTAATAGTTCTATTTATATATACATGTATGGTCAGAGAAATTCATCGATTCTGATTGTTGATTGAATACCGTCCTCAAGTGTTCTTCAGTAATAGACATAAATGCATATGATGTACTCCCCGCATATATGTATCAAAACGCTTATGATAACCTTTACATTGGAACATTGTTATGCTTGTGCTGTCATCTTACGTCAATGTTAATCGCGTTATAATTAAATATTGTGGCCACTTTTGCCATTACATTTGTTAAACTGTGTGATTATACACATGTATTGTACATCTATTTGTATTCAACTTCAAAACATGTATTTTTCCACAACCTAACCGAATATATTTCGTTTCTCTAGATATTAAATCATCTTTGTCGTTATTGAAAAGTCAGCTGTCTTTTGTACTGTGGTTTTTAAACTCGGAAGTAACATTGTAATTGTGGTCTATATCATTAGTGTTTTCTTTAGATCACCATATGAATATACCAGCATGTATTTCATTCTTGATATAGCAAGAATGATGTTTTGCGTCACACGATTATTATAGACATTTCCATATTATACAGTGTGAAGTATAAGGTACACTATTATTGAATTCATGTGCACAATATAGAGGTATTGGTATTTTAATCACTGTGAACATCACACAGATGGTGTCTATGACTAGAAGGAGAGAAGAACGCTGAACATATTTTCAATTTTTAACACACTACTATTCAATAAGGAGATTTGTTAAAAGCCTATTCCACGAAAGCATAATCTTTCATGAAAATTCAGAATATACTATGCGCTAAATAGAGAATTCTTCAGTGCTAGCCGGGTGGGTCATGGTGGGTTTGTTCAATACAACATAAAAATGAACTTCAACAGAGAACAGCTTCAAAACAACCTTACACTCTAACTGTGTTGTTCCTTGCACAACTTTAAATTTGATAAAATATCTATGAAATTGAGACAATTGATTTTATCGAAACACGCTCCTCAGTTAGTAAAGTGCAAACAAGATGTGATAGCAATCGCCATGGTTCACCATACGTACAAAATGCGCATCGAACAGGACTCGGCGGTAAGGCCATCTATTTGTTTTCTGTTGCAGTGTATTTTGTGGATTTTCCTAAAGATGTATATCTGAAGTGTTGTCTAGGTGGTTGTCTATTGATTGGATAGTACCGATATATTACAAGCATTGTCATGATTGATCGATTGCCCCTACCATTGATTATGGTTGCTATGGTTATGTGTTAGTGACATCCTTCATCAGACAGTTATGTCAATGACACGTGCTATTCAGACCTTTTCGTTACCTCAAGCATTTAAGGCATATATTTACTTGTCTAAATGTTGAGCAACAACATTCAGTGTAATCAATTTTAATTTGCAGCCTTAGGCACAACATTTGTACTGAAGGGACGATTCGCGGCACACCACACCGCCACTCATCAGCCCTCATTATGTCCCAGCACGTACATGTTTTTTCTGATTGCATTCAAACTTTGCACAAGCGTTATGTTCCATATTTGATTGGTTTGCTATAATTAAAGAACGTTGCAACATTTCAGTGAACTGTCATTGTTTCGCTCTAGATTGACGTCATGGTTCTTCATTCGTTATTATCTACAAATATTTGTCCAAGTACAATAATCCTGGCGCTATGATAAGTGCAGTGATATTTCCTTGTGGCAGTTATTGTCACATTCCTGACGCCGATATATCTTTGTTGAAATTATATATACAACTTTGCAGAACTACGCTGGTGGTGGTGGTGGTGGTGGTGGTGGTGGTGGTAATTTAAAAAATAAGACCTCTTAATACAATATGCAGTGTGGGTAAGTGCGCATCCATTACTCATTTTTAAGCTCACGAATACAATATTGTGATTCGACCTTTATAGAAATTTGCAATATAGTAACCAAGTTGAGATAATGAATATCAGTAGGACATCGCGACATTGGTAAAAATGTGGCCGATAGTCGAACACGTACATAATAGTGTCTACGTGTTCAGCTGATCAAAGTACGCGAATGCGTAGACAATTTTCACCAAAACAACAAAACAGTGTGTTCCTATGGCTGACTCACTCAAACTTGTATGTTTCCTAGAGATTTGTATCGCAGGTGTTGTCTAGGTGGTTGTCTATTGGATAGTGCCGATACATTAAAAGCATTGTCATGTTTTTTTTAAAAAAAACTAGTTTCATTTACGGCGTTTACTGTTACGTTGTCAGTCTAGATGTGTTCAATAATGAATATTCGGCTAATATAAATCAGAATTGAAATCCATTATGGGTATGGTACGCTGTATTTCAATAATGCAGTAGGAAGTTGCTCATTGGGCTATCAATAAAACGTCCACTCAATTTCAAACTGGGAAATGCAAATGCCATTAAGCCAAAAATGAGTTTCAAGAAACGCAGTCACGATTTTAGGAAACAGCATTGCGTTAAAATACGGAATAACTAATTTAATGTTACACTGCACACTGCCAACTAACACGACAGTTTCATGATTCAAACAATACAACCTACAAGTTTTATATATGTGCGTAATATACAATGTGTATTATATCGTTGCATGCTGTGCTTTGTCCTGTATTTTTTTCATTCGATTAACGATTGTGTTCATTCGGCGAAGACATAAAACATTATGATTTACACGGCAGACCAACATATATATAAATGCAATGGCGATTACGCGATTTATTGTTGTTGTCCATCGTATCGTCATTGATTTGTGAAACCGCTAGGCTGATGCTTTTGAAAGCAGTATTGTGAAGTAACCGGCTTATTCCACTGTATTAATTTTCGTACATTGTAAACATTACCATTATTACTCGTGGTTGACTTCCACATATGAATCAAACAGACCTGCCAAAAGAATGAATATCAGGTAACTAAGTCATGTCACACTATTTTAGTTCTTTTGAGAATGATTTTTAAGTATATTTGCCATAGTTTCAGTATTTTACAGTTGACTGAAAGCGGTTTCCATACAAGAGAAATTTACATTATTTAGTGATGCTGTGTAAGTAGTAAAAGAAAAGTACAGTACTGTAGAGACTTTGTGTACCATGTATAATTGATAAGTTGTCAATGAGATGACTTGTATATGGTCTTATAATGTCCAAGACTCAATCACCCAAAGTCTCCATCTACATGTATTACAAAGCCTGCATCACTACACATGTCGGTCAGTCGATTTAAGCAAACCATTACATCTCTGGTTTCAATTTGATAGCCAGGACTCTACTTGTTTATGCTAGAATACAAAACTGTGAAAAGTCACATTTGTCAACCACACACCTGAGCGTAAGCCCAAGTTTTGCCTAAGAATAAGTATATACTGTGAACTCCCGTATAGTTTACCCAAATTAGAAATTCTTGCCTCTAAGTAATGCTGCCGATCCAAGGCAACAATTTAGATTTAAAGCGAGAAAGATGTGATGCCTGTTACATATTCATTTTCCAAAATATCTATTATCTTTAGAGAAAACAGATGTCGTACAATTGGTGGGGATTATCATTTTTCCTCAGTTATTAACCACATAATGAATCGTTTAATATTGAATTGAAAGTCATAAGGACATGAATTAAGAGATTATTGAAATAAAGACGATGGTAACAAAGTGGCGCCAAGCATGAAGTCAACATATAAGTTACGACAATCCTATCGCAAGTCAATGTCGAAGATGGCTTTTTTTGTGCTCTGTGTATGGCGTTGTTGTGTAATAGTACAGTGGTTAAAGCTATTTCACCTGAATCAAGTTCCTACGCATCGATGCTATCCAGCGCTGTCGTCTGCTCTATCACAGAGTTTACGTCACACGTTCGCTACTTCTTATAAATGAAACATTCATTGTGTTAATGATAATTGATTTATGTTTAAATTACACTGGCTGCTCAATTCTGAAATATATCCGCTAAATTACACCCATATATAATTCCACCAAACGCTAGTGAAGCGTATATATACAAGTCAGTAGTTGTACGTCTATGAAAGGTAAAAAAAAAAGTGAACACGTTCGAACAGAAAAAAAAGAATGTATACCCTTGTCATTCTACGTCACGACAATGAGGGTATACGTCACTGGTTCTGTGGTGCTTGAAATATAAGTCAAAACGTTCTGAACGTCATTGATTTCCCCGATCGTTCTTTAAATAAAGCTTGCGTGGGTATAACATTATTCTCCTGGATCAATATGTTCTTTCAGTCGGAAAAATAATCGTGACAAACTCTTTACTCGTCTTCTGTTCTTCTAAGTGAAAAGGCCCCCTTGTGTATTTTCCTCTGCTCAACGACGACAAATGCTCACAAATACTACTTTGTATTCATCCTGATAAAAATCACAGGAAAACAACATCATTTGTCTCACGCAGCGTAGGATTCTATTATCATCGTATTAAAGCTAGCTAGACAGCTATATTAATTTCAACTACCCAACCCTGAACGGTAATATATTTCATACACGTAATAGATTTATCCCTGTTTCATATTTCAAGACTAGCTGTGGTTGAATATAAGCGCTCGCATTTGAATTTTAAATGGTGCCATTAATCAGCCTGAATCGAACTTTCCCCCTCACCTTGATACCATATCATGTAGCATTTTGTTCGAATGTTGACAGAAAATTACTGAAGGGTGATAGCATTATATTTTAATTTTCAATAATGTATGTAATGAATGCAATTGCGTGTTTACAAACGAGTGTTATAACGACATTGTGTTTTAGTATTAATAAATTTGACGTCGTCATCCTTTATAGAAGGAAAGGTCGATTGAATCAAGCATTTTTAAAAGTCTCTTTTAACGTCATACCGCACGGTGACAAGAATGCCTCGTCTTTAATTACTACCAAATGACCCCTGTCCACGTTCTGACAGATGAAAGAAGGGGTTAATCGCAAGGATTACGCCAGCTTGACCCAAACGGTGCACATAGGACATTTTTATTCATTAAATTTGTAAAATATAAACTAGTCGTGTTGTGGCGACTTCTGAAAACTAATTTTATTCAGTGCTTTTAAATCTAAAAGTATTAGAAAATGAGCATACTACCAGACATGATCATGGAGGAAAATTGTCACAGTGGGCATGATGGACGTTTACTTAAATTGGGTCTTAGAAAACCGATGATTATTTCTTATAAGACGCCTGCCGGGGAAACAAACTAATCAAGACCACAATGTCACGCTGTGATTTAATTCAACAAAATAAACCACTTCCACTCCAGGACCTGGCTTCTATGGTTTGATAAGGAGTGTGACACTTTAGTGAACAACGCTGTGTATTCAATTTCAAACTTGGAGTGGTGTAATCAACCACTTGACAAAATTGAATTGCAGGTATAACTAGTTCTTTGGTGAAATGAGTAGAAAGTGTTAACGTTGCCTGGATACATGTACACTATAAGTAACAGACGTACCTTTAGATCATCATATCAAATAGTACATTGTCTGTATGAACGTAATAACATAATATAACAATTGGTTTTTTTCAATGAATTGGATTGCACTGTGAGTCTCGCTTGAGATGATAGACAACCTATTCATTCAGTAACCATTTGAACCTGATGGTAAAATTCTTATAGTCGGTAAACATTAACACTGCTATTGTCTCAATCAGCGATGACAACGCTTACATACTACCGATACATCAAATAGAACGAGAGATCCAAATAGAAAATCTTTCAAAGAAAAAAGTCAATGAGAGCATCGGCTATCATTACATGTACATATCAAGTACAATGGTAAACGACTCCCCGTCTCACCCTAGTGTCCTTTAGACATCAAGGAGTATAATGCTTGTATTTACGTTTCAATACAATTTCCATTATTCCGAACATCGGCTCCTTGTCAAATGCGTAAACAATTACCTCCGTTCCGAGCGCATTATTAATCGTGAAGTTAACAAAAGAAAGCGCTATATGTTTTGCTACCAGCCTTCCTGAATTTTGTGAGAAGCCGAATTCATGATAGTTTGACATTTTAGTTTGCACGTCAACGTCTGCTAGCCTAGGGCAGTAGTGATTGTTTCATTACATACTGTTCCCTGAGGTGTTCAATATTTATGAATTGATTATGGGATACATCACGTCGGCTGGCCAAATCATCCCAGACATTCATAATGCACATAAAAGCGAGTTTAGATCTGTATTATTCTATTCTAACAGGAGGTCTGTGTATTCCTGCAGCCAAATCATAATCATATCCACTTAAATGTGTTTTACCTACAGAAGCATTATTTCGTGACATTTCTATTATTTTCTTTCGACTGTTTGTAACATGAAACATTCAATGAACCCATTTGACGTTTAAAATGCAAGCTGAATAAACACTGCTCGTTTTACAGTATATTAATTAATTAATACATTAATTAATTAATTACACAAATCCAATTCTACCTGTGGTCACTATGTTTTGCCCAAAGAAATGCTGGTATCTTTTCGTTACATGAAGTAAATGGCCGGGTTGTGGTGAAAATTTATCAATTTTCATGAAAGGTTAGCTCCGTTGTAAATGACGCCCCTTACATTATTTAAATTTGTTCGCTGAGAAAGATAGGAAAGGAAGAGTATATGATATGACAGGGTAGTGAAGTACCCTTAACCTTTTTCTCGCTTTTGAAATGCTTTTCGATAATTGAGAAAAATTGTACTTGATTGGTGTCATTAAACCGCGCCAAAACCTTCAAGTCTCATTAAATGCCATATTTGTCATTTGAGCCGATCAATTGAAAATGATTCCTCATTTCGGCAGAAGTCAACTCCAAGTACTCATCAAAGTGATGTTTCGAAAATGATTACGCATCAGAAGACAAATTGGTATACTCAGACAAAAGTTTACAGCGAGAACAGACACTCTGTAATTGCTTTTCTGTTCAGTTTCCAAAGGATACCCGGGAAATCAGGAATAATTCCCATCGGATCGGAAACCAATTCTGACAAATTTACTTTTCCTTTTAGTTGAAACTTTAAATGTCTATCTATTTTTCTCCCATGTGAAATCTTTAAAATATGATTTACTTCAGTTGAAATGTTAGAATCGATTTATTATAAAATTCAGTATATGTATGTGGAGAGTAGAAATTCACGTGATAAGAATGCCTTATGAATAAAACACGAACGATATCGAAATATCCTGTCTTCGAGAAAATGTTCAGCGGGCCATGATAATTCATCCCCGGATTCATTGTTCAGAGTTTGTGCCGTGAGTTTAAAAGACTTCGTTTTGGCATCAGTGTTAGAAGCGGCATAAAAGGAAGTGACGGACATATTTTAAAATGTGTTAAACGACGTCGGAACAACCAGAAATGTCTTGCGTATCTCAAATATATTAGCCGCATGGGGAACTATAGTGATTGTTAGACAACAGAATCAAGAAATATCAACTACGTCATGTGTCTCTTTATAAAGTGGTTGATTTGGAATGTAACAATGTCATATATATCGACTTTAACAACCTCAGAAATTACACATTAATGGTTTGGAGTCATTGGATAGCTCTAGTTCTCCATAATCCATTACAATGTTATCACATGAGGAAATGTATCACACTCGATAATCAATTAAATTCACGATATAGTACTTAAGATATACGCCAGGCCCTCGAGTATTAATGAGTATCTGTTTGTTTTGCTTCTATATGTCCCTCGAGTTTATGTATTTGATACATAAATATGCCGAGAAGCCCAACATTCATACATCTTCTGTCGATTTCTGATAAGTGAGAATTGAAATATATGAACCCAATTAACATGTTTTTCTTTCATTTAAAGTGAAATCCATACGGACTCCTCTCATCGATGGATCACGCAGCTGTGTTACGAATGTTCATCGAGCAATGTGCTCCACACTTTATAATAGTATAAGAATAGTCAAAATTGAAATTCTTAGCACCATTTACCATTCAATGGAAAGGATGGCCGCAATCGTGTACTTCGGAATGTTAATATCATTGATAATGAAAAACTGTTGAAAAGCATATGTTCACGTCACAATTCAATTCTAGCTTTTTATAAGCACAATATATGAGCTGACGACAGTAGAGTCGAGCATCGTATCTTTCAAGTTAAATGACCAACTCATATTTATATATCAGCATGCCAGATTGAAATTGTATTGCTAATATTTCTAAATACTTGATTGTCCATTTCTCTATTTCTTAAGTGGGCAATGAATTCTTATTTTATATGAGATATCCATAAACACCATGTGATGTATGTGATACATTAATTATATTAGCACAGACACCAACGGCAAAATAAGCGTATATCTACAAAAAAAATCGACATGCCGAAAATGGTGATTCAGATGCGTAAATAAGGAAACGTATATATGTAACATTTCAAATGTGACATGAAATTACTTGAAAAATAGTATCATAAACACATTATGAGCGAAATCTTTTTAAATAGTTTTTTTCTCTTTACCGTATGTACATGGATTGACCTGAATATTGTGATGAAAATAATCAAGCTAGGTACTGTAAGCACTCAACCATGCTACGACTAATGGATAAAGGTGATTACATTCTGCAAATGTGACGTATATCGTCGATAATTATCAGAAAAAAGCGATAACAAGTACTGCCTGTAAACCCGGTTCAAAGTCAAGCAATCACTATCTTCCGATAGGAAGTGTATGCCACAAAGTATAGTTGAGGAAATAAAATGTCGAAATCGTATATCTAATTGTAAACAGTTGTTTTTGTCTAGCGTGAAGAAAAATGATTTTTCTAGGTCAGACCAAAGACCATGTTTGTATATGTCTGTCTGTCTGTCTGTCTGTCTGTATATATATATATATATATATATATATATATATATATATATATATATATATATATATATGTGTGTGTGTGTGTGTGTGTGTGTGTGTGTGTGTGTGTGTGTGTGTGTATGTATGTATGTATGTATGTATGTATGTATGTATGTATGTATGTATGTAAGAAAATTATCCCACCATTATCAATATTCCATTTTGTGTTTGCTAAGATCACAAAATAATCACACATTACATGTATCATAATGAAAATACACTGTCATAGATGTTTGACCGGTTTGTGCATTTGGTTGCTTTTATCAGAAAGACACGAGAACATTCTTCTTTTTATGTGTATTTCTTTTTTCCTTTTTAAATACTTCCCGTATACCCCACTCGTATTTAGGACATGGAATTGTTTTTTTCTTCAACAAAGCAATCAGTTCATTTGACGTTTGATTGACAGTTTTCATTGGTGTTTATTGTTGGATTGATAGTCATGTTTGCCCGAGTGTGATATCTTCGAATTCATGAAAATCATCTCACACTTGAGATGCCACATTACAGATAAAGATACACTAACCCTTAATTCTACTCATAATGCCGTCACTATGTCACCTAGAAATCAACTCTCATGAAACTTTTCTCGGATAATAAACTAGTTGTCATTTCCTGCCCTAATATATGGATACTGTTGTCCAACAAATTGAAGATGGAGAGCATGCCTGACCGGGATTATATTTCTGCGCAAAACTAAACATGAGTGTTGCAGTATTTGAGAAAATTGTAGCAAACTATTTCGCGGGAAATTCAATAGTGAGAATAATTTGTAAAGGACTCTGAAAACATTATTGCTAAAACCCCTGGCCATATCCTCCCTGTGGTGTGTTGCAGTGAAAATCAAAAGAAAACTGTTCAAATTGGACACGTGCCATTATGATGTAATTGAACAAAAGTGAAAAAAGCGAAAGGGGAAAAACAGACATCAAATGAAGAAATTAGCTTGCTTCTTTCTGTTACTGTTAGAGAGAGTGTGATCAAGCAAAGCCAGGACAGGACGGCATTTCCCGTGATACATATGATTGTTTGATTTAAAGGAAAATAGACACTTAACCCTTTTAGTTAATTACCTTTTCCCGAAAATTGTGAAAGGATTTTAACGATGGCCACGAATAGCAAAAGATTATGCGCGCGCGTGCGTGCGTGCACGTGCGTGTGGGTGTGCGCGTGTGTGTCCAGAGTTGTCTGCAGTCAGTTCATTTCATTTCAAAAACTGTTGTTACACATATATAGAAGGTAGAAAGAAAAGGTGAATGGTATAAGCTGTTAACACTAAAACACGTACATGTTCTGTGAGTCTTTAAAGACATGCAAACTTCTTCAAATCGTTTTGGTACACGGTTTCCATACAGAACAACTCCTAGATTCTTTGAAGTAATAAATCAGATTAAGTTAAGAGAGTTATTGCGACTCTAACAACCAGAAGACAGTATGAAAATTGAAATAATGTAATTAGTTGTTTTACATAGATTCTTCATGTTGAAAACAACTTAATGGATGACCCAGGTGTGTTGCAAACGATACAGTTAAGCAAGCCTTGAGGATCCATTTATTTAATTGTTTAAATTCAATCAATTTAATTCTTCTCTCGTGTCTGAATTTTTTTAAATTCATTAGAAAGATCATAACCTATTAATTCATCGTACATTTCATCAATATTTAAATGCATTTCGAGTCCTTCTGCATCGCAGGAAATTGACAACATCGTATGCAGGCTAGTTAGAAATTCATTCATGCATAACATAGTGCTAAAAGCCTGTCATGGTCCTAGCGTTAAGGTCTGAAAGTTTTTAAATGGTATCATTACAGAGATTTGAGCCTCCGGTTCTGTGCTGCTGTAAGAGTCGAAATCTTAAGTTCTAAGGATGTCATTTTTGACTGACCTGGAGTCAAAAGAACCAATTGAAATCCATAGAGTATGTGGATGACATTTTCTCTCATATTCAGATCAGATGATGTGTGTAGTTTAGATGGATTAGGCAGAACGGCGAATTCGAACTTATCACAACCTTTGGGTATTCGTAATAAACACACTGACAAATATATATAAATGGCTATTTGTTACCCATGATAAATATTTCAGTATGAATTACTAAAACAATATTTTATAGGAAATATTTAATTCTACACACATTATCAAATACTTAAAGTTTAGAAAGTTTTCAAACAAAGTTTTCTTCGACTTTTAGCATGAACAACAGTATAGGTATTAAACTGGCATTGAAATGCATTTTACTTCATTAAGCTAGCAGTTGATATATTATGTGCATTTGAATGCGTCCATTTTCAGTATAAACATGATAATATCAACGGATCTAAAGCCAACTACTGTGTTGATGACACAGCACTGTCAACCGATGACATGTTCAAGACAGATATGTAGGTGTAGATTGATAGACTTAATAGGTATGCAAAATTCATATCGTGGTCTTAGCCTTTTAGTTTTTTGTATTGACCTTAATTATACATATTTCCTTGCACCAACTCATACTCTGCAGGCCATGCTAAAGTTATTCAAACAGAGCGTGACTTTTTAAGAGCTACATTCCATATCAGAAACTGAATATATATATAGGGTTGAGTTTAGTAGCTTCCCAGAAGTGCTCTTGAGACAACACACTGTAAATTAACAACTCTGTTCTAATCCCTGTGTGCATTCTTCAAACGTAAAAAATCAGGATGTAACTGTTTACTCTGTGTCTGAGTAATTGCGTGAGTTATCAGATGTGCCATCGAGCAGTTTGTCAAACATTACCGTGGCTGTCACGAACAAAATAGAGAGGATTTGCCACCGTGTTAGCATTTACGTTTTGACACGGTCAAGCAAAGGTGACTTCGTAAGGTCAAACAATACGGTTTCAATAACGGTGAAACACTAGATTTAACAAAACACACTGTCGAAGGTTAAAACCGATTTATAACAATCCCGAATGAGAGAAAGCTTCCTTTCACCATGAAAGATTAATGTATATCCTGTTGTAGTAGGCATAGTCGGAATTAAATAGTTTAGGGTAACGGCAAGTCATTTGTTATGAACATTTTCACAGGTTCCATCAATTGTAATGATGTTTCTGAAATAATTTGCTTTTTCATTTCCCTTCTCATTTAAAACGTGGGAAAATCGGGTACAGATTGAATTTCCTTGTTTCAAATTCAAGGAGTAAATGTAGTAGGTGCGTGCAGAACATAATTATGTTGTACTTTATGTTTTTATATCCACTATTAATACGATCCCAATGGGCTGTAATTTCATTTTATTTTTATGACGACCACAACTCCTAGTTATAAAGTATGATATTTGTGAATCATTGACTGTGTCCATAAAATACTTGATATAAATTGAATTGTACGAGGCATAGTAAATATTACAATTCTATCATTATTTGATGATACGTGTGCATCATCGTCTGTCATAGCAAAGCATGTTTCCTGAAATGAAACTGGTGGTGATTTGTTCCTATATCCCTGACCGCAACTGATCCGAAATATATATCCACCATACAAAGAAAGTACTAGCTATTTCGTTACTTTTTATGCTGATGCTTTGATGATATAATATTACATCAATACTTTATACCCATATCAATTTTGTTTTAAATTTTCAAATTAAATTTAACTTTTAATTGATGGCTTCAACTACTAGTAATTAGCTAGTAAAGAAACATTTGGATGAAAATGAAAAGTCAAACATAAATTATCTCCCATGTCACAATATTGCCCAGGTCAAAATCTTGACTCTCTTTTTTAACAAAATCGAAATTAGGTATGACGATTTCGTATTTTATGTTGGCACTCCGTGGTTGAAAAGAATACGGGCTTTTGTCAACCCCATCCCCTCCCACCACTTCATGTTGTGAATATATACTTGTGACATGCAATGAGAAACTTAATAATATGTAATATACATGTATGTGAGTGATTTGTATATCAAAACGATAACTGATAAAATGTATAAACTATTTTGCACCACAGATAAGGGATTGTTGAGAGCCGGTGCAGTTACTTTGAATATATACATCAGACATGTATGTAATAGCTTTTGCTTATCCAGTGTACACGACATGCCTTGCATTTAAAATCACTTCTTTGTGTCCGGATTTCTTTTACAAAAATAGAACTGAGATCTTTAAATAAACTCGAAGTGGAACAGACGGCATTGATTAACTAAAAAGCAAGGGTGGTTTATGTGGTGTAAACACTTTTAAAAGACCGTTATCCTTTGTACAGATTTTAGATTCAATTCATGTCACAGGACGATAAGTTGGCAAATCACTATGTTGGAGATACATATTTCATTGTAAGATAGATTATAGAGACATCAGTGTAAGTACTGTCAGAAAATATTGTAATACAGACAAATGTCATAAATATACACTATGTACATTGAAATATATAACTGTTCTCAGTAAACGTCATGTATTGATGTGAAAATAAATTACCAATTCAGACTTAAGCTTGAATATTTCACAGTAGAATATTTTGTTTTCAAATTTCACACAACAGAAATGAATGATCAAAATCGCGTTTGTGTTTACGAAATTCAATACTCTAGGCTGTGATGAATATGCCACGACTGTCAGATGGCGCCAACACTTTAAAAGCATAGTGCAAGTATTTGATGTGTATAGAAAATGAGGAAGGAGTGGTTTATAAAATACCTTACACTGTCAAGTTATTTTTGAATTGGTGAGAAATTAATTTAAAAGCACACCGACATTTATGGGCTTCGAAACACGAACAGACACAGCATTATCTTAAACAAAGTGAACGTACCAACGAATTAACTAAGTACAACCTCCACCAACAGACTATTTCACACCTCAGTATTGACCATGGTCTCTATATAATAAGAGTTGCGCCACCAACGACGATATCAATATTCACCACGTAGAGTAGCTAATATGACATAGAGGGCGCTCATTCAAACGACAATAATTATGAGACGAAACTGAAATAAGTGTTTTTTCTGTGCAAACATCATGCTGTGGCAATGTAAGTGGCTGCATGAGAAAAGCGCCCACTAAGACAAATCTCACAGTCTGTTGCATTCAATACTACTATTAAACTCACTGTGACTAAGATATATTTTTCGTGAGTACAACAGTCACTTTTCTAAACTCATAATATGTAAACACCATATGATAATATTAATAAAACAAGGTTTACACCTATTCTCGTTTGACCATTTTAATCCGATAAAGATCGGGATATATAATTAACAATTTGTTCACACCATCTAAAAATATGTACATTTCATAACGGAGTCAATTTCAACATGCAGTTTACTGAAACATTTAATAAAACTTGTATGTCAGTGATAGCCAAATGATAATTGCCTTGAATAAGGAGGTCGCTCGTTTCAATGTAACCATATGAAACGAATGCATTTTTACATGTGAAAGGTCTAAAGTACATATTACTTTAATAATTCAAATGTGAAAATAAGAAGCTATAGTACTTAAACATTTTATAGTCACTATAAATGTTTAAATTACTAGTTAAAATCACGAAAAATTTAAATTTTGTAAAATGCGAAACAAGACATAATTCATTTATATGTTCACATAATTCACAATCGTATTAGGTTTTATAGTTCACACTAATGTATTCTAATATTACCGAAAAACACTGTTTTCTTTTTAATTTTTGCTTCATTCAGTATCTATTTATCTTTTACAGCTGCAGAAGTAAGCTGCGAAGGAACAAATGTCAGAAAGGAAACAATTGTTGCTTGCGTCTGTCTCTTGCAGAGGGTGATTCAAACACTTTGTAATAAAATTGTTGCATTTACGTTTCTGTCTCTTACAGAGAAAATGTATATACATTGTTATACAAATGGTGCATGTGTTGCGTCATGGTATAATCCGCGCGAAGTGTACACTCATAATGATACATGGGGTTTGCTTTGTCTGTCAAAATTATAACATGGACGCCCGCAGTCTTGTTTGGCAACAGACACAAGCAACAATTCTATCCGTTCTGACTTTTGCTCATGGACAGATATACATTATAACATGTTTCATTCTTTGAGACGTTCATTGATTTATGTTATAATTGCCGAGTTTCCACTGCCTCTACTCTCACTGTCCTTTTGTTTATCACAATGTCAATTTGTTATTTTCGACATTGCGGGCGCCCTTCCATAAATTGGGACTGAGCAAAAGACAAAGATATCAGAAAAATGTGTCCATCACATTGTGTTTCTTTTAGTTCAGCGTGTATTTTGTACTGCCTGCGATATATTGTAATCTTTAGTAACTGTTGTTGTATCTTGATAGTCGAATGGTCACAGTGACCAGTTTGTTCCAGCCTCGCCGCTGCCAATTGTTTATGGCTAAAGTCCTTGGACAGAATTTGAACTATGTGTGTGCCACATTCACCCTGACTATGCAAGTGGGTATTTAGTAGAATAGAGGTTAGAATATGAATGTTTTAATGCAGTTATGTGCCGACTGATGCTGTAATGAATTGTAAGCTCCCCGTGGAGTTTTGAAAGTATAAATGGACCATTATGTTACAATAGGCTAGGTCCGTGCAGGGGTTACGATAATTGCAAAGTACTTTGAGCACAAGTGAAAAGACTTATAATATCAAAACTAACATTATTAGTAGTAGAAGTGATATATATTACTGTACGCGGAACTATATACCATGTACGATACACAACCGACTATTCCCAGATCTAGTCAAATGTTTCAGTGAGTCATTGTGTAAACTGTATTACGCCTTACTGTGTCCTCAAATGTAAACATGGAATGTGGTAATTGTACAGGTAGATATCGGGATACCTTTATTGTGAGCAAATTAGAATGTCAATTTTAACTAAGCAATTTTACCTATATTGCTGCATTTGCAAATAAATTGCACAAGTTGGCGTAACTAACTATTATATAAATTTGATCTGTATGACTCATTTATGAGGACAACCTCATTCAAAAGATGCGGTTCTCTGCCACAGCCTGTCGCTATTGCTATTAACTAGACACTACTTGTAACGGTGAGAGGTCGAACGATCTTTTTGAGGAAGGTATCACTTTTAACTATTGAAATCAATACACTGTTACAAATTAAATTAGATAACGAGATTTGTAACCATGGAAATCGTACCGCCATCTATCATCATAGAGAAGACAAAATTGAAACACCTCGTTTGCATAAACTTTATTTTATATTGATTCATTATCAACTTCAAGTTAAGTAAGGCGAACGAAAATCTGAATGCATCTAACGTTGATCAATACTTCATCGTTCATTTCAAACATTGACTCTTATGATCTGATGGTTGCCGAGGAATATATATTCAAAAGCAATCTATATGTAAAACGGCACATTTTCAATAATGTTACTTGTAAACTATCTTTTGAAGATTTCCGTAATGCCAAAAGACACACATTAACCTTCTTAAAAATACATTCGCCTTCTGAAAAACAAAAATGAATGTCGTCACTTTTTTCCTTTCAATTTACTTATATTTAGTTATAAAATTAACACGGACGAACCACGCAATTCGGGGACGTCTAGAGCAAACAATGTGAGTCTGAAAACTCGATTCAAACTTAAAATTGGCTTTAAATATTTTAAGTAATAATGACCATGTATTCAGATTATGCTTTCTGATATGCTAAAATCATTCATTCCGGACATGTACAGTGTCTGCTATATCACATTTCACTACAAAATGTGGAGAACTAAACGGTTATTCTAAACATCACCGATGCCATCGTGTTTGGTTCAAATGGGCAAGGATCTGCTGATGTGTCATCCTTTCCATTCATTATATTTGACATGTCATTGGAAGACAAGAAATATTACCTTAATGGCCTACTTTAAAACATGCCATCATGGAAACAAGGAGGCATATACAAACAAACAAACTGTTGTTGAGTGATCATTGTATTCGAGTGCATATAAATGCATTCAAAACACATTTATGACGCTGTCTAAATAGACAGGAGGATTCAAAGAAAATACGCTACTTAAGTAAAATCAAAACCAGTCTATGATATTTCAGATGTCAAATCATTTTATTTTTGAATAAATTTAAATCAATGTGCCTCACATAGGGAATACTGGTAATGAGTAAGCTAACGAATACTTTACAATCTAATCACGTAATACTCATGGCATATTTCGATTACATTACTGTCATTCATACATCAATTTATATTCCAATACTTCAGTGTTTACCGATATGGCGACAGTCTACTTTGGCCTTTACAGCAATAGAACTATGAAGGGTATATAGAATAGAGTATGTTCTATGTATCGCATTACCCCCGAAGAGACCGATGTAGCCGTAAACACCCGACCTTCCTATACCATTATGTAAGGTCAAATGATATGATATTCATAAATTTACTTTTTTATAAATTCCTAGAACTTATATATTACTCGATACCTAGAAAATACTAAGATTCCCCCATGGGTGTGTATTCAATCGGTTACTATATTAATATATTGATGATTCGAAAATTGATACCGGAAAACTGGTCAATTCAATCCTTATATAGTAGTTATCATTGCTTTCTTGTAATAGTTTATGAAATATCAAGTAATGTCAGATATTTTAACATTTTGATCTATCATTATTTTGGTACGGAAACCGAGGGGGGGGGGGGGGTAGGCCTATAAGCGCAGAGTACTTGCTCATTTTATCTCATCTACTTATAATGATGAAAGTGTTAATCATTTATCAAAACATGTATTAATAGTGACATTATATACAGAATAGAATTGGCTGTAGATGAAAATATATTGATATACAGTGCCACTTGATTCTTTGAAAGCAGTAGTATTACTTTGGGACATGGTGTACTTTATTTTCTGAGAGACAAAAAGAATAAGACAAATTTATACATAGATCTAGATAGAAAGACGGGGCAGAAGAAAACAACGACCACAATATTTAAATTCATGTTTGAATTTACTCAAAGGAAGGGCAGTTCGTTGTACATTAATTGACAAGTACGTATACTTCACATTAATTAACGAATTGGAGATGACTTTTCACATCTTCTGTTGTTCAACACCTCCCGTTTTGATGATGACTATTTTGATAGACGTCAGTATAAAATATACATTCAAAGCACTAGTCTAGTGTGTATGTGTCTGTCTGTCAGTCTGTCTGTCTGTGCGTGTCTCTGTGTATGTCTGTCTGTCTGTGTTTGTGTGTCTGTCTGTATGTCTGTATGTATGTATGTATGTATGTATGTATGTATGTATGTATGTATGTATGTATGTATGTATGTATGTATGCATGTACATGTATGTATGTATGTATGTATGTATGTATGTATGTATGTATGTATGTACGTATGTACGTACGTACGTATGTATGTATGTATGTATGTATGTATGTATGTATGTATGTCTGTGTCTGTGTGGAGGGATGATACTCAGCAGTAAAGGTTAACGATTACCTCTAGCCGTTGATAAAAGCGAATAGATCTAAACACAACATTTACAGTATATCATTTAGGATGAATTTCAAATTTCTACAATTCAAGAGTTACAAAGATTCTTTCATTTAATCATTGATAGATTTCCGATAGTCTAATTCCAACATTTTACCTTCACTTCAATCAATTTTCATATTCTTAACAGAACGTTTAGTTTTAAACTCCAACTACAGAGTGATTAAAGCGCGTAATCGAGATATGAGTTAAGTGTACACAATTTAATACATCATCTTTGTACATCATTACAATATTTAAGAAAATGGCCGTCATTCAGCCATATCACACGACATACCCTATCTAACACGTCATCGTGGTGCCATGTTTTACAGCAGAAATTCTACCCAGATAGCTGGGATGGACGCATGTACCCACACATGCATAGGCATATGTATTAAATACCATTAACTTCGATTAAGTTATGGCACTAACATGTATTAAAATAAGCAGGCCGATAAATAACATGACGAAGATGAAGGAAGGACGCATATTATTTAAATTTATCTTCATTTTAGAATCAAGCCTTTTGATCACCTGTTTAAATATGTTGTCGTGATGGAGACTTTATATTCACTTAAATGCATATTCAGTTCAATTTATACTATGTTTGAATGATTGCTACCCTTCTGTTGACCTTATTTATATACGGTCTCCAGTGAATCTAAAGGGATTCGTCACACTGGGGCTTTGTTGTTATAATAACATGCATTTTGAGACGACCATAAAGAGATTACTTAATCAATTGATGAGAATGTTGTTTCATCAATACTTCCTGTCGAGAACAAGGATTTGAAAAAAACATAGGCTGAATACACATGCAGGAAGCGAGAGAGTTAAAAGTGTTCGTTCATAGCAGTTTGGATACTGCAAAGGTCGTTGAACGTATTTGCGTAATAAAATGATGGCTAACTTATAGCGAAAAGTATTAGATATATTTTCACAATATGTGTGTTCATCAAGGAAGCACTTTCATTAATAAAAAAGTTCTTTTCTTCCACTTGACGTTTACGGTAGACATGTTTTAAACAAATGACATGCCCTTCAGGGTCCACTCTAGATCAGAGTGCACTTATCAACAACTGGACCAGGTGGTATTCGGAAACTAGAGGTGAGGAAAATATTAGCTGTAATGTGTAAATTCAAGTATAAATTTACAAAGATGATTAGCAGTTTGATGATCATAACTCAGTGGCTTCACAACTGAATATACGTATTGACTAACCTGTCCACAACTCATGATGTTCAACACCTCCAACCCCAGATGTCTAATTACACTTGTATTATTCTCTCGGATCAAGTGTGGACACTGGCGAAAGTCAAGTGATTTGTTTTGAAACATGTTTGTTTCTAAATCTCTACCGGCAGAAGAGAATTTGTGTATCAATGAAATATTGTTGGGAATGAGAATATGTCTATAATAAATGACTGTCTATATGTAAATGCTGAACCTTAAAATCCATCAATGAAAAAAGCAAAACCATAACAGTGTGTGTGTGTGTGTGTGTGTGTGTGTGCGTGAGTATGTAGTTTTTAGTGAAAGATGTGGCTACTGTATTTTACTGATAGTTGAACCTAAGCCTTAGACAGACAGACAGACAGACAGACAGACAGACAGACAGAGATTTTCGAAATATGAGTCAAAATGTTCAAAATATCCGTTACTTTCCTCGGTTTTTCTGTAATATTACTGACGCTTTATGTTAGTCTTTAATATTTTTCTTCATTCAGCCGGAAAATACTTGTGACCTAGGGGTTGTCACTACTCGTCTATCGACTGGTAGTGACAAAGACCCCTTAAGTCTCTCGTATTTCCCTTGGCTGAACTGAGAAATGTATTTGGGAATAGCATTTTAATGTATGTCCTATTCAAGCCAATTAGTTCAGCTGTACTACTGGGCTTCGAATTATATATTATATGGCCTGGGGCACACAGGCCCTCGACGATCACTAATGATAATGCTAGACATAACATAACATCATAAGGGCCTTCAAAACAAAGCCTGTTCCCTACTACATTTTTTTTTTCAGAAAGGGTCAACAGTTAACAATTACTTAAGGTTACCCTTTCCTGAGTTGCTTGATCTTGATAGGTTACTAAATAAAATACACATTATTGATTTCATTGATCTTAACTACTTTAATTCGAAAAGAAACAGCCTTTTACGACATTAAATCAGCCGTTCACAAGATTGTTGTTGCCTAGAGTCCTGTCTAATAGTGAAGATAAGCGCATATTGATTATTAATTCCAAATTGCATTACTTCATGACCTGTACCCTTTAACAACACCTGTCCTGGTTATATAGACCTTAGTTGTTGTTTGCACGGATGATCCCTGTGTCAGTCATATGAATATTTAATATGTGCTCGTGTGACGAGATTGGAAATCAAATCTACAGTAATTATGTTCCTGGTGGCTAGGACGTATATATTATATATCGACGTATGTATCAGTATAAACGTTCAGTGGCCTTTTGAGACAAAAGAAGTTGTTTACAAATGTTATAAAACCAATTTTACATAAGTAAAGACATTCATGGTTGTACCGAACATGGTGATGTGCACCGTTGAAAAGCAAAATAATGAATATAATGTAAATCAAAACATCTGAAACTTTCTTTCCTAATTTAAGTTGCTACCTGTGTACACACATTGTCCTCTGGGAGTAGTGACTTTATTTATTCCTTTATTGCGTCTAGCAGATAGTCAATGCCTGGTAGCTAGTCAAAGGTAACATACGTGTATGCAAATACGCAAGCAGACAGACAGACAGACAGACAGACAGACAGACAAACAGACACACACACACACACACACGATGAGACGATTCGTTGTTAAATCTCAAAAGAAACACGTTAATTGCTTGTTAACTGCGCACAGATGAAATGAGGTTATTATTCAAAAGAATGGTATACAGTAGAATGGTATATGGTGATATGTTAATAACGTTCATACACATTTTGTACCATTCTACCCTTTATGTTTCGCTTCGAAATGAAAACACCAAATCAAGATCATTCAGTGCATGTACAAACTATTAAGTGTCCTTAATGGTACATTGTAATATGAAACAAGTATTGGAAATCATTACGAAATGAATGCATTTTGTTAATGGACTTCATAACATGTGTTCGAAAGAGCATTGACGATTTCCAATTGATTGTTCTAAAGGGGCATCGATTGGCACACAGCAGTTCAACAGTTGATAAAACTGCAAAGTAATCCCACAGATTGTTCAGCAGACAAAAATTGAATAACAAATCTTCAGATCTTCTGTTTTCACGAGACTGTCTCCAATTGCCTGACTCCATGTCTCCACGGGTACATGGTTGTATCCTTTATTTATTTAACCATAAAAGAAGTTATCTTAATGTTAGGACAAGGGGAGTTATTAACCTAATGTTAGTTACTGATACTGTGAGTAGTTTCCTCCGAAAAGGTTAAGTCTGTACATTCCTTAAGTAATTGTGATAACTGGGCCTACATGTATGTTGTATGTAATGTGTTGCTAACTGGCATAGTAGCACAAAGAAGGAACTTAAGTCAGATAACCCAAGAGCACTTCCAGATTGTTTTATAACCCCGAGGTATATCCAGTTTTACCATATCAAAACCCTCTAAAGTCACAGGAAGCCAGTGTTTTCTGTTGTGTTTAATATAGGGTCTGATAGGATTAGTGAGGGTTTATATACCTGAAAGATGACATTTACATATATACCGCGAAAACAATGACCAAGCATGAGCAACTGTCACCACCTGGGTATATATATCCACTAGCAAAACAATATCAAGTCCCATTATACTAAACTTTGGGCAAATTGTAGAAAGGCACAGGCTAGTAGTATATGCCTGCAATCACAGGCAGATCGCATTGATTGTTTTTGGAATCAGGGTCGTTGATTGTCATCTGATCTGCGCCGATTTTATTAGCGTAATTTTGCATGTGAAGTAATTACACTAAAAAAATTTAATGGTGGACCTTACAGACTCGTTTAAACTAAAGATGTTTTAGAAATTAGCCTACCAACCTACATTTACAGGCCCAGTAAGATGGGATACGTCGCAAAATATATCATCGCTTGTAACCATTCAAAACTTGTGTACAATTGAAAAATAATATACAATGTTACAATGAGAGATGTGTACCAACGCACATATATGCATGCAAAAATGGAATACTATAAACCAAACATTAAATAGTCCTGTTTAGATAGGGTGACTCTCTAAATATAAGCTATACTAAAACTCCTCGTGTATTTGTAGCCATTGTGAGCATCCCATCTTGGGATCAATATTGTTGGAAGATTATCTTTGTGTATAGTATCGATTCTATCTGTTCATTTTCCTTAAAGTGTGCCTCTAAGCTAGACATTTGTTTTCCATTTATGATTGTAATTCTATAAGATCTTTTTAGAAACCATTGAGCATGAGGAAAAAATAAGCTAGGGTGGGGTATTTATCGACGTTAAGAACTAAATTAAATGTATATAATTTGTATTTTTTGAATAGAAAAAACATGCCTTGGTCAATTTAGAAATAGGTTTACCATTCATTCCATCAGTACAAATTTGAAAAACGAAATGGATTACCTAATAATAAATATATTATATGAGAAACGTTAATATTATGCATATAATTTTGCATTGAATTAAAAACAATAAATTATGAACACATATAATTTGGTTTGTATCAAAAACGCGGTACTCTTTCTTTTATGTTACCGATTCTTATTTGCACATACATAATGTAAATGTCATCACAACATTTGGAGGTTAACAATGGGGACTTCGCTGAGATAAATTTATCATGAGCATTTAAATTGCTTCAATGCTTATACGTTGTTTTCTCTTTTCGAATTTTACCTTTTTGTACAAAACCATTTCCATAGGTATTTTTAGTATAAAACTTTAAGGGGAATGCGACTCAAGAAATAAAGGTAATATAAACTTTGGGTCCTGGAGGTTCAATTAATAATGTCGTATCTCATAAATTACACTTGAACTTTTTTCACCTCTATTGTTCATTTAGTAACTCGTTGTTACCTCATGGGTGTAAACAGACATGAAATTCTATAAGATGAGTAATGTAAATTCATTTCATAATTTCACATCTCATAAATTACGTTCGATTGCCAATAAACACCAAATTGAACACTTTTTCACCTACCATTCATTCAATAGTTCGTTGTTACCTCATAGGTCTCACCTGACATGAATATGTATAGGATGAGCACTGTATTTATCTTAGGAAATAAGCACTTAATTGTCACGAATATGCAACATCCCTCTACTGCTAAAGCATATTCATGTCCAAGACCGATAAGGCAACACTCGACCACTAGAAAAATGATAGAGGTGATAAAATTAGTTCAATTTGTTCTCTTAGCATTAGAGCGAATTCTTTGTGATATGAACTCTCAGAAATGATTTTCTTCTTGATGAAAATACCTATATTTCCTGGAGTGGCGTTGACCTTTAAAGAGACACACTCGTTTCAGTACACGGCTTACACATTGACAGTTCGATAGTGGATTCAATATAAGAATGGAAATAATATATATATATATATATATATATATATATATATATATATATATATATATATATATATATATATATATTATCTTTTTAACATGTCCTTGAGTATGCTATATGATGAACGAACTTCGTAATTTAAAATAATGTTAAGACTGACGACATGGTGACATTCATGTATTGTAAGGCTTCGAATCATTAGATTACTTCATTGTGACGAACATGTGTATACTTTGTAAGTCATTGTCGGCTTCCTTTATCTTGCGTAATTATTAATGGAAGGAGATTCGTCAAGGTGACGAAATATATACCATGGCTCGTCATTTGTAAAATGAAATGGCAGATGCTGATTACAAGTATACCGTGCGTGGTGAGGGTTATATAGTTGATATGTTCATTAAAATCAACATAAGAAACATTCGCAAGTTGTTCATATTATTGCAATGAATAATATGTGCCTTATTACTTTACCCTTTCACTGAGTGAAAATTGCAACATCACAGCTATCGAGGATTTAACATTATAATGCAGGTCATCTTTGGGGAAAATGATGTTTAAATAATAAAATAGCATACATGACAACCCAGTCTCACGGTAATCAAGACATGACACATATCTGACATAAATGCTCCACTCGCCTTTCAGGTAAGAAGATTATTAGACTACTAATTGATGTGAAGGGATTGAAAAGTGACAGGGTTATGCTAAAACGAATCTATATGACCCCAATATCCATCAACATGACTATCTGTGCCAGCTGTAAGTCCTTCAGTTTTCATTATTAGACTAGTACTAGGAGTAATAAACGCACACCTGTGTAATGGTATCAGAAAAATGAGAAATAAAATGCAAATTCACGCTCAAGATGTGTGGCAGTTGAATACTTTTCAAAAGAATTATCTTCTGTCTTTTTATACAAACACAATTCAGTGTTGATTGGCAAAATGACTCAATTTGGACAAATCTAACTAGGTGTCATTTTCCAGTCAATTTAGTGTTATACACATTTTAAAGGTGACAGTTTCGCAATTCTATTTTAAAGACGTTGAAATTGGGCATTCTACCTCAAAACCTTCAAGTCGCAAAGTGTATTCAAATCTAACTGCTGCAGCTATAGCTTTGTTGTTCCGATTACATTTCTATTTCAACAAACTGGAAAACAAGATAAACTAATATCTTAGCGACAGGACAGACGTGTGACTCACTGAATGACTGACTGACTGACTGACTAACAGATGTATACAGACAGACAAACATACACACAGACAGAGATGGCTATGATTTACAAACTGAGAACCAGAGATAGAAATTGGCAGACACGCAAACGGAGATACATAGACTGGAACAGTCAGAGAGATGTCGGAGAAGAAGAGACAGACGGACAGAATCACAGGGACCGATAGATATACATGTACGGCAGGACTAGAAATATAGATATCTGTATCCATGCTACCATTTATATGAAATATTCAAACGTTTACTTTAACTTTCTAGGTTGAGATATTCCTTAAGGCATTCGTATGTAACAGTACCTTGTGCATATATCTATCTTTCTTAGCAATGTGCCAACGAGGACGAAGGCTAGCTATTGATATTCACTGATGACGATACGAATACATAAATTTGGATATCCATCGCCATCATTGTAATATTTGTTATTCAAGTCTTGTTCATCTGCAATAGCATAACATCGTTTATTTGGAGCCTGTAGCGTGACTATGCCATAATTTGTTATGCCATTTGCTTTTGGAACTTGATGAGTATTTGATGACCTAACCCCCAGGGTCCGTAAGCTGACATTTCAAGGTAAAGATACCTTTTATGTGGGTCAGAGGTCTAGCCGCTGGGACATCGTCCACCTTTGAGAAATGAACGTAGTATCGATTAAAATCGTATTTGACTGGGCAGGTGATATTGACAAGAGCTACGTTTAATGAATAGAACTTTCTGATATTTCACCCTGAAGCACGCGATTGCATGACATATAATATACATACATACATACATACATACATACATACATACATACATACATACATACATACATACAGCCGGTAGCTAGACTAGTATATGGTATAATAGAGACACAATACAAATCATCACTTTCAACATCTCCAGGAGGTTGATTTGCAGCACAAAAGGAAACCATGTCAATTCTCATATTTCTCTGAGGAAGATTAAAAACATGTCACTTGTAACCTGTCCGGCTATCCAACTACTCGACGTCATTTATAAGAAATCCAAAGCACATTGCATGCTGTACAGATGAGAGCATTGCTGCGAAACCCCAATATTAGGAAATAGTTTGTTAGAATGTAGGAATCTTAGCATTTATATTAAATATGGCTCTGTCATAGCAACCTACATCATATATCAAAGTCAATCAGACAAAGTTCTACGTATCACACATCATATAGTTATATAAGATACATAATCTTGCTATACCTATAACTATAACACAGACACACAGACACATATATATATATATATATATATATATATATATATATATATATATATGTGTGTGTGTGTGTGTGTGTGTGTGTGTGTGTATGTGTGTGCGTGCGTGCGTGCGTGCGTGCGCGCGTATTGGACTGTTACATTTTAATCAAATGAATGTATTTTCGTATCCATTCAATATACCTTTACCGGGTTATAGCATTAAATCCACCATATTTATTCAATATTCAAGCACATGTATCATCACCAGTGATGTGTTAGTTTTAATGTTCAATATTAGATTGTAGGTAAATATCTGATATGACGATTATCAACACACATACATCAGTTAATACTGTCTCGGGATTACCCGCCATATATGAACTAATTATATATGCATGTAGTAATTATTCTATTTGTCCATTTGCATCTACGAAAGGTTCAAAGGTTGAACATTACTTGGTTTACCCTTCGGAAAATCTATCAGTGGATTACTGAGAATCATAAAATAGCTGTGGGTGCTGTAATGTTTTCGTAATGATGATTACATCATAAGTTTTCGATATCGCACCTTGTAACATCTAGTAAATCCGAGTTGTACATATCAGAATCCATAATTATTTGCCTTGCAGCAGCTGATATACAGATATATATGGTAGTCACTGAAATACATAAACGGTAATTATAACCAAAATTAAATCATTTTTTTCTGCGAAAAATAATCCTTATGGCCAAACGTCTTAGATACTAATCAGGAACTGTTGCGCTGTGACAATCCTTGCACATACACACGGGAGGTTATATATATATGTATTTGATGATTTTGTAAAAAATATGCCAACTGCAATAATTTTACTCTGACGTCGTGTATGTAAGAATTACTTTCCTTTAGGATTGATGAATCATGAATTTGTAAAATAATTATTCCAAATTCTTTTTGCGACAAGGGTGGCAAGTTTGTCTTTAGAAAATAAAAAAAAAAGCCGTGAAGTATCTATGCTAGCATCTACTTCACCAACAGAAGGTGACGTCAGATTCGTCTGCTGTCAAAATATGTACGCGGCAGCAAATGACGTCATCAGTCATCAGTTTTTAGTTTTTACTGATGAAGCCCAAACAGGTATCATAATGAAAATTGTTGACCGGTAAAAGTCATTTGCGTTGAACAGAGCAAATTCTACATACCACGTGACCACATATTGACAAACCACAATAAACGAAATGGATTAGGTGTGTTACAAAAATAAATGAAACATCCTTCACCTGTACAGTTATTAACAACCTGTGTATATTATGCTTAAGTTCATCAACATCATGGTGTAATTAGGATTTACTCAAGTAAGATACCACTACCCTAAGCAGGTCAACATCATGCATAAACGGTAGACTCTAACAATATACCCATAGTATATGTAAGTCGTCAGACATCAACTTTTAATCAGTATTCTGTTACTATAATAGATTAATTCATCATCTAAAAGATAACTGCACTTCGAGCCATGTAATGACAGTAACAACAACACATAATGCGTTTTGAATTTCACAAGTGGTCTTAGGACACTTTGTGAAACACACAACTAGAATGACTTTTTCAAACTCAACCGTATAACAGTTGTAAAAGTGTGTGTGTATAAGTCAAAGAAGTAAAACAGTTGTACAAGTGTGTATATAATGAAAGAGTTAGACATAAGAACGAGTGTCAGGTGTCAAGTTACACGATTTAATTGAGCCTATTTGCATGCTTCCCGTTGCCACAGATAGCAGCACTTAGTCCTAAAGTGATGTTTTTTCAGTGTCACCGTTTAATGGACTTGAGAGTAAATCAACACATTAAGTCAAAATGGGCAATTTTACCGTCACCTAAGCAAACATACAACTTACAGAGGAGTATATCGTTTGATAATTAAGGTCATAACTACACTTACTTGACTGTAGAAAACAAAACATTGAAAGCACATAATCTGGACTATATGAAATGGAGAAAAATGTACGGGCCGTGGACAAGACTAGTTCTGCTGAACTATTTCCATGGTCCACATCAGATAACAATTGTCTATTTCTTTTGTATTCATTTTGTATATATGTATTATATGTTTCTTTGAAAGTGTAGCTTATTTTTGTTATCAGGTGAAAAGAAATCATTCATTCGTTCATTCATTCATTCATTCATATTTAACAAAGCAAAGCTGTATCCTTATATTACTGTTATGAATTATTCCTTGAAAAAGACCCTGAGGTGTGAAACTAGTCGTATATTACGTATTCAAGCCATGTTTGCATTCATTTACTGATGAATTACTTCGTGGACACTAATCCCAAAATTTAGTTTGCCACAGCTAGCCAACTAAAATGTCACTGAATTCCCGTATGTATATTATGGATTCGGGTCTGAACAGTTTATCCTATCACAAGCTTCGCAGAACTGAATAATAGAAATGTACTGAACGTGAACAAGACTACCTTGTGTATCTGTAGTAGTTTAATTGTGTTGCTATATGAGTAACATAAATATATATTTTGTACAGATACTATAGCAAACATTTCAAAAAAATACATTCGTATTAAGAAAATCCCAAACTTAAGATGTAATTCCTTGCGACCAAACAAATTATGTTATATTCAGTTGTGAATTTGTGCACATTATATTGCATAAAACATTCAGTTTAATGATCAAAATCGGTAAATGTACAATAGGAACACGTACGTGTATTGGATATTCTTGTGGCAGAATGCCAAGAAAACTCTGTTCACTTGGATAATATCCCTACCCTATGTTGTACTAACTCAATAAATTGAAAATCACGTGAAAAGAGAACAATAGTTTAGGAAACACTCTTTTTAGTTCTTTGATAAACATAAGGAACTAACAGCACAATATATAAGACGGACGTATTGTGGCCGGTCTTCATCTCAATTTAATTACGTTTATGACTAAATAAAAAAACATGTTTATTTTATGTTCCAATATGATTTTGTTTTAGCTTTGTTGTTAATCAGATAGCGAGTGTGGTCAATCAAAACTGCTCTCAGGATAAGAGCAAGTAGGCATTTGTCACCCTTATCAATGTCCATTTGTCAAATATAATGGCATCTATACTACTTCTTGTATTGGGAACCAAACGACGTAAAGATTTACTACATGTGCTAAAAAGCTTTAGTGAATGGCCTTCTCTAGTAAGGTTGTATATCCCCTTTAGTATGCTTTGAGACTAGAAAACATGAAATACGGCTTTAAATAAACGGTGCTTCTTTATATTGCACGAGGAGGGAATCACCTTATACAGACTAGTCCATGTGCAATAATCTGCGATTCACTCACTAGATTGCTGGACTGGTGCCCGAAAGACGCATTAGTATTATAGTGATAGTGTATTACTAGAAGGTATAATATATATATATATATATATATATATATATATATATATATATATATATATATATATATATATATATATATATATATATATATATATATATATATATATATATATATATATATATATATAATGACAACATTGTAAATACATTAGTGATTTAAGAAGGGTTGAACAATTATATGACGAAAACCAGCCCCTTAATTCATTTTTAAAAATAACCGAAGACTGGCCGAAAAGCAGAAATATAACATTTACCAGGTTTTGCTGTTGGAACGCATTCACTTCTGAAGTGATTTAACTTTCTTCTCTGACATGGATGCTAATGGAATAACAAGTTGTGGTTGTTTATGAAACATTGATGTTCTTCTTGAGACACTAAATACAAATCTTAGACTATCATTACCATCATTTATATATATTATTTGGACGACGTGGACGTTAATGGCATAGCAAACTCCACGATCAAAGTCTTCAACAAATAGTAATGTACTTCATTACTTAATTATTAACTAAATCACATTTTAACAATAATACATTTTCCTTCTAGTGGCAATAAGGCCAAAATAGTTGGTGAGTTTTCATGGAGAATGTCGACATGTAAGGTTAATAAGGGATTCTGACTTAATATTTGCTTTTGACAGTTACTTGATTTATCCATAACCTGACTAAAACGACATACAGCCTCATGTTTATCAGTTACAGGTGTGCCAGAGGCTCTGAGCAAAGAAATAACGTTGACAACTTGACATTTGTCACAACAATCTCTTCTCATTTGTCAATATCTCTGATACAGATATAGTTTACCGGGAACTAGACGAGCTAGAGATTACGCTAGACATGAAGCTCCAGGGGTAAATGAAGTTTGTTATAATTGTGATATGCTTTTCAGACACTTGTATTTCGTTATTAGTTGGTAACATATCAACACAACTACAGTAACTTTTTTGTCATGTTTGATAGATATGCTGTTTATATGATAAACAAGAGTACTCCTACATGTGCATGCAGACTTACTCGTACATGCAGACTTACCTAAAAGACAATCTATGTTGTTGACGGTGAATACCTCATTTTAAACTAAACAAACAAATCAAAGGGTACAGGGGTCCAGCATTGCAACTCGATTCAAACACAATATTAAGGGAAATATTGGCATGATATATACAAATTTATTTATTGTTATTATGATGGTTGCTATGCACATTTGTGTTGTTGAATATTGGAATGTTGCACTTGATCTTCCGTCAGAGTGTATCGCACCTATAGCTAGAGTCCCATGACGCACAAACTTGAATTATCTGAATGCGGCATCAGAGTAATCTTCGATTATGCATCACACAGATTTCTTTGAAATAATGCCTACCACAGGTACTATTATGCCATTATCCAATTTAATCAATTTTAGATTCTCAGCGTCCCTTGATTAAAGAACATACCATCAACAACGGTACCATACATCAATGAAGTGATGTATATAATAATGACAATTGATTTGTGTTATTCTCACGAGTACCAGACGTCATAGGAAAATATAACTTTATGATGACGATAATCAATTAAGTAAATTATCATGGGATAACTGGCCTATCGCATTATATACAATATTTATTTGGGTCGTTGGAGTTTGTGACGACATAAACTGACGCGTCAATAAATCTGTCGAACAACAATCTATTATTCAGGGGGCTTAAGATCAGAAAGCTTAATATTCAAATATGAAGATGCTTTATTTAAAACGTCCGACAGGCTTTGGTTGTAGTGATTTGAAGCTTAGCGAGACATGCGAGTCTGAATTTTAAGGACATACGCTTCTCTCTGCGTCTAACACAACCTGATGTTTGGTTATGGTTGCTGCTGTCAACTACAATGCACCATGATGTAATATATCGAAGGAACGAATCGTAACGGCCGTTACAAATGGAAATGGTCACATGTTCCCACGAGGCCTGTTTTGACTAGTATGCTCCCCCCCCCCTTCCTGTTATGTCAGATCTACCTAATCGTCCATGAGTTCGCACTTACATGAAACTCTATTTCAATGCAAAAAATGTAATGTTTTAGTCGTTGGTCACGTTTGATTTGTAGCTGATCATACAGGAAAACAAGCCTGTACTCAAAATGTGGACGACTCTTGCTTTTACTGTGCGATGTTTTGTTCGTGATAGCCAGTTATTCAGAAGTAATTTGACTTTCGGAATGTCGTCTTAATAAGCATGTTCTTTGAAGGAATTAAGTTTGTATTGTCTCCTGTATGTGGAAATCGTAATATGCTACATACTTTGATATCAATGATGTATGTTTTATAAAAGGACAACAAAATGATGTGTCTTGATCGACTGGTTGAATCATAGACCCTCTGCTAAAGAAACAATTGATTATGCTCTTAGAAAACAGTCACAACTGTAATGATCTGAACGTGCACCGAAGCCTGTTATAAATAGCACAAAATAACAATTTACCATGAAGGTTTAAAACTACATGTATGGGTTGATATATTTATTGGATAAATAGATGGTCCTTGTAAGTTGTAGCTCGTAAGAACCTATTAATTGGGCGTTTACTTTACACTTCACTCAACATACAATCTTATCATAACTTATATGCATAGATTCATACATACTTAAAACTAAAAGCACTGCATAATATGACAGAAACGATAATGTGTACTGTCGTGTCCTACCCAAAGGACTTATTATTGTATCAAGGGGATGCACATACAGAAAATATTGATTTGGCAACCATGACTAAGTTCTCATGTTTACATAAATGATAGTAAAATACAGTAGTATTGCTTTTCATAATGCCTCAGAGAATGTAATATTTCATCATTGTATGTTTTGCGACTTGGTTATCATGACAAATTAATTCGTTAGTTTGTAGATTTATCTTTGTGCTTAAGGTTCCAGTTACTGCTCATTGATCCTGTCACAAGGACATTATATATAAATAACTTCCCTCGGCATTAAGATGCATTTGTGTATTCGAACAAATTATTGATGATGGCAATACACGTTACAAATAAATAAAAGTGCTCATACTGAACAAGGCATGTTCAGTTTTACTTACCCTTATATTTAGAAACCACGGATATTTATAGCCCTTTACTTTCCAAATATCCAGATGGCAGAGGTTTGTTTTATTACTACACCAACGTACATAAATGCAACAGAAAAATTATAACAACTGGCTTAGGTACGACATGTTATTCAAACCTCCAACATGCCATATATTAGGGTGAAAGGTTATTGTGGTAATGCCGTCGCTAAGAGATATTAAAAAAAAAAATTCTTCAAATGGAAATTCATCTGTGCTGATTGACCATAGTATCGAACTTACCTATAATTTCAAATTTTTAAAATTTTGAAGTGCACAGTGAAAAGTTCAGGTACAATTTTCATGTTTGTGTTTGTAACAAAAGTTCAATTCGATACCAACCAATCTTTCTATTTATCACACTATACATTTTTTGATTATGGAAAACAGATATTGATATATTTATATATCTTACTTCCCAGTTGTAAATCACTTATTGTATAGACGTCTTATTAACACCTAGGTGTGCAATATTTTTACTTCCTAGATACGTCATGGACTACATATATCTATTAAATCATCTGAACAGTATGTTCTAGACACCATTGGAAATTAAAAGTACTATTTTAGTAAACCAGACATATATTACAAAAGTGTGAGTAATCTTTGGAATATCACCACAGTGGGAGATTTTGAAGAGTAGGCTGAAATGTGCTACACAAGTCTGAATTGCTGAACTTTAGTCAGAAAAATGTTGACAATGTAGATATATCCATGTCTCCTAGTTGGCTCAGCATGCATTGTGGTTGGACTGAATGTAGCTTCTAAAACAAAGAATGTAGATAGTCGTTTTTCCAGACAAGATAATAATATAAATACACGAGGTTACCCTTAATACTTGATGATAGTCAAAGTATACCCCAAGGTATTGAAATACTAAGGTCACCCTGCTGTCAACGAGGGAGTGTAGTAACAAACAGCCATTGAGAATAGTTTATATTTGTTTACGATTAATCTTAAAGTTTATGTTTCGCGTGTTTAGAATTGTCTACATGTACGTCTCGATATCTAAAGCGTTTTGACAATTTACTCACCTGCAAATTCTCGATCTCGACGTCATCGTTATGAATCGCAATGGAAAACATTAATATGAGCATTTTTAATATTCTTATTTGTTTCTCTGTGAGCTAGGTGATTTTTGCTGAGTTAGGCGTTTAATAAGCTTTGCCGAACGAAATTAATATAATAATCGTTCGGAGTGTCCGTTTCACTTTTACAATATAATTTGATATTGTGGAAGGTACAGCTTCTGTAATATGATGCATGATGTGATTAAATATGAATAAGAAGCGATACGATATCAGAATATGTGATATGATGTGATGTGATGTGATATGTATGTCGTTTCGTGTCGTGCCGTGTCGTATTGTGTTGTGTTGTGTTGTGTTGTGTTGTGTTGTGTTGCGTTGTTGTGTTGCGTTGTGGCTGTGTTGTGTTGTGTTGTGTTGTGTTGTTGTGTTGTGCTGTGTTGTGTTGTGTTGTGTTGTGTTGTGTTGTGTTGTGTTGTTTTGCTTTGTTTTATTGTGTTGTGTTGTGTTGTGTTGTTGTGTTGTGTTGTGTTGTGTTGTGTTGTGTTGTGTTGTTGCGATCAGTTGCTACATTGCACAACACGACACGATATGATACGATACGGAATGAAAAATTAATTGTCATAATGCAGTGGGTAAAGTAGTACTATTATGATGTTAAATCTCATGTTCGCTAGCAAAATATAACCTTGAAACATCCTACTCATAATAAGATCCACAAATCGTCAAAGATCCACAGATCGTCAAACGTCAAACTTGTAGCCTTTGGCCAAATATTGTAATTGATTGATTGCAATGTATCTTCTTCAATGCAAGCAATACAAATATATTGTATGTCATTGATTTGTGTAAAAAGGCCTTTCTTATACTTGTACTACGCTATTTTTACGATACGTGTTGGCTATGCTACTTCTCTGTATTCATTTGATGTTTAAAGGATTCTGGGCCTGAGGCATGCAATCAAAGATTTCATCTTGAGTGTGTTTTATTGCTTAACCTTCTTGATAGACATCTACGTATACCTTTAAAACATTCCATTCATGCCAAATATAAGTTCGTTATGTAAATGCTAAGTTGATTTATTCAAATATTTTCTCTCTTTGTGTAATACATGTACACAAGTGTAATAATTTAGTATTAAATACAAAATTATGACATCGACCCTGAACACTTGTGTCTCATTTACATATTATTAAACCAGGAAGTGTGTGACACATAAATGACGGGGTAGCGCTATTTTGTATCTGACATTGTATTCTTTCCTTATGGAAGAATATTTCACCAACTACGTATACCACTGTTATCTAAATGAATGAACATCTACAAAATGACCACATATAGTTACCAGCCCATTGAAATTGAAAAGTGGCCGAGCAATAACATGGTTTGCTGTGTTTGAATGTCTGTAACTGGAGATTGGTCACATCCAAATTGACAACAGGGTGAAATCAATGTGGACAAGTTACTATTTGAATTAATTTATTCTTTCATGAGCTGACACTTTCTTGCGATTTATTATTTCATTAGTTTGCTAATTCGATTCTGTATTTCCTTGTTAGCGTTTACGACACGCCTGATAAAATTATGTTGATGATTGGCGGATGTTAATTGCCTGAATGATGGACTGTTAATCATATTGAATGTATTCGTCAAAGTGTGAAAGACTGTTTTGAGACAGACGAGGTATTTGCTAGTACAGCAATATGTTAACATCCACAAAGTTTAAAGGCTACATACTTGGTTGTATTTGATGACGTAGTAATATTTTACCCAATAATAAGGGCAATGCAGTCATATGTTACAAGTGTTTTATTGGACTACAAACAAACATTAATCAAATGAACACATGACACATGTGTTGAGGTCAATTTATTAATGAGACAACATGATATGTCGGGTCATGTTGTTCTATGTCTTTAGGTAAAGATCACGAGTGTCACATTAAGTATAAATTAAAACTTAGATGTTTATCAGCTGCGATATTGACATGGGTGTTATTATACCGTTGTTTTCTGAATCTAATTAACAGTTTCCTTAATAGGGAAAGAAAGTGATTGTTTGTTTGTTTGTTTCAAAAGGGTTGTTTATTAACCATATTCTTATTATGGAATGAAGAAATTCTGATCTAGGATTTGAATAAAATGTGGAATTTAGATATATACAGAGATATGGGTTCTATTTTGGTCAGATTTGGAAGGAGGCTACGGAACACTGCACTCCTTGTGGGAAGAGGCAATCGGGGGCAAATTCACATACAACGTTGGTATTTTGACTGTAAGTAACTTGAACACCTGAGTTAAAACTGTCTCATGAACTATTCTGTGTATATTTACTTTCACCAAACGTAAAATCTCGAGTTATAGTGAGTTTTCCCCAGGTCCTAACCAAGATTCCGATACCGAATAGTGTGGAATTCAGTGTGGAATGTAAGGAGTTTTCGATTGGGACGGACAAGCCATGGGCAAGCCCAGACCAGCGTAACACATACAACAATAAAATACACGTCGTGTGGAAATGAGATCAATGGTTGACGTCTTGACTGGACACATTTATATCTCATACAGAGTTCAGGGTTCATTTTTAATGTGGAATTGATGAATACTGAATGTTACTTCTGAGTTCAAATATTCAAATATTCCTCACATATTACACAAATTAAACCATGTCAACGCATACATATATACTCCCGAAATATGCATCTGCCTGGATACATCCAGATCAACAAGACAGCTATATACATACCTAACCTAATTACACACATACCCACCTACATACCCACAGTCATATGTAGACAGACAGACAGACAGACAGACAGACAGACAGACCGGCCCAACCATGTGCCATGCTATATATTTCTAGTACAGGTGTTGATACAGTCAACATGTTAGAATCAATCATTATCGCGATTGATATATTTACTTCATTGTATATATAGAAGAATTTTCATCGTCAACAGTCAATGTGGTTAAATAATAACTAATTTAAAATGGGCACTTCGTTTACAGCACGAATATACGGCGCATGGAATGTTTTAACTGAGCTACTATATCGTCATCCCGGGTTTATTAGTTTACAAATGAATCACATGTATTATATTATCAAGTTGTACCAATTCTCACGATTGATTTTTAACAGTTTTCTCAATTTCAAAATATTCATATTCAAATCCTTAGATTGATCATCGGCCGTTAATGTTAAAATAAAGTCACAACGTACTTAGCCGCGAACGAATATTTCATATTAATATAAATTAATTTAATGTTAAAGTAAATCTATAGATACGTTTATTAATACATTACTTTGTACTTACTGCGCGCTGATGCAGACATAGCAGGTGTAATTTCTCGTAACAGATGGTCTGTTGGCCTAAATGCTTTGAGTGATTCCTGGCCATTGTACGAAATATTTGGATGAGCTTCCAATGTAGTGTACATGGAGAAAGCAATCATATAAGTGTACTCGTCTTCCGTGTTATAGAGAACTCCAATCGTATTGATACCGAAGTATTCCAAAAAGGATATCGAGGCCCCTGATATAAGATGAACTGGCGGAAAAGTTCTCACTAGCGTCGGATACAAAATCCTATCGCTTAGATATGAATCTGGAGCCGCTCCAGACACGACGGGTAAGTTCCAGTGTCCAGCAAGCGCTGCAATGAGTTCCATCGGAGTCCAACATGCAGGTCCGATAAATCCATGGGGTTCCCAAAGAGTATGGACATCGGTAACCATAATAGTAGACACGAGTCGTTCTCGGCATTCGCTCCTTTTGACTATGAATTCGATTTGGTCATTAGGTAATAATTGAGAGTTGTTATTGATCTTTTCCTTTGCTATCTCAATTGATGGCATCACACGAACAAAACTGTAAGGAGTCGAGAGCTCATCGATGGAATTGTCGAGAAATACGGCCAGGCGGACTACACCACAGTAAACATAACTTTCTAACACAAGCCACATAAAAACAAATACTCCTGTGCCCTGATGAAATGTTCCCATTGTTCGGATATCCTTTCACTAGGAGACTCACTGAATATTAGAAGCTTCTGTACATAGTCTATTTAATCGGCATAGAGCTCACTGCATTGTCATAGTCCGCCGCCATCTACTCACAGCTGCGATCATGTTCTCCAATATAACGTGGATGCCATAGAAATGATACAGTCATAGATTCAGAGTTGAGTTTCATGGTAGAATCGATTAGCATATGACCGGGAACGCAGTCCACAATTAATTGCACTAATTCCCACGAGCGCCTATTTCGCCAGCAACTAAGCCATCATCGACGGCATCTCCCGCATACACACACACTTGATTTAACGGTGTCGCTTAAAGTACACGGTACTTACAATGCAAAATTGCGGGTTCCAGTCAACCTCAGCGGTCCAGCGAGTCGTATATTTTTTGTTAATCCTATGTAAATTATATTCATGGCATAATACAATGACATTTATACACGAAGTGCTCAAAATAGACTTACGAGGGAACAGTACGTAGTATGCAAAACTGCGGTAGCTGACAGTTTGGGCGAAACTATTATGCATCACTGCGTTGTCACGGTACTGGAGTTTCAAAATAATCCGAAATACACGATTTCTTACATAATATAGATTATATCTAGATAATGCTAGACTTAACAAGAAATTATGTCACCGAATGCTATTTGCGTTGACTCAAAAAAAGGAAGCCATTGTGAATCCCATCGTTAATAATACAAGTGTCACATTCCGTTCTCTGGATTATTGTGATGTGCTAGTACCTGTTGCAAAATACAGTATAGACTTGATTTTCATGACTAAGATTAAGATTATAATTTATGTTCCCCTTCCCATGAGTCATGAAAAATCTGCAGCGATTAATGAAAAACTCTTGCCCACTGGTTTTCTGTTCCCCATTGTATTATAATGTGTACATAAATATAGAACATGCCGACAAATGGAGATATCATATCAACTATTTGTTCAATATAGCTCATAGTACTTGTTTTCTTTTGAATCCATCATTACAATTAATTTATTATTGTATAACGTGATTATATTATAAAACGTTATAAAAATGTAGTTACAAAAACTTCAATTGCTTCTTTATGGAGTGGATATTTTGAAGACAAATAAATGTATCAAAGGATCATAGGGAATAATATATAGCTTGCTTTCTTTTTTGCCATATTTGTTGAATAATTAAGATGTTCGGTTTAGATTCAAAGAAGTGTATTTCTAACTTATACATTACATGCTATGGGTGCATCTGTTCAAAAATTAAAATATTTTAGTTTGCCCCAAGATAATCTCTTACATTTATCAATATAATCAGGTGGAGATAAATGTCCCAATAATTTTCCCAAAAGTAAACCATCCTGCAGTACTTCCAATCTAATTGAAAGCGTGAAGGATTTGGATTATATAATGAAATCTTGTTGCTACCGTGCTTGCTGCTCTATAATGTTAATGATATTTGCTTTTACCTGGTGTTTACACTGGCACGTCTTCCTATAGCTAATTGACCTTCAACGGCAGCTATCATTCCACGTGAAATATATCTGTTCGGTAGCAGAAAGAATTCCACCCTATGCGACAAATTCCTGAAATACGATGTCTTTTAGTGCTAATAGTGTTATGCATGTAACATTTCTTGAATCTAATAGAGCATGCTTGGCTCCAATAGTGTGCCAACGACGTTGTTTGGCTATTCGTGTAATCGACGGAAATCAACATATATATTAATCAGCAATGCAATGCCTACTTCGGCAACAGCCGTGTGAACCACATGTTCTGTTTTGAATTATACAAGGCCTTTTGTACAACGATGTGAAAATGTACCCGGACTCAGATATACCAATATATTTTTTATGTTTCCATACCATATGTGCAACGGATTCTCTTTCAAAAAAAAACATGTGGCTTGCTGGCAAGACTATGTACGCCAAACCGTATGCTTCCACATTTATAGACACATACAAATATTCAAGTATGTCATTATTTTGTTTTTGTTTTTATTATTGTTAAAACCAGATTAAACCACTCATCCTTTTAAACATTATAGAAATTACTGTGATAAAGATATTCCATGTAAATTATATTGGGTACGAGCGTAACTGAGATGTACTAGGTTATCCTTGATTGGTGATTCATAGTAAACAATAAAATATACAGTGATTATCAACCTGCATATTTAATTTAGTGAAACCTAACAAAACTTAAAACGGGAAATAAATTCTAACAACGGTTCCAAACCTTCATATAAAAGAAAATACAGTTGGCCTCCCGAGGGATAAAAACCATAGACAGTGTACTTTCCGTATTTATCACGATTGGCGAAAAACAACCTTTGAGTTAAACTTGTTGACATAAATGATTAAATTACAACGAATATTATTAAACCAGATACACAACGTGCCATGGCTGGACAAAAATCTAACCAGTATTGCTTTTTTTTAATTGTCTGGTGCGACATACATATTCACAAACATTGCTACACTTTCTTTGCGCCGAAGGTGAGCTACCATTATCAGCTAAATGTACAAGAACAACATCAGGGTAAACCTAAAATTTGCACGTTCATGCTGATATTTTTGTGAAAAGGACAATTGACTAAAATATAACAATTTTGCTTCAATTCTGGTCATGCCAGACGATAACATGTGGAAGTGTTAATATTAGATTTTTTTGTCGAGCGACCTGATAAAATTCAGCAATGTCTCTCAGATATCTGTCTGGCCAGACCATAAAATGTAATAATGGCGTACCACCGTGAAAAGTAAAGAATCACCTGCGGATAGACGTATTTTTTAGCTGCATACACGATAAATCAAATGAAATCAAATTGATTTTGCACCCACAAATCAGCATCCTCAACGGCGGTCACGATCCCAACTCTTTCTGTACTGGTTATGGAGAATATCGACCATTTATTAAACTGCATACAATTATTATTTATGGGTATTTTAACAATTTTCAATGAATATATACTGTGGTTGTCTGATCTAAAAATATTCCAGTTACACCTGCACAATTTTAACATGACAGAATCAAAAGCAAGCTTTCGCCAAATAACATATACAATGTCTTTTTATAAATAATTGACCACATTTTAGTGAATATGTCTTTGAATATTTGATAAAAAAGATATCCCAGTTGCAGCTAGTGCATGGTTATGATTTCAGTTGCGCCAGACAGCATTTTGTTTCTGATTATGTTTTCGTTGTATTTCAGATAAAATAGGCTTCAAACGGGTGTACTTAAAGAAATTGTCCTTGAAAACCTATGCCCGACGCCTGTTTTTTTTTTTTAGGTCTTTGGGAATATAAAACATACATGCCTGCTTCCCAAAAGCACCATGTCGTAGTAACATGCGCCAGAGTGCTCAAATGTTATTCATTCCGATCGGGATACAATATATACCAATCGGGATAATAAATAATCCCGAACGGGATAAACGTTTATCCAGGTAGGGGATATTCCTGACTGAAATAAGCTTGAATATTATACAAAATTATAATTTATTATCTTACTGTGTTTGCCTATTGCTTAGAGGTCAGAAAATGTCAAAAGCGCGATGCTCCTTTAAACTTGCTTGCATATACTTGTCTCTGAAATGTAATTTTATATTGTGTTTTGTGTAGTAGTAGTGGTGATGGTGGTGTTAGCCATTTATTTTGTTATTGTTGTTGTTGTTGTTGTTGTTTTGTTGTTGTTGTTGTTGTTGTTGTTGTTGGTGGTGGTGGTGGTGGTGGTGGCGGTGGTGGTAGGTATGGTAGTGGGGTTGGTGCTATTGCTGCTGCCGTCTGTTTGGGGGCGACTGCAGTCCCTCTCGAAATATTTATATTATTGTCATACACTCGCATATCAGTTAACCTAGTAAAGCATATTGACGGGATCATGGACAGAAAAACTAGGTATCAAGCTAGGTATCAAGAGACGCCTTATTAATAATTTAACACCGTGGTTAATATCCTGTTCAATACTCTGAAAATGTAACCCTCTCGAAAATACCGAGGTTCAATTTGACACTATTAGATAAATAGTAACGCACTTGGTACCTGCTGTAACTCCGTGTGTATTAAAGATCAGTAATATTTACGACATCCCGTTATCCACAGACTCAGAATAAAGTAATTCCCTGGGCATAACAAGTTATGCCCATGATCGAAGTGATAAGAGGCGTCAGCGTTAATAGTATATGTGGTGTTATCCAAGATATGGCTTTCCTGTTATCCCAAGGCGGACGAGTAATAAAATTGGGATCTTGCGGTAGATAATATATCGTGCCTATCAATGCATATGTCGCCTAGTAGATCTTCACTATAGAATAACTAATGTGTTCAAAAGTCGGATACTCGAAATATGTAATTTTATTGCACTTCCAGAAGTGTCTTCTGTTTACCAAATATTAACGAGCTAACCATTAATTCGGTCTGCTGGGACACATTTGGCGTCTTGACGGATATATTTTCTTAACCTTCAACACTACATCTAAAGATAAAATCCAAATTTCAATGTTTCTGATACCAATGCTTGTCTGAATTGTATATGTACAGATACAGACATATATCAAGGTGGTTGTTTAAATTGGAATTGTTCTATTTAACATAGAGAATATATTTTTAGTATGAAGGGTCGCGCATGGATTCTCTTGATTTATTTATAAAGTTTGACGTATGATTGAGTCTCTAATTGTAACATGGTTAATCAATTTCTATGGATCATTGACCTTACAATAGTGAGCAAATTGTCTAATTTGTACCTGTTATCCAACCGAAGAGATATAATGAGACGATGTCCAACTCTATTTCTACTCTATAAAGTCACATATGAATAAATTCATTTAATGCATATCCATTCAATAATTCATATAATGCAATGGCTATGTGTTAGTATTACGTATTTCATAATGCTGTACATTGAATGGGTCTGATCTGAATATTGTCTCCTGATAGACAGATTTTGTGTTCCATCTGAAGAGTTACACGTGTTATTGTACTTACTGTGACATGTTTAAGCATGTCTATCATCTGCGAGATGTGTCGCTTAGCATTAAGGTAAACCGAACACATAAATCGACGCGGTCAGTTTGGTGCACCCAAAAAGCACCACTGATAGCAGGATCTCGGAATAAATGCACATGGCAATGTTATAGTGGCATTGTATACAGTTTCAGGACATAAATCAACAAAGCATATGGAACCACACAAGCGTTGTGTATTAGAATTCATATAAATATGTTGTTTCAATGTGGCTGATGTCCCTATAATTAGTTACGTTTATCATTCATTCATTTATTCATGCATGCATGCATGCTTTAATCCATCCAATCATTTAAACATTTTGAAGTTAAAAAATTGGAAACTGAATAATACAAATATATATGTGAAAAATTGGGGGGAGATGGAAAGAGGGGTAATATTGAAGCATGTAAAACAGAAATGGAAACTATTCTCGAGTAGTCCAAATACGTGATTTACATTCTACGACGTATGTTCTTACCCAAAATATTTAATGCATATCAAAACGTGTAATGAAAACTATTTGTCAGGAGTTCACAATATAATCGAATTGAGACTTTGGGTTGTGAGCATCATTACATGTACTATTAACCATGGTTGTAAAGTCATTGTGCTTGAACATCTATGGCTTCTCATGAATGTCATGGCATTCACTCTCCCAGCGCGCAATCCACCACCATGCTCTACTTGGAAGAAACTACTCTTGAAAGTGTATGGTTTCCTGCTTTCCAATCAAAATACAGATATGGGTTTTGGGTTGACAAGAGTTCATCTTGCAATTACCCATTTCGTACTTCACTAGAGAAACCTTCAATGCAATATCTCATGTCAAATCGTGACTACATTTGCTGTATTACATGGGTTTCGTTCTTGATAAATTCTCTATTAGTGATTTGATGGCTTGAGACATGCATTCCTCCTCAAAGATTTTTTTCAAAGGTTTAAATGTAAACATATCATGGTTATTAGGGAGATTATTGAAGTGGTTGTTAATTCTTTTGGTGTAGAGATAACGCATGTATGACAGACACATAGGGATGGAGTTCCAAACATTTATGGCGACTGAAAACGTATACATATAAATCATCAATACCAATAGTATGCCTCTGAAATTATGTAATAACATCTCGTTCACCATACAGTCCCGTAGAGGCAAAACTCTACAAAGCAATACGTTCCAAGTTCTGTTTTCTTACAGAATATCCTCGTTTCTATAATTGGATCTCGATCCTTCGAGATAGCTATGCATGAAAGTATAAATACTATAGGGTATTGCATGTGGCCTTCAATTTAAATCTTGTTTCTGTTGCCCACTGCCCAAAGCCATGATCATCGATGTCTCGATGTTCTTTATTACAAGATGCGCCTAAACACAGTGTATTTCCCGAGTCAACGATATTCGAGAAAAAATAATAAAATCGCAAACTGCGGAAACTGACCAACTTAAACAGACACAATAAAACTGTTCTTCCCTTCTGTAATGGCTGTACATCTGACAGGAAGAACTAAAAAACACAGAGACCATTTGGAAAACAATGGAAACTTGAACTAGTCACTCACACAGAAAAAATATCAAAAAATAAAATAAAAAATATACCTACCCCACCTATTCTAAAATTGAGCGTAATCGGAACCACATAATGTTTTTATTAGGCGTTACTTAACACAGGTTATCAAGTAATATTTTAATGGTATATTTACATTCTTTAAATGATTGTATTCGTAAACAAATGTGCTTAAGATATCTGCACTCCAATATGGCAATCGGTGATGAGATTCTATTTTTTTTATCCCTTATGCTCTATAGTACAATATCCCATGACCCATATAGTAATTTCACTGCAGGTTTATCGGTGTGAATGTGCATCATTATTTATTCTATAATACAAGCATTTCGTTATAAAGGCCTTTATTTCAACACCTCTCTCAAATCCGCTTTTGTGTGTTTGAATTGTGTTCAGCTTCACTTATATTAGTGTATGTCATCAGTAAATATCCGAAGGTCATACATTAGCAGACAATGGTCATGTCAGTGACGACATCTTAATTAAAGATTCTATCTTTGGAGCAGTTTGGAATATCACTAAGAGCCACTGGATTTCGGATGTAAATTACAATTTTCTAATTTGAAAAGAATATTTTTTAATTCTAATCTTTCCGGCCTTTCATTTGTAAATATATCTTTAGGTTAAAACATTTTTATTCTTGGTGTGTTTCATTGACTGAATATGCCCCAATCTTTTTCTACCATGAATCTTTTTTTCAGTTTTTAGTATTCGTTAAGTTGATGTTACATAAATATTAATTCGGTCATGTTTTCCCCAATATTTGAATAGAAAGTTGGTCCTTTGAGAAACAATTGAGGCCGCATCAACTTGCAAATTCGTATTGTCTGCTTTCAACAGAGTTTGAACTCTGAGAGCACTAATGGAAGTCAATTGTCAGACGAGAACGTTATCCGTGTTAGAATTATACATGTGAGGTCACGAAGCACTTGGGAGATAGACCTCTTACAAGTGTATATACTGCCGGGAATCACGTGTGAATCTTACAGACATCAAATATATTTCATGATATTCTGTTATATCTTTTACATGGCTGTTACGTCATTTTAGTTATGTTCTAACACACTACATGTAGTTGTATATATATTAACTTGGCTTTGGACCTTTGAGCTCTAAGTTTTGCCACAGGAGGATGGTCAATGACATAAAGTCATTGATTATGTTCTGCACCAAATGCTTCAACTCGACGCTGTTACATTCTATGTGCACCTACAGCAACGCTAAGTATGCAAACATCTCGTTTATGATGTCGTGACACGTGTGTGACAGCAGATATACAAAATGTAAAACATAACAGTACATTCATTGTGCAAGTACCTTTAAAGCCTAAAGCGCTCTCACCATAATCAACGAATGGATATACTTTCCTACTGGGAAATTTACCAATAGTTATTATAACTTGAAAGAGAAAATGGATTCATAAATGCACAGTTCTAGAGGTCCAAAACGATGTGATGGTGGGTCACCTTGAGGTGTAATTGAGGTTTTCCAAGTTCAGATGAAGAGACACCTATATACAAATTTGTAATTTCGAAGATGACGCAATATAATCCTCATTGTGAAAATGTAATGGGGAAAATAGCATACGAAAGGAAGGTTTGTTTGATACACAACGAACAAGTCATTAAAGCGATTCTTCGTACACGGTGAGCTAGTCTGGGTCTTCAGCAGAATGTGCAAAAAATAGGTTTGCTACACTAGTTCGTGATAATGACGACTCTTTATTAACCTGGGATTGTCATTTGTAAATTAATTCTCACATACAGTTGTTTTCCTGTGTTTATACTTTGTCTTAACACTCTATAGAATGAATCGCTGGCCCAATAGTTTAGTTTAACGACATTACGGTTAATGCCGTGATCACACACGAAAAAGAGTGCAATCCAGTCATTGACCCATACTGTAAATGTATCAATATCAACATGGCAATCGTACATCCACATTGAAGCTAAATTTAATATATATAAGTTGCATAAGGAGACTATTTGTTGAATTATAACCATACAAAACGCGAGTCCTATACCGGCAACAACATGCAGTGCAACATATATGATCAGCTCTACCGTTTTTATTTGCGATGCAAATGATATCGCATTGGTATTCGCAAGTGTATGTGCGAAGGATCTTAACTTACTCTCCTGACAGTAACGGGGATATTATGGCAAGTTGTTTTCCTATCGTTAAAGTTATAGTGTACATGGCTGAACATAACCGAAATGGCTCACAACACGTCGCCTCATCAAGAGTTAAAATCGATTCAATCAATGTATTTGTCTGAAACTTGAGCTTACAAAGTCAATTCTGCGAAGGAAACAGACGCCTATTGACTCTCTATTGACTCTCTTTACAAAAATGTAAAGATAAACTAAAAACAAATACCAAGCTGTGTTTATCCGAATCAAAATATGTTAAATCTATTGTATGTTCTCCTAATTACGGAACGGTATTAAAACCTGTTGAGACAGATACAAATGCAGAACTGATGCTGTTGCGGTGTTTTATTAAGCAGCCTACTGGACTGCCAATCACCTACATAAGTTTCATATATGTACTATAAATTAAATTACTAGCTAACGTGGATTCCTAATTACTATTTATTATTACATTTCAATTATATCTAGTGTTAAACTTTCGAAGTATAACGTAGGCCATCACATTCATAATGACGTGAAATATATAGCCATATATTTATGAACAGTGGAATCATATGCATTTTGGCGGTATTTGATCTAACAATGCTTGAGAAGAAGAACATTTTTTCACTTCTTCTTTTTAACAATGTTAAAACAATAATAACCACTATGATATCTACATTACTATTCGATTGACACATGCTTGAATTCACTTGGATTCCTACGCTTAAAAACCGTTCTAGTATTCAATACTTCAACCATGAGATTGATACCTGGTGCAAATTGCGAGCACCTTGAAGCTTTTCAGTGACTATTTTCTTTTTCCGGGAGGAGGGGGGGTGTCACATGTCCTCAACATTTAGTCATTCATTCAAACGTTATGCGTGGCACGTATTGGTAGTTCGTAAGCAGATCACATGCAGTAAATATTATTCCCGTTTCAATGTTCATTTCACACATGCGGGGAATAACATATCATCGGCCCCTGTGAGAATAGAACAGTCGGTAATTTGTTCCAATATTACCGAAACGGAAATTGTCCGTCGAGATCATTAAATCAATTATCTTGACATTTGCTTCACACAACATATCAGGAAAGCTATTTTTCACGATATCTTTGATAGCTCACTGTGCTTGCAAACGAAACAAGGTTTTACCAGCACTCAGAATGTCAAATTCCTGGATGTGTTGGCGAATATCTTCCCTACATATGTATACCGTATTTTGAAAGATCTAAAATTTAATTACACGTTCTTCTGATGAAATTAATAAATGTATTTTTGATTATTGTATGTACATTAATCATAATTAATAGTTTAATTCTAAATAACAATTTCTGAATAAAATGATATGTCAGCTTCCAATAACATATAGGATGATACTGGCGATGACATTATTAAGTTGATAAATTATTTAATTAAGAAAGACTTTAGTACATATTGTAGATTAAAATTTGATCCTCATTGATTTTCCTACTGCTTTTGATAACATCTGCCATGATACGTGTAGGTGAACTGAGATAAGATTTAATTACAATTTGTAAAAATTGCTTAGTTCTTGTTCAGATATCTTTTGTAGCAGATACTAACTTATAACAGTAATTATAACTCTTGTGTGGTAGAACAGGGGATACGGTGAATTAACGATACGGTAACTGAAGTCATATAGTCAATAGATAAGTCGTTACTCCTAGAAGATATACCACACGTTTTCTTAACCACTCGTAATAAGATATAAAAGAGAAACTAAAGAACATGCAATGTATGTATTCAATTAATATTATGTATGTCAAACTCTATGCTTTAGGATTTCAGAAATTTCGCTGATTAGATGATCCTTTTAGGAGATTAAAACGTCAGTGTATCTAATGATATGATCGTTTATAATGAATTAGCGTGTATCAACCTGTCTCTGTCGGACAAAACATCACTTATCAAACCAGAAATAAGTCAATTTCCGCACAGTTATAAAGGGGCCTATAGAGAAGATATTACACTGTGTTCATACTACGATGACTGACATGTAATGTACTAAATATAGATTGTCTTTTCAAAGTTGTACATTTGGAATTACATTCATAATCTATAGAAAACATAAACTTGTTCTTCATAACTAATATATGTATGGCTAAACAAATGTCATAAGGTGTTTGAAGGTTAAATATGAAAGAATGCGGTAAAACACTATCAGTATCACTTGTAATTATATTCTACTTGATGCATGGATACATTGCTTGGACTTTGCATATGTTCATGGCCAAATAAAAGTAACTGTTTGATACAGAGTGTGTACAGTGGTATTTAGTACATTTTACAGATATTAAAATGTTGAGTATTGTAGTAGTAATATGTTTGTTACTAATAATCAAGAGCTGCAATTCAATTCTTTTTATTCATTTGTCTCTAGTATTGAAATATGCAATCGAGCAATACTGACGAAATCCTATTTAGCATGGCACTTTGACTTCAATTCCTTACGAACTACAGCAATTCTGATTGATTTATCACAATGCATATTTATGTCATGGTGCGTTTTTTAGTATGAACTTGTGTCATACTATACAAAATATCAGATAAATGGAGGACACCCCGCCTGTTGGTTAAGTTCATCAACCAATTAAGAAAATCAGTTATTGTACATACTACAGTCAGAAGATTATTTACTTTTCACCCAATGTCTATAGATTATGCCCCATGATCCTATTTTAGAATAACAACTTGTATGTACTAAGTGATTTCCAAACTACTCTCCGAAGAGACGGAGAATTTGTTTACCATGTATTTGTTTATTTTCTTGCTCATTTGCTTATTTTAAATTAAGATATTTTTGGATTCCAAGTAGAAGATATTCCAAAATTCAATTATTCACGTTTTAGGGCCATAATGTTTCAATCCTTGCCAATACGTCGTCCTTTTATGGCTTCTTATACATTTTGATTGGATTAAGGAACTCTCTTCTTGTGTTGTATATCTTGACATCCTGGGGATTAGTGATTGTCTTTGCTCTAAAGCCTATCGACCTCAAATTAAACGTTGTATAGCTAGGGGCAAAGTATTGAATCTAACTAATGATGATGATGATGAAGAAAAACAACTGTCACACATACATATAGGGTATGTTTTATAAATGAAGATGGAATATAGGACCGTGGTACATAAGATCAGTCAACAATGAATGTTATATGAACAGTTGTTTCCAAAGTCTGCTTTTCAGACCTGTTATATATTTGCATACTTTCGTTTTACTTGTCAATAGAAAAATATTTTTAAAATTCTAAAATGATAATCTAGCGAGTCCCAGTGACAAGGCCGTTTAGATAACTTGCATTTCGTTGGCTGAACGAAGACTTACAGTGGAGAATAACATCTAAGTGTTACACACTTAATAAATTGCGTTACATGTAACCACCTCTTAACAAACTTGTATCCCCAAATATCTAAAAAGAATTTTGTTTTTGTTCCTACATTGAACTGTTGATCCTCCCCTAAGCAATCCTACAATGACAAGACACCCGATATATAACACTTTGAACTAGAAATGGAAATCGAACGGGGGAATCGATACTTTGTTCATAAAAATAGTCCAATATTTTCATGCAGACATTATCATCTCTCTCTTATCACGCACTGGACCAAGTGAAGCCTGAGAAAAGTATTACTACGTATGTCTGCAATGAGTAAATTTATCATCACCTAGACTCTAGGGAAACGTACATGTTTACATAATAATGATCAACGGTTACTACCTGATTAACACGCTACATTACTTCTTAATTGTTACGGTATTACCATTAATTTATTGTTTCAAAAGGAATATTATGTAAAAATAGACTACATATTGTATAATTTGCAACTCGGTGAGGCAATGCAATAATTAGCAGGGGATTAAAAGCATGCTTTTTATCTTTGTTGTCAACCATTCACACACAATTTATGTTTAAGCAATTTATGCAAATGTATGCAAAACCAAAATAATGAGTGATTTTCAAAGTTATGAAATAAAAATAAACCATCTGTTACATCGAAGGTTGTATCCTTGTACAAGCCTTGATATAATTGTTAATATACACGAAAACCTGTTTTACATATTGCCAATATCTGTTATCTCGAGGGAAACTGTCCTATGGATGCATATCTCTCAATTGTTCACAGTGTACTATTAACAGAACCATTGGAACATCACTGAATTAAGATGTTACAATGTTTTAAGTGTTATTTCCATGTATTTGAACGTTATACAAAGGATTTAACATGCATTTCTGTTTAAATGCATTGTACCTAATTGTGGCACAGACATCCATAATATTACATATTTTGAGAAATAAAACCATCAGGTGTTTCATCAATATTTGGTTTTGCCTACTACTTCCTTAAGTTGAGATATTTCCGAAGTGCAACTTTACACTTCATTAGATTGCAAGAGTCACGTTTTGTTGTCTTCAAGTCGTGATGTTGTAGACCAATTTTGTTCAGATGTGTCCGTGAAGGAATTGAATTGCAGGAAGTAATTTCAAAAAGTGGTGACATTGTGTGTTAATCTTTCTATGCCTTGAAGTATTTCCAGTAAGCAGCTTTCTTTAATCGTATCACTAATTCTTTGACTTCGATGGCACCAACTCACTACACTTTAGATACAAATCTAAGTCAGTGTTTCAATAAAATGAATGAGTCCATTGGAGTTCTTTTGTAGAGGTAGTTGAAAAACCTCTGTCACCATCGAAGGTGCTCAAGCGACAGTACCTTCGATAGTTTGTTATAATATGCAGTAATTCATCTAATCAATCTATGCGTATGGTACATTAATTCAAACAAATGTTTGTACCATCGTGTCAATTAACTCTTATAATGCCAGACATTAGAAGTTTACAAGTCAAATATTACCCAGAGGACTTTGATGAAGTAGCAACTCTCTTCAGTCAAGATAGTCTCTATATAACATTCCAAGGGGTAATCTAAAAGTACCCGAATATGGCAAGGCAATAATTATTTTATAACATGCCATAATGTCAGGCCCGTCGAGCTCCTGTGTAGAAATCACTGATGACCAAATATAGATCTAAATCAGAATTCTCGTTGATTCCTGTACCTTTCAATTACTATTATTCTTTCAACCTCGCCGCCAATCAGTTTTTGAAGTTCTCCCTCTGTGTAACGTGAACGCAAAAGCTTGTTATTGCATGTGGCAATTGTGAAGTTTTATTCAGACTGCATATTTTTTTTACGATGACACAACATGGCGCTTTTATGCTAGCACTAGTGCCCTAGGGCGAATACCAAACGATCTTTGGCCATGATTTGTATATTTAGTTAGCTATGAGAAATTAGTCCAAATATAGTGACATGATATATGCCAATCACTAAAGGGTGTAGGGAAATCGTGGTTTTATCATATATATTAGGCGCCTAAGGTAATAAATTGTATATTTGTGTTTTCTTCTTAATGTGTAAACACAATATAGTCGGTAATTTTCAAATTTACAAACCTCTGATTACATGACTATTAGAAAACTTACTTCAGTTACAAAGTCTACACTATATCGATACTGGTATGTGCACACAAAAAACATGAACACAACTTCAAGAGTTTCATTTATTATAATTATGATACTCCATCTTATACATTTTATGTACCTTAATGTTGACCGTGTACCAATAGGCAGATTTATAATTCAACTTAATGAGAAGTACGCCAAATTTGAGTGCTCATTTCACCTGCAATTTAAAATCGGCAGTTTGCTATAAAAAGCAGTACTGACCTTCCTTGTCTAACTGATCGAAATCTAGGAACATACAAAAATAAACTGGTGCAGTATACTCTTCAATAATATTGACAAACCTAGAGGGTTTGCTTATCTAATATGAAAACGATGGGTAGGCCATAAAACTGTCTTTGTTTACCTAAGATGCATGTTTCTACCTAACATTTGGACAATAATTACATTTTCCATGTGCACACATTTTGTTAGCATTAAGTTAGCAGGAATTAATACGAAACGGCCTTTAATCTTATTTTAACTTGGTCTTTCTTTCCATTGTTGTAATTTGAAAATGAAAATGGTTCACATTAAAAAATATCAAAATTAATCAAGTTTTACCTTATTTAATCCTGTTATTTCAATGTTTACTTGAATAACCACAATTTTATGCGATTTTAAATATACTGTATACATGAATTATTACCTAGGAAACAAATTCAGTGACCCCCTTTTATCAACCCATTATTACAAATGTGGCGAAACTGTCATGAATTTCAAAAAAGCCAAGGTTAATTCTTGTAGTATGTCTCCTTAAACACTGATAGCGAGGAGGGATTTGTTTGCACGATTGCTCGTGACTGCAAAGTTAAAGGAACTAACAAAAATGTAGTTTTGACTACCGAGTGGTTTTGATTAAAATGAAACTAGCTTCTTTTCAATGAGAACATTATCGTGCTGACATGAAAACCCATAATCATTTAGCGAGGCCACATACGATATATATACTATAGGTACATCAATATGCTTACAGCCTTGACAAACCTACGAGGAGGGTACACAACGAAACAGAAAATAACATCAACTAAACATTGTCCTTGACTGTGTTGCTGTTCTTTACAATCTTCAGATTCATCGCATATATCTTATTAGCCAACGGATATATTCTCATGACTATCTTTTACCGACTTTTCCTCTTACACATGGCCCTGCGCTGTTATGTGATATTCATTTCCCTAGATCATAACATCAGTTTTATTAAAGGTTGAAAGAAACGTATAGCATCATTACTCATTCTGAAAAAAATAATGCGATATCACATCCAAATACTATTCCTTCAATATCATTTTACAAAGTTTGTGTTAGAGCTAAGATTTGATGTTATTATACAACGTAACTGATAGGGTCTGGAATTGGAATATATCATATTGCTTCAAGAATGACAATCCGTATATTTATTGAATACAAATGGTTGTCACGGCATACGCCTAAATCGTAACATTCCAAGGTATCGGCAGCTTAAAATCTGTCGATATACGATACCAATGAGATTGTAATGTTTAACCCTAACTGTACATCTGTCACTGTCTGCGTATATGCCAGTATAATTAGTATGCTATGGCTACTTATAATCAGCTATGCGCTGGTAACCTCTGTAAATACCTATACTCACTATAAATATATATTTTGAACTTACAATATGCAAGTTATGTTTACTGCCCTCTTCGCATATTCATTTACATCATTTGTACCGTTTTTACCTTCCGTAAGGTAGGTTCTGTATTAGGGATGGAAAAGTCTGTGTGTGTCTGTGTGTCTGTATCATCATCTTCTAAAAAAATGGCCGAATCAATTCCAACGAAATTTGGTAGACGTTTTCCATAGGGTAATGGCAAGAACCGATTAGGTTTTGGTAAACATTTCATGAATATTAATGAACAATTTGTGCGTAATTAATAGTTTTCGGTAATTAGCAAGAGTGCACGCTTCAAATTCAATATAATTTGGTACATACATTTGCGATACCTAAGCTCACCTGTCCTGAAAACATTATTGATATAGCGTTTGGTCTTAGTAAGATATTGGTATATTTTCTGAAGGCCACAAAAAAGGAAAAATTTGTTTCTGGTCAGGAAATGTTGTCTAAAGTGGTGCGACTGTATCACCATTTTCTAAAATACAACTGGCTCAATTCAAACTAAATTTACTACACGTGTTCCGTAGTGTAGTGGAAAGAACTGCTCCGGTTTCGGTAAACATCCCATGAATATCAATGAGTAATTTACGTAATTAATGGTTTTTGGTAAATTAGGCTATATCTCAAGAATGCACACTTCAAATTCAATATAATGTGGTCCATATATTTGCGATACCAAAGCGCACCTTGCAGTTACATTTGCGATACCAAATAATTTTCCTGAAAATATTATTGATGTAACATTTAGTTTTAATAAGTTATTGGCATATTTTCAGTAGGCCACAAAAAAGAAAAAAATGTTTCTGGTCAGGATATGTTGTCTAAAGTGGTGCGACGATGCGATTTTTTTTTTACATTCTCAACAAATGTTACTCAATCTACAGTTCATTGCAGTTACTGTTCTTTTTATTTAGTACTTTACAGCAAATGTGTATTTGGGGCAGATGTCATAGGCTCGTTCATGATTAGTTCTGCAGTTGTCTTCACCGAAGTGGCAATTAATGTAGGAGAGTTACTTTTCTGTTTTCCCTTTCATCTGCAGACTGAATTGGCTGGACAAACATGAACCAAATATTGACGCCGGGGGTATTTAAGTGATGTGCGCTTACCAGAAACAATTCCTTTTTTTTTTTTGCTTTTAAAACTCTTTCTACGGTGAGTGCTATGCTACAACGTTCTATAAAGCTTCACATTACATGTTCTGGTTGGCCAGGAGATTGCTACAGCAAGGGGCAAACAGAAATCAATGAGAAAAAAATAAGTTACTGTATATGTTCTGTTGTATTCCAACAATTGTTTGTAGGAACAAGAAGAATCGGTTTAAATTCAGTTAAATCTGGTTGAAAATGATATGCCTTGCGTTATGAACACAGTTCCTTTAACATTTAAAGAATTAGTCGAATATATTACACTTACTGTGTAAAAAAAGACAAAGAGGCAGACATGTTCAGTGGTTAGGTAGCTTTCACATCACCCATCCACTCGGTGAATAACAATTGGAAGCCAGTTGACTTGAATAAAACGTGGTCAGACTCAAGAAAAATCTTACGTAAGTTCTCTACATACTTTCAAGTGACAACAAAATTACTAATACTACTTCTTTTCATCGTCAGGTGTGACAAACATCTTACCAACATTGTTACATCATTGCGCTATCTCATGAGCAGAGCTTCGTATACTCATATATACATTTGTTATATAATAAGATATAGCAACTTTCAGAAGATTTTGTAATCCCAGATGATCAGATTTAGCAATGTTTATAGTATAGTAAGATTTTGGTCAAGCCAAACGTTGATTTGTTTCAACATTATTGGTTTCCGTTGTAAATGTCTTTATTTAAATATACATTTCCCATTACGTGTACATGTGCTTTCTCTTCCAGGATAAGGGTCTGATTTAAATATAAAAGCTCAAATATTCTCACTTGTTATTGCCTCATGCCCGTAGAATGTTGTGAAATTCTTGATGATATCTATAGAATGATTGGCGTTGTCATTCACTGATACCAAAGTTTTAACATTAATGCTATGTATCAGGTGTCTATTCACACGCTATAATTACGCACATGCAGTCTTTATCTGTTATGCCTTCGTGGTGTTTGTAAGATTTGACCCACAAGAGATCTCTGCCTTCTCACGATGAAAGGTTGAAGAAGTAAACTACTCTGCTTTCTTTAAATAAGTGGTTACTTACAATTCCCATGTACATTGAAGTACTCCGAAGATCTCAGATATCAACACACTTCAGACTGAAGCTTGTAACAGTAGACTAATAATGCAGATGTGCAAACATTCAACCATCTTCGTGTCCAACTAACGTAGCTGCTGAATTGCAATTATATTTATTTAAATAGACGTTTATGCCCATAAAGCCTCAAGTACAAAACTTTCTCTGCAAGTTAAGTAAATCACATCTTCATGTAACAAAATGGAAATGGTCGGCAATGATACACGTGACGGTAAATCAAAGCTCATGCCAATACTTATTCTGTATTTTCTATCATGTTCGTTTGCAAAGTTAACTGGCAGCTATTTAAGAATAACAATTATGGTCAAAAGATCTTGTGTTCAAAAGCTATAAATAATTATAGAACTCTATACTAAGCCCATTTTGCATTAGCAAATGTTATAGTCGTAATAAAGCCACCAATAATGCAGTATGACAACCAATGTTAATTAATTTAGATCAATTAAGCCAGTGTTGTCAATTATTATAAGTAAATTTGCATTTCAATGGACCTTATTGTAGTTCATTGGGATGACCCTAGTTTGCATATCATGAATCAGAACTCCATGTTATAGCACATCTTTATCTAAAAACACCTCTGAGAACATCAAATTCAACAATGAATCAGTCAGCAAAGCAGGTGTCTTTTGAAAAGAAATTTATGTAATCTAATTCGAATATCACACATCTGATCACATTCAGTAACCCACTAGCAAGACACCCAAAGAAATATCCCTACATGTTTCGCTGCAATCTGTAGTCATTCTTTGTCTGTCTTTTTAGTTTTAAAATGTTACACAGCAAGACTCTTCACAATGCCTATAGCACAGAACCGTAGATCATTTGCGTTATAAATATATCCAATCGTTGCGAGTATTGTGACTATAGAAAACAGTGTGTGATCATTCAGTTAAACACCCTACTGGACTAATTTACAAAATAATGTTTGATACGTCTCTTCAGCTTGTTTTCATCAATCCTATTATTTCTTATCTTCAGGACAATCTATACCAGTCAATTTTGAATATATTTTCCCAGTATGCATTTGCACGTGTTTAAAGTTTAAAAAGATAAAATGTGTGACATATTATCAGTAACCATGGCCCACAAAGACCTACGGCCAATACTTCCATATGTACTACCAAAACACGCAGGGTATGAATTGCGAAATGTCTTCTTCCGAAATGTTGATTTGAATATGTAGTCATTGACTTTCAATCTAGGGTTGGTTTATATATTTATAGATTTGATGGAATAATTGCAATTAAATAGAAATTACTGATTATATATGGTATGTATAATATCATTGTACAAGTGATGATTAAGACATGTTGAACATAATTATATGATGATCGACTTGTTTTCTAGTAGTTCAAAAATGTCCAAATATCGTAATACTCGTATTTTATGGTATGTATGTCACGTTTGTTTTTCTTTCAATCTTCTTTCAATTTACTGTCTACTTTTATTCATTTATCCAATCCCTTGATATCAGAAAATTAGTCCGCATCGCCTAATGAGGCCAAGCCAATATATAATCATTTGATATGTATGAAAATAACATGGTTATTACAATTAAGCTAATTGAGCTGATCACTGTTCGCCGTTTTTAACGTAAATCATATACTTTGACGCCATACTAATCTTTTGGCTAGAGTAATTTGTACATTAAACTTATTATACCTTACAGACCAAAACACATCATGTTAGTTTTTCTTTTAAGCTCTCCTTTAATGCATGCATGTATCTTGGAAATGTATCATCACTATGACAGCTGTCATATTAATGCCACTAGCTGAATATAATGAATCATGTGCGGTCAAACTATAACACGATGGAGAACTTGCTGACAATATTATGTGTACCATAGATATGAAATTTAATACAGACAGACAGACAGACAGACAGACAGACAGACAGACAGACAGACAGACACACACACACACACACATACACATACACATACATACATACATACATACATACATACATACATACATACATACATACATACATACATACATACATACATACATACATACATACATACATACATTTTCATAGTATTTTCATAGTATTTCCATGTGTGGAATTACATGGTTTGTTTTGATTTATGACATCATTGGTGATACTGAAGAACATGTATATCGTGTGACATGAATATAACTCCTGCAACTTTTGGTCTGAAATGTATAGTACCAGTGACAGTTAGCATTAGTCAGGCATACAGATGTTTGGATCTGCAGCCATATATAGCCTAATATTGATATGTGATATACATTGTACTTTCAAACTCATTAAACGTGTGTTTGCAAAGTACACAAGTTTTTTTTTAAAACCTCGTTTCGCATGTTCGTTGTCAGCATGATATTAACCACCTGGCAGATATGATGTTTCGTGTTACTCGGTAAACGTCGTAATAATCAAAGGTAAATGTAGTTTCTAATGGAAAGGCGAAACACTGCTTTCTGTGCGTAAATAATGTTTGAAGTGAGCCTTAATGTCGTTATGATGCTATTTGGCTTATTATCGGGACGTTTCATCTCAAAATTCTAACAGTCATAATACTGTAAATTACATTAAATGCAATATGCGGGGGATTAGATTCGTGTATGTATATAATGGATACATGTTGCAATCCACACGTATGTGTATACTACCTTAATTGAGTAAAGAGGAAATAAAAGATGAATAACATCACAGATAATTCCTTGGATGATTTTTCCCGTGGAGGTTACAAGTTTCGAAATGGGATGGCAATTTGTATAGAAGGTAGAGAGGTCATTTAGATATAGTATACCTGTGTGCCTATCTGCCTACCTGCCTACCTGCCCGTGTGTGTGTGTGTGTGTGTGTGTGTGTGTGTGTGTGTGTGTGTGCGTGTGTGCGTGCGTGTGCGAGAGCTTTGGTATAATATACATATATGTGTATGATGTATTTTGAGAATGGTTTTCACACATCATAACATATAACAACAAGATACATTCAATGTGCCTAGCAAACTTTACATGACCACTGAAATTCCATCGCATGTCTCCTTATTTCGCGATTATAACTAAATCTTTCTTAAGGACATCTTCAACCAGTAGGTTTCTGCCCACTTAAAGTATTACCAATCCTTACACTCTACGTATAGTCATGGTAAATTACAAGCAGCAAGTGTATTCCTAGTATAGAGGCATTCCTTTTAATACGGTATATCGCGGTATTATCGGCCGGCATCTGTCTCGCAAGCTTGATATGGGACATGTTTTCAGCGTAAGTCAAATGGATAGCTTCTTTAGAAGTGCAGAAATCATTTGGCGACATACTGAGAACACACTTATATGCTTTGGTTAACGATAATCAAATTAAAAAGTAAAATACCAGTGATACATTTCTGAAAACGATTTGATAAAAAAATCAGCGGAAAATATATTTGGAGCATAAACAGCGACAATCGAAAATTGATGATTGGTTATATTGAAAAAAATGTTAAAGCTGTCAAATGATATGTTTCTAATTATTACAGACCTTCGTTAAGTTGTTGTTACTGTTGTCAGCATTACCGGAGGTACTTCAAGTAGTTGTCTTATTGTACACTTTAGCTGTTACACATATATGTTGAATTATAGCTCCAAGGACATCTAACATCTACATTGAAGGGAAACTATACCTACAGAATTCACTATGTTTACTAAAAACGTGGATGTTAAAAGAAATAATATTAATATTTGTTGGTTTCTTCCACTTTTACTTATTAGTACGAAGTTGGTATCGATCAGACCTTAGGTGGAAGTGACGTACAGGCCTTGCTACGATGCTTCCATTAAACATAATATCGACTGTATTGTATAGTTATACAATTAAAGTAGCAATAGAAATAGTTGATAACATGTTAACGGAAATTGCTAAGCTAGGCCTGTACGTCATTTCCGCCTAAGTATGAATCGATGCGAACTATGTAACTGGAAATGAAAGAAACCAACGCATTTTATCTCATGAATTTATATTGTACCCTTCCCTTTAAATATACAGTGGTGTATGTGTGTTAATATTTTCAATTTATAATATTTAACTAGTATAGGGACTAGGTGGCAAAATCTTTCCAAGGGTCTCAAATTAATATCTGTAATGTCAGTGATTATACAAAGGCTGTACAGAAATTGAAATCTCACTTCCATTGCTGACTATTGTAAGGTCGTTATATAAAATCAACTTTGGAAACCATTGTGTAGTTTTGCAGCCCTGGCAGTAATTACTTGATTATTAGCTCCGCTCTCAATAGCAATCTCGTAATGGGTTATCGAGGGGTTAATAATGAATGGATCTTGACAAGCCTTCAATAAGGACAAATCGCTTTAATATTACGTATTCTCTAGGGAATGAAACAAGTGTACACGACTGGTCAGTCACATCTATTTATGACGTAAATAGTTATTGAAGTTATACAAATATTATTCGAGATTGGCACTTTCTCTAATCTTAGCCGTCAAGGTTAAAATCTAAGAAACAAAAATAGAAAAGAAACAAACTATGATTATATAAGCGTACGTGTGCAACATACTGCATTTCTTGATGTCTGATTTTTCCTGTTGCATAACTTGAAGGTCAATGTCAGTTTGAACGCTAGCTACAAAAAAATCAATCTGGTACGGTTACTGTCAAATATTCAGCTTATTGTGCTGATAGAGTCATTATTTTAAGGATATTATGTTCCGTCAGCGATATACAAGTGACGCTACCAATAACCCCAGTATATGTATTTGCATGTTTTGTACAATCTATGTTTTAAATCTCCCATGCGTTCTCCAATATATTTAATTCCAGACATCCAAAGCCATATTTTGCAATATACTTGGCATGGTTCCTTCTCAGGATATGCGCATGCGTACCGCACTATATTGACTTAGTCAGCAGAAAGTCTGAAAGGGAATTAAACTGGTCATTTGTCATTGATATCGATCCTCATTTGTCAGAGATATTGAATTCAGCTAAGCTTATCAAAACGATAAGAAAGACATTGATATACGGTGTGACCTCCATAGGGATGTGAGGATTCAGTAGGGGGCTATAAATACTGTAAAGGCCAACAGTAATACGTGGTGTGAATTATTCAAGATTTTGACAATGAGGGTATGTACAACTTTGGGAGGTATTCGCACACTTCCTAGTAGGTCCCTTGCAATTCGACGAATAGCGTTATCATAAAGTTTGATGTTCCAAATTTTCTAAATGTGCCGACCATGGCATTTATGTCGATCTCATTACAAACAACTTCTTTTTAAAATATGCCTTATAATTTCAATAATTCTTAACATTTTATATTAAAGCTGCCACGAGACCTTTTTGAAACTTTTTGATTTGATATAATGAATTTGGAGTTTAAAGTTAGGATCTAGTATTTGATTTGCCACAAACTCAAAATCATATCAACATAACAGGAGAGAAAGTAAAAAAGACAGTGGAATAAATATTATACATAAACTGATGGATGAATACAGAGTTTATGGCTGGACCACAAAAATAGTTTGAAACAAACTAGTCAAGTTTGTGGCCCATACTACAATTGATTAAACAAAATAATCAAAGCAAAAACAAAAACAAATTTGAAATTAAAACAAAAACAAACAAAAAACAAACAAACAAAACAAAACGCGTTCTCATCAAAAAAAAATATAACAACTGGCATTAAATGCAATGTAAGGTAGAAAAAGCTGAATTAATTTTGTAACAAATACTGTTTTAACTGAGATTTAAAAGTAGTCCTGGATTGTATTTTTTTCAATTCTTCAGGATCCTAAAATCAGTGCATGCATCAACCCAATATGTTTAATGTGCTTATTAATCATAATCATTAAGGAGACATGCCTTGATATACTATGAGGTGATCACTGTAACTACAAATCTATGTTCTAGCCTTTCCTCAATATTGAATATTAAATGAGCACTATCATACAACGAGGTAACGAGGCCAGTCAAACTAACATGGTGGTGGATTTAAAACTAAGCTTTTGCTTGATATTTCAATCTATCACGACACTTTGTATCGATAAAATCGTCCACTAATTAACAGGTATAATATTTCGTTAGAGATTAGTGGACTATTTTCAGTGAATACATTTTTGTTTGCCTTATGAAAAAGATATTTCAGTTGCAGCAAGTACAGTGTAGGTTTAACACTCAGTTCACTGATAAATTTGATGCACTAAAACGTGAGACACAAGTATTCCGCCTGGAACTACAATGTTTGAGCAACAATTCTTTCATTCAAAGTAATCATCTAAGTGCTGAGGATATATGAGAAGAGTTGTAATTACAGACACGTTCGTGAGATAGCTAGTAAAACATTATTTATCTATGACAACAGTCAGACGTTTGGTAGTTAAGTTAATTCGCCGGAAATAATACAGACACAACTAAGTAACCTTCTATAAATCACGAGGAACATCGCTTCCATCAATGGAATACAAGAATGTGGATGTTTAATAAGGCCAAAAGCACAACAGCACATTACATGGCATTATATCTTAGTTAAATAGACTACGGTAATAAGAACACAGAAAACATAGTACAGTGTAGTTGTTATACTGGAAGTTTCACAAGCAAAAGCATGGCACGATGTGCTATGAATAAACAGGCTGACCCTGACTCTTCACTCTTAACACATCGATGGCAACATCTTAGTAATAAGTGATAGCATATGTAAGTAACCTGTACTTAATTATTTACTGGTTGATTGAAGGAAATATAAACCAAGTATACAGCAGATACACTGACTGCGGGTTATTTGTACCTCATGTTTGTTTTGGATGCTTCAAATGATTATACAGCAGACTGACATTCCTCCAAAGCCGTAATGAAGGTAATGTTAACTTTAAGAGAGCATCGTACATCAGTGCATGCATTTACTGCAGAGGGAAGAGAAATGACAATATAATCTAACGATTATATCTCCGAAATACAACGTTAAATCAGATCAAAATCCATGTAAAACCATGATACATTAATGTGAAAAGTGAAAATGACAAAATCTAATTCAATTCAACCAATATCGATTATATCTCCAACGTACAATGTTAAATCAGGTCAAAATTCATGTAATGCAATGCATTAATATCAAACCTGTGACCTCTGAGTATCTGTAACATTTATACATTACAACGATAAATGAGAACATGGTATGTAACCTAAACATCTGGAACCAAAAACTTGCAAGGGGCTGACATCTTTCCGATTCGTGTCTAATTAGAGATTCGCTTACAAACATATTTTGACATCTACATGGAGGGAGTTCATACAATGTACAAGTACCCAGAGGTATAATTTAAGTTCTTCTTGCAATATACATTCTTCGATTACTCATTGAAGCAGAGTAGGTGCTCGTTAGATGCACTCCACGGTACGTGCAGGTCAATGAGATGTTTAAAAAAGCTAATAAAAAGAGCAAAGGCATCATCATTGCAGTAACCTTCGTTTTGTATTACATTCCTTTCAGTGACCCTTTCATTGGGGCAAAATGAGACTCACTCGAATCATTCATAATGACGTTTTGATCGATATATACAGTTGTTTTTTTCTTGTGGCAAATCCGTACCAAATTGCGTTGAACTATTTTGAGACTACGCTAAAATCTTTTTCTTTATTAGAGTTACAGATATTTTAAAGCTGTCAGTCGCATAATGAAATTTTAATGAAATCATATTTGAAAGAATGTGTGTGCTCCTTCTTAAAAAACTAAATACTGAATATTAACGTTAAATATATCCTTTAAGTGTGGAACGTCACAGTTACTATCAAAATAGAAATAAAATAAAAATGCATATTTCATATTCCTAAATATAAAATTCAGTTACAGTTTAAGTACCAGTAATGACGTTTCTTGCACACCCAACAATTATACGAACTCTGTAGAAGGTACATGGCGGCATTATTTCCTTTCCAGAGCAGTAAAGACGTTGTTAGATCTGCCAGTTGTTAATGAGAGTAAACGAAAGAAAACGACAGTGAAAAAATATTGAATCATTTGATGTTACTTTAGTATATGGAGGGTTTTAGTAATCAAGTCATTGAGGGCAGTATGTCCTCTATCACATTATTTCTACATCAGAATTTTTAGCGGGGAAAGACTTTACATACCTCAATAACTCAAAGATAAAATAAAAATACTTGTTTCCTATAGCATGACTTCAGAAATAAGGTTTGTCAAAATTTTATTTCATTTTTGTATTTACTTTTTTCTTTGCTTCAAACCAAAAGACAAAAGACTCGTTGGCCACAATACTTATGTTGTAGTTTAGAATTTAAAGTAAATTCTCACTAGTTTTGGATGTAAAATGTTTCAGGTCTGCAGCTTAACATAGCGTCGGTCGATTATCGGAAACACACAATGTATTTTATTTGACCTTATACATAAAAAGAAATTAGAAAATATGAAAGCACATTTCTTCTCACGTATAGACAAGCAAATGAATGTTAAAGCAAAATCACACATTTTGTACTAGGCATGATGGCCTTTAACTGTCTAATTCAGATATTGATCAGAAACATGCAATGTGCCTCTAATTTTACTCCGTCCTGATTATTTTAACAAATTGAATGCACATATACAAGCAAAATTTCACCCATCAGGTGTTGAAACTTAGACGTGTGTACTATTCCTTTTACATGTATATATAGACCAACAACTAAATATTCAAACGTAGAAATGCCTGCTGTAAATAATATGTTAATGGTGTAATAGGCAAAATAGATCTAATAAAGTATCAACTATGTACTCCTACTTGCAAAAGAGTTAACGGAGTAGACAGGCTCATGCAAGTGTAAGCATTGTAGTTGAAGAAAACATGACCGTGCCTTGTTACTCTGGATGTTAATTGTGATTCATACATGTTGGTGCGTCAGTAATTATTCCGCAATCCCAATTAATTTTACTGTCAGTTTAGATACCACATACACAAATTTAATGCCAATATGTGTTACAAACACAAGTTTGCGCCAGTACATATTACACACACAAATTACTGAGTGTAACGAAGGAGCATGATCTAAGGATACATATGTAACAGTTAGTTATGTGTCTTCGGATCATGTTTAAAGTTGACAAAAATGTGCTTTTACTTTTTGAGTCAAACTTATGTATACATTTCTAGAAAGAGGTGTTTCATAATTGTGCAGCTCTTAAATGATGCAAACCGAGTATCGAAACATCTACATGTTCTATTAATGGTTTGTATGTATTCTTCCATGAAGATTTTCCCTTTTGTGCATATTCCGCACTTCCACGACGGACAATATATCAAAATTAATCAAATTGAAGTTAATGGAATTGCAGCGGTGGTCATTGAAGAAGTAACAGATAAACACCGATATTTGAACTCACGATACTCTAAGGCATCAGTGCATACACTTTGCTCTAAACAAAAAAGACACATCAGATACTGTGGAGGAGACATGGGACATTATTACAGAAAAACTATTTTATTTATTTACTTTCCATTTCCACTTTTCGTTAGAAAGCAACACCTCGAACCATCACACACGTCACTCGTATATCTGAGCTTACTATGTTATCTGTACACAACCTAGATACTCGCCTGTGTAATGGCTAGGGTATCGGAAACACAATGTCATTTACGGTTTTGCATAGATTTTCCGTATCATGTCCAAGCATAATGTATACATGCAGAATGTAGTGCATCAGAAGTAAACGAGTCCAATTTTAATCATTTTTTGAGAACATGCCTCAAGTTTACTAAAATAATATACCGTCACTTTATTATCCCCCAACACGTATGGTACGACTGTTATACTTCACGATCAAATACAGCATTGACTTCTGTCAGTCCCCTTGTACAATCGCCCATATGAGGGCAAACAAATTGTTTACAATAGCATCATAGAATGTTGGGTAGTTAACCAGCCTACGTACACGGTAATATAAATTTCAGTATTTTTCATAGACACCATGGCCATATGTAGAAATTGATTGGTGGATTAAGTCACATGATGCTTATAGTATGTTGATTGTGTCAAATTACCCGGATGTGGCGTAGTTGCAAGGGTGTACGGATATAACCTGAACGGGTAATATGCTAATATTATGCGAATAGATGAAGACTACTTGTTGAACTTAAATCAGAACCAAAATGTATTGTAAATTCGATATTGACTTTATTACTCGGGACATGGGCTTTATATGTCAGTAGTAGTGACATGTATTTAGTTCTGTGACAGCGTAAGAAAACTAAGTAGAAATTAAAAGTCAGGGAGCAACTTAAAAGACATTATCAGTGACGTGATATGCAGAGTCTGACAAGTAAAGTAATCACAGATAGAGTTAGTCAAAAGTTCATCAAGATATCACAAGAACCATGTCACGAATCAAGAACTAATTTTGTTCAGTGCTACTAACTTTAAATTATATTAGGAGATTCAGTGCAGGGATCGAACTTCCCAATGATTCGTTGCCAGTTTAGTGCTTCAAAACAAGTAAATAGACAAGCTGAGCGTGTTCATGTCTGGAAGGGACTTTTCCGGGTAAACGTCTTTTCCTTGTTTTATAGCATATGTAAAAACTTGAACGGCTACACACATTATGTATGTATGTATGTATGTATGTATGTATGTATGTATGTATGTATGTGTGTATATATGTATGTATGTATGTATGTGTGTACGTGTATATGGATGGATGAATGGATGGATGGATGGATGGACGGATAAATATATATGGATGTATGTATGTATGGATATGTCTATGCATGCATGCATGCATGCATGCAAGCATGCAAACAAGTTGGCAGGCAGGCAGGTTAGACGGCAATCAATGGGTACATGTAGGGAAGTATGCAGGTTTACATATATTTGCATGGCATTTCAAATTTTATGTAACATCTGCTGTCATCTTTCATACCTTACATAAGCATAGAGAGACCTTTGCACGGGTTTATAACCCATATGATTCCCGAGTGAGAAGAAATGTCATTTTCCTGATTACTCTAGCATAGCTTTTAAATATTGCTAATAGCAATTCCTTTCTTAGTTCAGTTGGTCAGCTTACAGACAGGTAAGCACCACTAGTATGCTTTGCAAATACGTTTACGTGGAAGACATGATGCGCACCTATATGGCAAGGCCCGTGAGATCTTCCCCGATGTAAGCTTTATTACCGGCGCCAAGATTAGTAACATCATAAATTTCCTAAACTTTCGAAAGTGTTCAGCCCTAGCTAATATAAGGGTTATTCCTGAAAAGTGAACACTTTATTTAGCTGTGTACATTTATCTCGACAAAATTTTTAAAAAAATTGTCTAATTGCCAAGGTATTAAGAATTTTTTTTTTTTAAATATTTTCAAGATTTCTTGCAGAATGTCTACGCTGAACATATACGACTCTAATTGAGATCCTTTACAAGACAGTCTTAAGTTATTTTATGTCAGATTTTGAAAGTTCTATCATCAATATGTGTGGAAAATTCCATAACAGACGTGGATGATTTACTATACGTTAGGCTCAGGCTTGCAAGTTATAACAATTTGCTTAGAATTAGATGGCTGTAAGCATTCTTATACATCAAACGAAAACTTTAGTAAGCTTTTCCTAAAGTCATCATTCACTTTCTTTGTCTAATTCCAAAAGCAAGTTATATAATTATATAAGTGGCCATGTCTTGAACACATATACACATATGACATTAACAATATACTAACAGAACATATTGGGTTTGTGTTTATTCCATACTTCATTTTGTTTTCTGTTAATAACCAGAAAAGCGTATGGGTTAATGAGTTACAGTTGATTGTCAACAAACTAATTGTAAATGCTTTGAAAATATGTTTTTGTTAATGAAATCAATAAATGAATGTCTCGGTTTCCTCAACATTTTCCAAAAATTAAACTCGAAAAAACGTTTTGGCAGGAAAGACCCTCCAAATGTGCATTAGCTGTGTTGCACTGCTTATCAGTTTTAATTATGCAGTGGGATATTATTTAAAGAGTCTGACCTCATTAGTGACATTTTGTCACCTACACTCTGAGGCTCTTTGACATGTAAGATTTTAGACTAACCCTCAGGTGACAGTATACAATCATGTCTGACAGAGAGTAGAGTTACTGTATTTTAAAATAGTAGTAAACTATAGTTGTTATTTCACTCAGAAGTATCGCAGCCGTAAGTGATGGCCATATTCGATTTCTGGTTGGTTCCTTACAACGATCGACTTGTAAACAAGATGGACGCATGCATCTCTGTCCGGCTACATAATGTCAACGTAGGTTGGGTTTCTTTACAATGCCATAAACTCGGACGGAACTGTTATGAGATGGTGAGTGAACCATATAGGTTATATCAATGATGTGCCATTCCTTATCAAAGGCTACGTATGTTGTGCATTATCTGACAAATTAATGTATGTATTTATTGGCAGCAGTGACACATTCAATACGGCAGTAATGCGTTAGCAGCATTACTTGGACCGTTTTGCCAGTGGCGGAAAGTTTCCGATAATGCTGCATAGGAGCTTGGGATTGATTCTCACTGTATCTTATTCCCAAAAATAATCATAAGTTGTAACCGTACTTGGATCATATACTGGTCGTATGCTACGTGTAAAGCCTGATACAATCACTGTGAAACTCGTTACTGTATAAACCGTGATTTTCAACGCTGCTTAAAAACATATTCAAGTAATGTCGTCCAAATGCTGAACAACACTCATTTCTGAGCAAGTGTTAGGCTTTTTGCAGTAATTTAGTATTCAATTGCACTTTTTGTGTAAGAATTTACCTACAATTGTAAATCTTATAAGCAATTATCAAGTAAATGACTATTGCCTCCTAACATCAATTGGGTAAAGTGACCGAATGTTTTTTATTACTTGAACATAAACTACCAATGAATGTGGAAATATGTAGACTTGAAATGGAGAAAATCGATGAAGACTTAAGAGCATCGATTTCCTTTTTTAGACAAAGACCTTTTCAAGGCAGTGTGACTGTAACTATGCGTAGCTGCAAATGAGAAACAGAATTATGTGGCCAATTGGCTTCGATTATAAAATCATTACTTGAAACGAGGAAATAGATTTTCGTGATAAAAGTACATTCATCATTAGCAGACTAATTGCAGTGAGGTAGAACATTTACAATTCACTGAATCAGATTTTCATATACAATAACACATAGCATTGTATTGACAATATCCATGAACGTTGTTATGCACAATAGTAGATCCTTTAAAACAGGGCTGTATGGAAAACGACATTTTATGGAAACCCTCCAATCGGGTAAAGCTAATATAGCAAAACCACTCTTGACCTAAATCACCAATGGTGACATCTTCAGCAGATGACCGTCAAAAGTGGCGCTTTAGCTCGTAATATTCTTTTAGGCAGACCATGGTCAGATTGATCATATTGAGGTAAAGCGAGGGTGAAGGTTTTATACATTGGACTTTTCGTATAGTGACATCGACACGAGTAGTTCTCAGTTTTGCAAATCCTTATCTTTTTCGTTTTGGGCGTAACCACCTCCGATTAAATGTGGTGACAGCATTGATACAGTTGTGACTGATAACATACACATTATTGGTTTAATTTTCCATCGTTGCTATCACTGTGTCCCGGCCTATCGTGGCAGAGAGTGATACCTCTCATACCATGGATCCAATCATGTATGCATATTTACGCTAATCGTTGCCGGGCTAGTTTACACCAAAATATGATTAACTCTAGGGATAAGACATACAACACAGTAACTGTATACTGCTGTGCAATTTATGAAAAGTATGAGTATGAGCAGTACACAGAATGGAAAGATCTTCACAGTTTATCCTTTGTGCTTCGATATAAATATGTCGTAGCGACATTGCAAAATATCTAACTAAACACATACTGCATGCTTTGAACAATTATCAATAATTATATGCATTTATGAGACAGGAACTACCAGGAAATGCAACAGGAAATATCCATGCCATCTGCGAATCTACTCTTTTTCCTAATGTTACTTTTGGTCAGAAATAATGGTAGTTTCCATCATGTTCCAATGTAGAAGCTTAGTAGGGATAGGTTGAACTATAATGTTCTTTGGCATTTCAAAGTTTACAAATATCTTGAAGGTTTACACCACTTTCCATATTTCACATTGCTATTACCCTTAAAAGCATTCTATAGATACATTAATACATAAATTTGTTATTATATGTTTGTAAGATGTGTAGTTTTTAAAGTATTTTCACTTTTGTATGTTCAACATTTACTTACTCCGTGCTGATGGAGACATTCCTGGAACGATGTCTTCCAACCGATCGTCTCGTCGAAATGCTTTAAGCGCTTCTACGCCGTTATAAGAAACATTACTATGGGCTTCTAAACCTTTGAAAACAGAAAAGGCGATAATAAACGTGTATTCATCATCAGCGTCGTAGAGTATTCCAATTAAATTTACACCAAAGTATTCCAAGAAGGCAAACAAGGCTCCAGATATCCGTTGAAGGGGGGGAAACGTTCTAACCAGCGTCGGAAACGTATTCCTGTCACTCAGAACAGAATCCTGGGCTGCTCCAGATACAATTGGTAAGTTCCAATGTCCGACGAGCACTGCGATCAGTTCCATCGGTTTCCAACATGCTGGTCCGATAAAGCCGTGAGGGTCCCAATAAGTACGAATATCAGTAACTAAAACAGTAGACGTGCGTTGATCTCGACAGTCACTCACGTTCACAATCATTTCGATTTGGTCGTACGGTAATATTTCCGAATTGGCATTTACTTTTTCCTTTGCTATCTCGATTGCTGGCATCACACGAACAAAATTGTAAGGCGTTGCCCCCTCGTTAGTCGAGTTGTCAAGGAATACAGCGAGAAGAAATTCATCACAGAAAACCGTGCTATGTGAAACAAACAAGAATACAGTGTATATCCTTACACATAGCTTCATGGTTTTCATACTTGCGACTTCTTCCGAATACATTGGTGTAACTGTTAGCGACGCTTAGCTAAGCAACCTTATATATCACGAGCAGAAGACATATGCTTAAGTCTTTAACCAACGAATGTAGTCCTTCAGCATCGCTTTGATCCAATTCGTCACCATTACTTGTATCGCAGATTAAATATGATTAGTGTATAGCTTTATAATTAGTAGTAATAAACACAACAAAGGCCAATCCTGCACAAAGTCTATTCGATTTGTAAATATGTAAATATTCGCCAAATACCTAGAAATCAGAAAAACACACTGCGTCCACAACATACAAGAGTGACTGGCAGGTATGAAATCAGCAAGAAATAGAGCAACACTGATTACGTCATGTGCTACAGAATGACTAAATCTTAGCTGCGAAAACGGGTAAAAAAATGCCTGCAAATTGTATGAGTTACATTCATACGATGTAATGGGTAATTAAATGGAAGTGTCGATATTAGTATATTTGAAATGAAGATACAGTTGTGTGTATATATGGTAGTAGCCAATGTATATGGACCAAACCATTATTTTGTAGCGAAATTTATCCATGGATCGTTTAGAGTTTCAGCGATTACCAGTGTAGTAACAAGTAAGCTTCGCATGAATATAGCATCCCAAGTTGGATTTCCTGTGATTTTAGAAGTGACCAAACAACGATGGAAGATGGATCTGTCCTGTCTCCACTACTGACGATGGTCATAATAACATACAAAATTCAACTACTACAACATGGGACATTCTTTTATGTGCATACAATCAACGTCATTGTCCAACACTTAAGTATGAAAAACCTTCAATAAATAGATTTCTTAATGAAAATAATGACCTTTCCATCACCATTACTTTTAATATATTGCAATTTGATATACATATTGAATTTGTTCATGACGTCATTGCCTTGCGTGTGCTGTAGTCATATTCTGTCTACAAATCGATTACGAACCCTGTTAATGACATATTAAACCCCATTTATTCTTCAAATTGGATATACTGTAAGTGAATATTCGCCAATTATAAAATCACGATTGATTTACTATTTAATTTTCAAGGTCACGCGACCCTCCATTTGTACTAACAGATATAGTCTTTTATTGTGCCTAGGAATAAGCAAATACCCAAATCATAGATGTCCAAATAACAAAGTTAATAGATCATTCGCCAAGCTTCCAGCCTATCACTGTCATTTCAGAAGTGTATACTTGAACGTTATTTGATCAGGATAACCAACCGTGTACAATTTTACATCTTTTCTTTGTTTTCATAGTAAATGTATTTACTGACTGAATAGCTTCAGACTAGTTAGTATTAATAATCAAGAAAGGAGGCTATAACTGCCAGAATGTTTACAAATTATTTGCCATTGTTATTAATAATGTCAATATACTGGTTATTTCTTTTAATGCTACGATTTCAAAAGGTGGAAATACATATATGGTTACGAAGGTAGTGATAAAAAAGGCCCGCATAACACATTTCACCAAAATTAATGTCTTCCGGAGTTTGATGGTAGATAATTTATCATATTCTCCTCTACTGATTTCCTAGAAAGTGAAAATGACCAAAAATATCTTCAATGGCAAAGTATTGTAAGGTTTGACTGACGACAATTTTAAGGCAAATTGAGTGGTCGGGCACATTTCATTTAAGGATGAATGGTGTATATAAAAAATACAATTATGTATAAGTTGGCACAGAAACAATATAATTTCGCTTTGCGATAATTAACAATACGTCATGTTGGTAAAAAAAAAACAGTCACTTTTAAAACTAAACTGGGAGAAGAAAATATGAGAGATGGCCAAACAAGCTGTAAAGCAAAAGCGATGGGAACTTTTTTCTTCAATACCGAACAAAGATAATGAAAGTTGTCTTACTCGATCATTCATGTGATCTGACAAAAATGTTCTCACTGGCTAGGAAGTACGTTATTGATGATCGTAGGAGCATAGACTTGATTTTGCACTGTCTCATTGTCTCTCATAATAGGGCCCCCGCCTATGGCAATATGTGAAGGACGGGGGAAAAGGAGACCATGATGATACCCTGACGACCACTCATTTTCTTTTCGTTTTCAATATGGCCATGACAAACTTATGGTCATATCACATCTTCATAAAAATGACACTATAAGAGGGAAAATATTTTTTTTAAAGTACAATATTTTTTTACATTAAAATGGTGTGACCATCCGTGTGTAAAATACTCATGTCCTAATTAGTAAAGGTATTAGTAACATGCTGTTAATGTAACGAATGTACAGTAAAATTATATTCCTATCAAATTAAAAACAAAACAAGTTTTAATTAATGTAATTAAAATACTCCAGGGGTGAATGTTCCACTTTCAGCATTTCTTCAAAAACCAGCGCGGCTACATACCCCACTTTTACTTTCCAATTTCGAACAATTATCGTATTAAAAAATCATATTTAAACAAATTCCGAGTACTTTCGACCATTCTTAAAAGAACTTCCAATTTATCCTGTCAAAATGTAATAAAAGTATTTGCTTTTGTAAAATAGGCTGTTGAAATAGCTACAAAGCGTGCAAAGAAATGTTAGACCCTTCTATCAAGAATGGGACCATGATGTTTATGCTTACCATGTATTTCCACATATTAAGCATTCAATGAACTCTTTGAGATAACACGATGCGTAGTACATCGCTAAGACTCGAAAATCCCTACCTCCTGGGAAATACTCTTGCAAATTATCGTAAGCCATACAAGGAAATTAGGGTTTGTAGAATGAAAGCAAATGGGAAGTGTCTATTAGACATATGCGTATTATCCACTTCGGTCTTAACTGTGAAATAATTGCGAACATGTCGAGGAATAAAATGCTGATATAAACACTATCTGTCACTCCCTCCCCATTAGTAAAGATACTACAATGTTGAAAATGTATTATTCGTATTTAAAAAGGAAATAGACGATGAAATTCATGACTTGAGATAAGTGTGCCCATTGCTTTTACCCTTCATTGTGCAATTGACTGTGTATTGATGGACATTTCTTTGCATAACAAGAACTTCTGTGTTATGACATGTCATATTCAAAAAGGAAATGCCAATGAAGGAAATTAAGCAATTAGTCTTCTCAGAATCTTGTCTAATTTTTCTTCACATGTCAGGGTCGATTACTATAAAATAAATACGTCATTTAAGCTTGCCTGCTATGTTTACATAAAGATCACCTGGCAAAAACATGGGTTGTCACATGGGAATCGTCTTTTGACTTCATATTTTAGTTCCATCAGCGAAATGTATATCAAATTGTTGCCATAATGTACCACAACCGTATTACTTCTGTAAGCATATACAGTAGATTATAAATGGTGTATTCTTCTGCAAGTATCAGTGCAAATCATGTGATTTGATTCGGAAACCATTTGCCCAGTGCCGTATTTTGGGGACTCCAAAGTATGCCACAAAAGGCACAAAAGTTTGTGTTTCATTTCTGATTCGTATATTGTATCATTAATTCATTCATTCTCACTTAGATTATTGCAAATTGGGCTATCTCCTCTCTGGAAACTCATATATTTAGCACTTGTAATACTGATAGTGTATCTCCTGTTCTTTGACTAATTATCAGTCATCACGAATACGCTCTGGGGACATATAAACATAGCAATCACCCTCGAAGGAGGGGACAGGTGTCTTGAAGCCTGAAGGGATCAACTGCCGAAATTGTATTGTTCTGCCTGAATAAGTAAACGAACACAAACTACAATGATAACGTTGTCATCCTAAAATGAAGATAAATGTTGCAAGTAGCAGAAATGGTATTTAAGGACTACAATCCTTAAATCTGTACTACATTAAATAGTATTTGGAGTTTACTTTTTATCACTAGATTTAACATTTAGAATCGATTGAGAGCAGAGTGTTATTTTCTATGGTTAAGATCCTGCTGCGTCATCCACGTTGTCACCTCGTTCATATGAACGAAATGTGAAAGTATGTGTACATTTATATATCCTCTATTTTTCAATTACCATTCACGTAATTTCAAGAATTAGAAGAATATGATGACTACACTAGACATTTTTAACAATAACATATATATATATGTATCTATACACTCTTCACGAAGAGTCTCTGCTTTCATCTTTCAGCTGCAGTTTTACTATACTGGGTGGTCTTTTCCAACTCTGGATGAAGAAAAATTGTACTTACATTTGAAAATGTTGCATTTCTTTTGTCGCTATCTTGATCTGGAAGTGCGATTATTTTAATCCTTTTAAGTTAAGCATGGAATAAAACAATATCAATACAAATCTCACATGAAAACTTTTATCAGCACAACATAAGTTTGGTGAACCTAATCACCTTATCGAACACGGAAATTAGAGCGAAACTGCAATCTTAAGTATCGAATAGTAACTTAGACTATCATAATGTGGATTTTTAAATAGTTTCCGACATGTCTATCTAAATTCAGTTCTGCTTACTGCTGCTACTCACGTGATTTTCTAATAAATGAACAGTGATGGTGTTTCACACACAAAAAATGAATGAGATAAAAGTAAATAATTTGTGCCCGACCGTAGTTGTAATTGTCATCTAGACCTTCACAACTGATAATACATGTTTATGTTTTTAATTACTGACCTCCATTACACCCTTTCTACAACCGTCTTCGCCTTTTTAAAGGAAAACTCTGGTAATGGCACCCACAACAGGGCGAAATGTTAAGCTAAGCGTGAAAGTGGGATATGGCTAATGGAGGTCACAATTCCATTTGTACATTATTATCCATTGCATTTATCGAAAACGTATATGGATAAAGAAGAGATATCTAGACACTTACTATAAGATTTTCAGGGATTTTGTATGATATCAAATTGACCTTTGCTTTGATCTTCAATGCACTGAGAATATGAGAGTGAAGCTATATCAACATTAATTCACCCTGTTCACACAATGTGTGATGTGCAAAGTAGGAGTATCGTCATATTAATATATCTTATTACGTACTTCAAGTGATGTGTGTGTGTGTATGTATATATATATATATATATATATATATATATATATATATATATATATATATATATATATATATATAATATATATATATATAATATATATATATATATATATATATATATATATATATATATATATATATATATATATATATATATATATATATATATATATCAACCACATTTACATATTTACATATGAACTTCAACAATACAAACCGAGTTCATTTCTTCATCATACACAAAGGAAATTGAATGGATAATTTAGGTACTCAAAACCAACTTAAATCAATATTGGGAAACTTACGTCGTGCCCCATTAAACAGGCTGTTATGACGGAATGGCGAACATAATTATGCAGGTTATGAGAGTGTACTATAAGTGCACTATATAAAATGTAAAATGAATAACAATTCCTCCGCAGTCCTGACAGAATTAGTGTGTATCCTCAGGTATATTTCTATTGCAGTTACTTAAATATATGTAGGGGGTCAATCTATATTTAGAAGAATGGAGCACATTATTGGCATCACATATATAGTCACACACTATAGATGAATGTGTTATTTAGTGTCCCTACCCTGCCAAATACTCACTATGTGTGGTTCCCCTTAGCTCCATATATCGATATACACTTTGCTTTAGGTTGCAAATCACAGTGGAATTATTCGAAATATAAATCACAGAGCACGATATACGCAATGACCTTACTTCACATTTATGACGTGACAGTGCTGAGTCGGTTATCACGATGTAATCTTAATTAAAATGTCTTTCTTGTATCAGATGTAGCCATATGGACGAGGATTGAGTATTTGTTTTGCAATTTTACCTTTTCATAAAACTATTTTACTATGGCGTCCTACTTCAAACGTCAGCGTGAAACAATATATGCCAATTCCTCAAAAAATTCCAAAGACTTAATAAATGTTTGTTATTGTAGTACAATAAAAAACCTTTTATATTTTTGTAGTTTTTTGCAATATATTGAGTTACACACACAGACTTAGTCAATTTTGTTTCACATTGATTTTTCAAGTAGGAAGCCATGATAAAATGGTTTGGTAAATGAAAAATACAAAATAAATAGCCAATCCTCATCCGCTTTGCTATTTAGCTACCACAGTTATTAGTTGAAAATTCTTTTAAAGCTGACTGTAATCTAGAGTCATACTGAGTGATAATTAAATATAACCTTTTCGAAACAATCATGATACATTCAAAACATCTAACACACCCCAGTGTTTTGAAATGTGTAATAGATTTACAATAGTGACTATCGTCACAGATTGATGTAGTTTAAGTTTATCCGTGTATATTCGTTGCTACCTTAAATCATCTATGGTAATCATGGCCAACTTCAATTTCTGTACATTTCATGGGTCTTTGGGGCATTATATATCTGGTGTGTTGTGATAATGCGTGCTAAAGTGAATAACTAAACGTTCGAGCTCTTGTCATAACCATATGATGCATCACTCATCTAGCTCATCTGTTTTCAACATTCATCATTCTCAGCTCGTGATAGTAAATGTGTCTTTTGTTGTGTGTGTGAATGGAACCAATTAAACTGTCTTGCGTTGACGACAATTTATGTTACACACGAATTGGGTATTAACAAACACTCCAAAACAACTCGTGTCTGGTATACTTCACTACAATGAATGATTTATGTCAAAAGTAGATGCATAAGTAGAGCTTATTCTCTTGATTTTTAAAAAATATCAAAGAGACACCACGCACTGTATGTCATCAAAAACACATTTCCCTCCATGTCATGATGACAAGGTCCTTCAGATAGACTAATCAAATATGTCAGTAGGGGGAGTCAACGTACGAAATTAACAATATTACTGGCAACTTTATGAATATTTTTTTTTAATCAACAGATTTATATATATATATATATATATATATATATATATATATATATATATATATATATATATATATATATATATATATATATATATATGTGTGTGTGTGTGTCTGTGTGTCTGTGTGTCTGTGTGTCTGTGTGCGCGCGCGCGCATTACTCCAACATTATAATTCCGTGGTGGGAAGTTACCATGAGCGTCGACAGAAATGAAAAGAAGCACATCATGACTTGATCACTGTTTTCCAACTATTCCTATTCCACCTGACTATTCACAGCATAAATTGCATAGGGTGGTTCGACAGCATCGAAACATTGTTGCTGGATAAAGCTCGTTCCGTGTGACTACGAACAAATTGCATTTACCATGGTTACATAGGAATTGAAAATGACTTCCTGAACTGCGCTATGACGATTATAATATAATTCTCAACATTATTATACAATAATTCTGGTATCTCATAATTTTTAAAACTCAAATTGGGCCCATGAACAGAAACCAATGCAACAAAATGAATTATAGTTCTTCGAACATTAATGTTTTAGTTTGTTCTTATGTGATCACAAATACGCGTTTGAAATGTCCTTGTAGCACGGTGATAGTCAAACAACAAAATCTTCGAGTGTATAAATTACAGTTTCGAACACACACGCAATTCGTAGGGTTCCCTGTAAAATTTGATTGATGAAAGAAATTTACTCCTTGGGGAAGAGTGACTTGTAATTCAAATACGACTCGGCTACCATTCAATTTTGTTGCCTGATATAAAGCATTTTAGCTTGGAGTCACATTGTGATTAGAAAGAGTGACTATGAAAAGTAAGGTAATGTCTACAGGTCGGTAAATTGCATTGCTTTATTAGAGAGCGAAATTAAATCACATGTCATCGTGTTCATTGAGATGTTGTCGATCAGCTGAGTTTGTTTCAAGAAAATGAACCTTCACGAAGCCATTGAAAATGAGGGCTATTTCTTGGCCGTCAAGTATATTGAATGCCGCCGTTTATTACATGCTTGGTGAGAATACTATACGATTTGATATCCTTTACGGGGTTTGGGTGAAATCGAATATTTAATCTTTTCTTCAGTAAGAATTAACACACGGGTGATGTTGGTTATTGATCGACTTTATACAAATGAATTCCAAGGGAAAGAAGTTGGAAAGGTTTCCTAAGAAAATAATAAAAATGTGTCGGGGTAAGTTTAAAGAATCAATGTGGGCTAACACATTAAGCCGACGATAGATTATGTGTGCAATGCTTATGTTATCTGAATGTTCCATTCCCTAAAGCGTTCCCTGCTATTCTAAAAATCAATGTTCATGCCCAAAAATGCATCTCGGGGTAAGTTTAAAGAATCTATGTGGAAATTTTAAGGCTAACAAATGAAACCGACGATAGTTCACTGTGCAATGCTTAGGGTATCTGAATACAATCCCTGAATGTCGATGTTTATTGTGTCAAACACGATATCATTCAGTTTTCCATAAAACGCACCGTTTGTGATTATTCGACCCAGTCACGCAATAATTCTCATCTTTTTAAACAAGTCGATTCTTTCGATTTTCACCCTAAAAGTAGTATTTTGAATACAAAATGTAACTTTTTAGTTACAATTTCAGCATCACCTGGGATGTTGTGATTCATTCTTCTCCTTGTATAGTAATCTCGATTTCAAGTGTCCTTCTACAGACATATTAGGGTTTTTTTCAGACATACTTATTTGAACCGTAAACATGAGCTTATCTTACAACGAGCACAACGATACCGTTAAACTAATATAGGTCCATAAACTGTCAGTACATCTGAAAGGCCGAAATTAACCTGAGCCTTCGGATTAATTGTATTGTGTTTCGTTTTTCAGTAAGTGTAGTAAAGGATATTGAAAGACATTAACATTTTATCTTTCCACCAGCTGAGAATACAATGTAATCGAATTTGTTAGAAGAAAGGTAGTCAACTTTCTATTTCACAGTTGGTTGGGTAAAACCACGATCTCCTCATTTGAACAAGTTAAAAAGCACTTAAAGTTTTGTCAATCTATTGAAATTTGCCTCTAGGATCAAAAGATTGCCGTTCCTGCTCAATACACGCTCGATATACATACAATAGACGTCGCAGAACTACAAAGTCAAATATATCGAACTTGTAGTATATTCAAACATGCTACAGATGATGTATATACCACGATGCTTTACATTAAAAAAAAAACATTTAGTGTTTCGTAATCTTGTTCCCATGAGAAACTAGCATGAGTGAAATCCAAACAGTTTAAAGCTAATTTCAAGATTTGTTTTCCACTTGTCCATATCAACTTATCTGGCAATGTAATATGAATGTTAAGGAGTCTCAGAGTAAAATAATTTCAAAAGCAATGCTTTGGATGATGGCCATTTTGATAAAGGTTTTCTCTAGCCTTTACGATGTGTCTACTTATTTTAAAGTTGGTTAACAAGGTCACTGCAGTAAAGTATACTAGTATTCGTACAGAGTGAAAGCAATCCATTCTACAACCAAATTTACTTAAATCAACTGCTAAAGAGCTGAACACGTAGAGGTCTTTAACCATAGGCTATTGATGGATTGCTAATCTCAAGTGTTACTTTACTAGATATTTACTTCTTACTGTAGCTGTGTTGTAATTTTTCATCCATTTCTCTCTATAGGCTTTTAATGTGAATATAACTTCGATTGGCTCACCGACGGCTTTCGCCAGGTACCCACCATGGCTTCGTCAGTGTTTCTGAAGTCACAACGCATGCTGAAATGCAATTTTGTTCTCCAAAGGCAAAAGGCATGCACCCATTTTCCTAATCAAAGTTTGTAAACGTTTATTTTAACGTGTATAGGCAAAGGATGGGTGTGAACGAAGAAGCCATTTGGGGCGACTAGATTTGTGGAAAACAGGTGTCATTGCCGTTAGCATTTTTCTAGTACGTGGCCATTACAAGAATTACTATGTGAAATATATAACGTTATACCATGCACGATCGAGCCAGGTTCAACAATAAATATGGAATATCTACTCTGGTCGTTCTACGTCACGACAACGCGTGTCTACGTTACTGGTTCTGCTGTGTTCGAACTATGAGTCAAAACGCTCAAAATTACCATTATAATTAGTTTCCCCAATTTGTTTTTATATTATTGGCGATGGTATAATAATATAATTCTCCAATATTTTTCTTCATTCAGTCGGAAATTACGTATGACCCAAGGGTTGTCAATACTCATCTAGGGACTCGTAGTGACAAGGACCCCTTAGGTCACGTGTATTTTCATTGACTGAACGAAGAAATATTTTGAGGAATAGATATAAGAAGTGTTTCAAGCAATCATATATCTAACATAACCCTTTTCTTTCGCTATGTCTAATTGATAAGGTTTCAACACCAGAATGGAAATCAGATCATATAATGTTTATATGATATATTAAAAAAAACATAGTTACACTGTTGAAGATTTAAAGGAAATAAGATGGTGTAGTTATAGGTTGCATGTTCAAAAGATATACTTCATAACACATTCCAATGTGGATTTCTGAAATCGCATAATAGGAGACTTGGTTGATTTGTAGATTTAGAAATAAAAATTAACAGTGTTCCAAAAATATACATGCAAAATAACGAAAATTAGGAATCGTTTGTGTGGGTTAGAAGAAGCACGGTGAATGTGCTGGTACGAATCGATGTAGTTGTACTGAAAAACTAAGACTTTTTGTTTATCTTCAACCTATGCATTTAGTAAAATTCTACTATGTTTGCATGATAGTTTGTTCATTTTGTAACACATCCTCAGTTTTCTCTATCTCCATCCAACCTTTCTTAATGGAAAGGCACTGTGTACGGTTACAACAGCTTTGATAAAGCTTGTCGATTTCTTAAAGTATTTTGTTTCCGTGATCGTGATAAAGACGTCCACTTATACAACTATGGGTGATTTTCCGTTCTAGAAATTCATATGAAATATATACGCATATGACATTTTGTCGCTGCTTTTGATGATTGATTTGATTTAGTAACTGATATCATGTAAATCAAAGCTTTTTACAGTCATCGCGTCAGAAAGCCATTAAGCGACGTATATGGATCTAACTCTGCTAATGATCATAATGTTTTTACCCATCGAAATATATCCCTTTCATGTGTAGATTGCTGAAACAATGTCATCATAAATGACATCGTTCAATCTGTTTCTATGGGAGACGAGAAACAGAAACGTTCTATAAAGGTTTTGGCAAGGTTGACATTTCCGGAGATTCTTAAGATTAATAAATTTCGCATTCAGGGTCGGAGATGGTCTTTTGCTAAGTATACAATGAAATCTGCTAAAAAAAGAATTACTAGAGAACTTTAACCATTTAAATATCTCCCGCTATTCGATGTCTGAATCGACGATTTCCAATGTCAGTCAAAGATTATTCCATCATTCGTATGGCATCCAAAGGTTTTTTGTCACTGCGAAATTAATTAAATGTTTCTTTTCAATCACTGCTTGAAATTGAATTATATAAAAATATTTTAAAATACAAATTTTCAACAATTCCCTTTATATCAGAACATAGATGTTACTAATTTGACCATATTTTGTTTATGGCATTATTGAATGTGAGAACTATGTTTGAGAGCCTTTTTCTTTTGTTATATAATAATTACTCGTTCCTGCATTCACCATCAGTAGTATGCTTAGCCTTTACTGCAAACATACACCCGCAGTGCCCAGTAGGATAGCGAGTTAGTACACAATGCCCTCATTTCGTAAATATATGTTTAAGTGGTTGTAAATGCCATTTCATTACTAAAGTGCAAAACGAGATTTGACACACCGTGAAATTATTGGTCTTCGATCCGTCGTCAAAATCACTTCAAGCGCGTATACGTAATCACTGTACAAGTATTGAAGTGAATGTCGTTTCATTGCCTTTGGATATTCTGAATATATTTTAAAACTCACTGGTTGTCTAGTAGTTGTGCTTGGTTGAGGCACACTGTATTCTTTGACACTCACACCACACCACAATTTGATGGTCTGAGGTTGACATGACACACAGTGATCACTATCCAAGGGTCTTACCAAACCCAAGCTATGACCACAACCTCGAGTTTGCCTTATTTGCATGAGCGCCAGGGTTCGCTAGGGGAAACATTCTTTCGGGAATCACATACAATAATTTTATCCTGCTCAGAAAGATTTTGTTTCCAAGTGTATCTAGTTACTATGCAGATTTCCGTAGCGAAGGTTCCCAAGGCACGGTGGGGTGAATTGGACAACCGTTGCATTCTAATACTACTGTAAAGCATTAATAATGTAATCCCAAAAATAATGAAATTAGAATTTGATTGTAGATATAATACAGGCTGATATTTCCCTAGTTGTACAGTGTATATACGCTTAGTGGGTTATGTTAGATCTTTATCAGGTAATAGTATGCCCGGTGTAGCATGTCGACACCTCAACTTGAATAAGATAAGACAGGTCTGCTTTACTACTATTATCAATATCATCATCCACCGTGTAACATAGAGAAGACGGGGTCACATCACCATTATGCACTCCGCTTGAGTAAACGTCCCTGAGGTACCGCTCACTACTTTCGGAATATGTCAATAGTAGCAATTACTTACATAGAATGATTGAATGATATACCAGGGTACCATATGTCAACATGAGCCAAATATGTATGTATGTATGTATGTATGTATGTATGTATGTATTGCGCAGATTACTCCAGCAGACATATTGCATATAGTGAGTTTACACACACACACACACACACACACACACATATATATATATATATATATATATATATATATATATATATATATATATATATATATATATATATATATATATATATATATATGTGTGTGTGTGTGTATGTGTGTACGTATTTATTAAGTATAGATATAGATAGATCTATGGATGAATGGATGGATGGATGGGTAGGTACTAGGTATACATACATACATACATACATACTTACATACATACATACATACATACATACATACATACATACATGTTATACATACATACAGACAGACACAAACAGACTGACAAATACATAATTATTTGTATTGATATAGTTAGTGTGTGTGTGTGTGTGTGTGTGTGTGTGTGTGTGCGCGCGCGCATATCTAAAGAGAAACAGACACCCATGAATGATAGAAAGAGATCGATAGACAGCAACATATGACTGTAAATGGTGACAGCCGCTAATTCACGACCTGGCTTTACATTATAGCCATTGCTTTAAGCATCGATTTGCCATTTGGTATTTCAAGTACAGGTGTATCAAATAAGCACAAATGGAAAACCTACATTGATTGCTTCATCTTCCTTTTTAATCTTTACAAATAATTAAGGGTCGCAGCCACCTGGGCATACTTTCGATTGTCTGTCTTTGGAGGGACCTGTAGGTTGATTACAAATGAAACACATGGACAGGTGATATTGACTTGGGAAGGAAACATTGCTAAATGAGTGTATCTGCAAACCCAAATAATTGTTTACTAGATTCGGTGACTTTAATAGCTTTCCCATGCAATACTACTTTCTTCGACGTAAGTCAATGAATGTTTCTGTCTGTCTGTTTGTTTGTCACTTAAGCCTTAATCTTTACATCAATATGTCTGATGTTGCAATCTAGCTGTCTACATGTATATCAACTTGTTTGTACGAGGGAGTTTCTCTCTTATTTCTTGTGTCATGCAACTATCTTCTTTACGCTCTAGATGTCTCTGTGTGTCTTCCTCTATCTATCTATCTATCTATATCTATATATATATATCTATCTATCTATCTGTCTCTGTCTGTCTGTCTGTCTGTCTGTCTGTCTGTCTGTCTGTCTATCTATCTATCTATCTATCTATCTATCTATCTATCTATCTATCTATCTATCTATCTATCTATCTATCTATCTATCTATCTATCTATCTATCTATCTATCTATCTATCTATCTATCTATCTATCTATCTATCTATCTATCTATCTATCTATCTATCTATCTATCTATCTATCTATCTATCTATCTATCTATCTTCAGTCAGCCAACGAGCCAGCCAGCCAGCGAACCAGCCAGACAGACATCTTATTTCTCTATAACTATTTATCTTTATACCTTCATGTATTTTTATATCATTAGGCAATATTTGCTGCCAGTCAGGCTGGGGAACCAATCCTTTGTATGATTGTCCCGGTGTAAGAGCTTAACATTTATTGGTACCTGGATATGCTTATCATAGTGACTGTAGAATTGTGAGATTAACTTTCAGATTCAACTGTGAAAACCTTTGGTCACTACGCGCTAATAAGGATATCTTCAATTGGCATCCTCATTAATTATTTCATAAAACCCCTTAATATCATAGTGTCATACTTCCAGAACCGCGATCTTCTTTTCTCTAAAACTTGACTTGCCAGAAATTCCTAACAATATGGGGATCTACATTTTAAATTATACTGCATACGCAGTTATCTGTCCCTATCGATGTATACAAAACAGCACAAAAAGTATCGTGGTTTGAGGGAGACTAAACACACCAAGCATGTAAGACATATAACTTATCTGTTAAGATGAAAAATACAAACATACATTGAATTTTCATACAATTAATAGATAAGTATGTAGGGGAAGATTTACTGGTTTGGGAACGTGCAAAATGATGTTGCACGATTGTTCACTGCGGTTTATCACTTTAATCTTAAGGGGCTTTTACAGCAAGATAAATGGTGCGTAGGTCCGACAAACGCCATGACAAATCCTATGGCTGTAAGATATATTTAGATGTTATTCTCCAAAATGTTTTCATTTTTTCTTCGTTCAGCTAACGAAAATAGGAGTGACTTCAGGGGCCTTTGTCACTACTCGTATAGTGACTCGTACTGACAACCTTTAGATCACGTGTATTTTCCAGCTGAACGAAGAAAAATATTGGAGAATAACATAATTATACTAGTGCCAGTAATATCAAAGAAAAATAGGGGAAAGTAATGGCCATTTTCAACTCATATTTCGAACACAGTAAAACCAGTGACGTCGACATACATTGACGTGACAGAGACGCGCGTTGTCGTTACGTAGAACGACCATAGTATATGTTCCATAGGTTTTGTTAAAACTTAGCTCAAGAACCGTATAATGTGATATTGTGTTGTGTGATACGATGGATAATTTTCACATTTAATGCAATATCATAACAATCTTACTTTTATTTTTAAATTCTTTTATCTTTTCTTTAAAAAAAAACCGAACAAACGTTCATGTGTTGGTAATGTATAACATGATATTTCGACTGTAGGCATGCATAAGTAGGTTTTTGGGTGAAAGTCAAAGGTAAACTACTTATTGCTGGGAATTATTTCGCAGATGTCACCTGTCGTTATCGCAAGTGTAGTCATTGTTGTAGTTAATAACAACTCAAAGGCTAAAGAACGAAAACATCTGCCTAGAATTTAGATTTAAGTGATTAAAGCTCGACACATGAAGCAGTTGTTTTAAGACCCAAAGCATTATTTAAATAAGAGTGACTAAATAAAGCGATATGCATGCAAAGCGCCATCTCATATGAAAACCTTAAGTCCATCAACATAGGTGTTTTATCATATCCAGATGCTACTGGTATCTTCCTTATCAAGGAAACGGTATGCACCTGTACAAAAGTCAAACTATTTTCACGAAAATATCCACCTAAGCACTTGATTGTAACGAAGGTAATCTTAGTCTTCGAAATCTTTCATTGACGATATTTGGAGTGGAATTACAGAGGACCTCAGTGTTTGAATTGCTTAATGTAAATATGTTGACCTCGTCTCGTTTACTTACAGGACAAATTATGTTTCTCATGTGTAATTATGCAACTACTTAATTTAAGGCTACCATGAAGACATTTTAAGCATATTTTGAGGAGGTGGACCAAAGTATGTAATCTAGATTACTGATAGCAAATACGATATGAGAAATCTAACATTAGCAGTTTGTAAAATAAAGATGATCCTGGGTGTTCATTTTATACATCATGTTTTAATCACCCGCAATTTTCTCTAGGTCATACAGTCAAGGACCCCCATTGTCTGAAGGGTATTTGCATTGCCCGACTTCGTTAAACCACTTGATCTCATAATGTATGCTATTTCAAGCTGGGCTTTCATTATTCATTGAACATTTAAGCTTGAGAGAAATAATTATTTTCTAAATATCGTTCTTCATGCAAAAGTGTCTACAAAATGTGCAATTTGGAAAAGAGACAAATAACATATCATCTGCAGGACGTCAAGCAATGTTACGCAGTGGAGTACACCATTATAGAATTATTTCAATAATCCGAACTCCTAGGATCCAGTCAGCATGAATGGTATTCATGGACATATCGCGTTGCTACATTCCAATGTAATGTATTATTCTATGGTTTACTAACGCTCCCTATCACATAAATCATTTGGGACGTGATGAAATATTGTTTGTATAATCTAGGTAATGTAACTACATAACAAACCAAATTTCCATACTGCCTTGCTAGATTCTGAAATGATCAATACGTATCCATATAAGACATGGTTTATTGCAATACATAGGCATTCAAGGTACACTTGTATATATATTACGAACATAAAGTAAAACAACATACGCTTCCATGTACTTTCTGAATTTCGTCATTATGTGGTATGGCCTGAATAAATGCTATGGCTTTGAAACTGTCATATTTCTCCTCATATCTTGCCCTACCTATATGAAATGTGAGGATATGAGTGTACTATTTCGTAAGGAGCGAATTCATGTCATGAAACAACATGCTGATCCAGCCATCCGTCCATCCAATCCGTTGCTATTCGCGGCCATTATTAAAATCCGTTCAATGTACAGATTTGAATTAATACAAACGTTCAGATGTCTATTTTCCTTTATATCACGGAGTTCAACATTTGTGAAGAACATATAGACTATATTCATTTTAATAATCACTGACATATGGTCAAAAAAATCACATATATCACAGGAAAATACCCTGCCATAATGGTTTTGGTTCATTGCAATTTCTATAACAGTATCTGAAACAAACAAAAAAGCACACTTCTTCAATTGACATCTGTATTTCTAGTTTTCCTTTTTCACCTTTCCTTATAACGTCGCATGTCAAATTTGACAGATTTATTAGTTCCAATGTTGATACATGCAGGATATATTTCCCAATAACGTTTTAATATCTGTATCTATCTTATTATTACTTTTGAAAATTATTGTAAAATGCTGCACACTTTGGGATAATCGACATCCATTTTCTGCCAAACTGTTGATTAAATTATCTCCAATATTACATACTGCACCACTTATTTAATTTTACATTCTAAGGAATATTTAAATCAGGTAAGCTATTCTCTCCGTCTTCAATTGGATTTTCTACAAGACTACAAGGCAACAGCATTCACATATTAGGGCATGAAGTGGCATGATAACTCAAATATCAATTGAGCGAAGCTTCTTACCGCAGTTACATTCTGAAGGGCGTCATCACAACATGATCAGTAGAATTATGGGTTACTTAGCAGTTTCAATTTGTGAGGGGGATTTGTGAAGATGTGCGCATTCAAGCAAGCACACTATTATCAATCCATACACCAGTGACAACTGTCAATCAAACGTGTCAGATGAACTGATGTTTGATGAATTTTGTTGAATGAAAAAAAACTGCCAGCGTTCACTTTTTGTCTCAATCTTTTTGGTGTCTCAATAAGCAGACTGCAGAAATTAAATCAAATGATGTGGTTGTTCCCAACTGGTTCAATTGTTTTAAAAAAACGCTATAGGAAAAAAGCACAACACCATCCTCGAGTAATATGACTCTATTAGTATGCTAGTATGGTAGTTAAAATAAATAATGGAAATTCTGCGCTGACATTGCAACATGCCTCCACGGCATTTCGTCCAGTATGACTCAAGTCCCTGTCAACTGTTAAAAAGCTTCATATGTATGCTATTCCAACAGTAGTCGTGGAATATTGTCGCTTGTGTTTACGTCCATAGCTAACCATCATTTCAAATAGCAACAATTTTATCTAACTTAATTTATGTCATAAGATGTGTTAATAGACTTTTATCTATGTGAAACTATTTCAATATTTTTCTATCAAAGTACATAGTTATGGCAATCGAAACAATTATAGTTAGTAGTCAGAAGTCAAGTAAATGGTGTGGCGCATTCGACACGGACAGATATAAGGTGACCACTTTATTATAATGTATACACATGTATGAATTTAATGTACAGGGGCAATCCGACATTTCAACTGAGTAAACCACTGCCTAAATAAGCACAGCGAGTGCAGCGTTAATAGCCATCATGTATAATGTGGAACAGGTGCATCTAGGCCAAAGTGAAGCTAAAATGCAACATCAACATCAGGAATACCGGGCATTGTTGAATAGTGTGTGTGTGTGTGTGTGTGTGTGTGTGTGTGTGTGTGTGTGTGTGTGTGTGTGTGTGTGTGCCGTCCTGTGTAGTTCATCTCCACTAGAACATTATTCCTGTCATGTGTGGAGGATAAATACTTTTACAACGGAACTAATTAACAATTCAAAAGGCAAGTTATAAAACTTGACTGTAATACAGTTTTATTAGAGCCACTAAAATGCTTTCGAATGGTTGCCCTGTACTTCAACACATCGTACACATCCGTGGCCAGTCTCTTCAATAACATCCTACGAGATTTTTTAGTCTTTAGACTTTAAATGTAGTAAAATCTTTAAAGGTTAAGTATCATGGTAAGCTTAGTGAGTAGTGAGTCCTTGAAATTCCTTGCATTTATCCTGCCCAGATGAATGTTTCCCGGTTACACTCAAATGCCTTTCCATAAAAAGGGATTACTTCCTTTCCCATGAAAAGAGTATCAATTAGTGTTGAGAGAAAACAAGGCTGTTACACTTTAGGGCGTACTCGGATGCTAACACCTCCACAACTTTCTAAAGTATGTTGTTGATCGCATCATTTGTTTAAGAGACTGATAGGAAATAGCTGAAGTAGCAACGTCTTTAGAGTTTTCTTGCATAAAAATTGCATGATGCAAATATGTACAAAACACGGTTGATTAGTCTTTCATTTCCTAATACGCACAATATAAATAAAACTTATGTCGGAATTATATATATATATATATATATATATATATATATATATATATATATATATATATATATATATATATATATATATATATATATATATATATATATGACAGTGTAGTTTCTATTGTTGCTAAAGTACAAGTGCCAGGGTAAATGCCCATTAAGGGAGCTGAGGCCATTTTCGTGGTTCTTAACTTTTAACAATTTAAATTATTTTCATGTGTGATTTCTGATCTCACAAAAAAGACAACTTTAATTTATTCTGGAAGATATCTAGGCAAACCAGAGTTAAAAGGGCCTACCGAAAAAAAATGTTTGTTTTTTATTCAAAAATGACCTATTTCTCAAAATTACCAATGTTATTTTCAGACAGTTTACTGTTTCTTTCCTATCTCATAAGGTGAAGACAGATAATAGGAAAAAATGTTCTATAAACTTGACTAAGCCTCATAAGGATGTTGTCCCGAAAATATGTTGTTGGCTGCTTTCAAAATGACATTTTCATAGTTATGCCCTTATTGCACTAATTCTTTTAAATAGTGACATTTGGTATAATGCTATATTGATGATGTTATACCAACAGATATAGACTATTTGGAAACGTGAACTCATGGTACGAACAAAGTATAGATGAATAAAACATTATAAGAAAACTAAATATATTATTCGTTGAAATCAAAACCATTTTAGATCAAGTGACATGACTCGATCGGAAGGTGGCACAACTAATGAAGTAGATTATCTATAGATGTATTCAAGGAATATCTTGTTTCGGTATAATACAAAATTAACTTGAAATCATGAAACCATTTCATCTCTAGAATGTTTTTGGAATCGACACGTATATCTCCTTTATAATATATACATGATATAACCTTGTTTGATACAGGTGTAATCATTGAAAATTCAAAAGCCGTCATAGTTTTGAACATAACATGTAAAATGCATTGAAATCTTGTCTTGCTTATTGTGTCACTCACGGAAATCATATTTTGATTTTTAATACCAATAATTCATTGATAAAAGTAGCACATTCTTTAAAAATGAAAATAACTGTCATTGATTTCTCGACGTTGATTTATCATAGAGATTTTACCATTTGTATTCCTTTCCATAGATCTCTATCAAATTATTAGACGATGTCAACATTCTACTAGAAAATTTGGACGTGATATCGTTGGCTCAGAGGCTAGACTAGCAATATTGATTTGTGTTTTTTGTTAAGACTGTCCTTTTCTCATTAGTTGTTCCGGTTAATCCCTGCAATACCATGCTTAAGCCAAGTTTTATGCGTTTGAACAACAAACACAGGATTGAAACCGTGCTCGTTATCCGTATAAGTCACGATGAAACAAAGAATTCGTGACTGTGTGTTTCCACGTCAGCTAGCAAGTTTTGCTCTTAGTATGCGACCGTACGTGCACGACCACATTACAAATACCACAAAATGGACGTAGCTAGGATATGATGCTATTTATACAAAAATGCATAAGAGTAATATTGTCTGTAGTAGGGTAGTTCATTGTCAAGTGTTACGTTGTACTATTATTACCTCCGTAAGGGAGTATTATGTTGTGTTTTCTGTCTGTCTGTGTGTCTGTGAACAGGTCTAGGGATATCTAAAAAAAATACTCTACTGACTCTAATGAAACTTGCTATACATCTTCCATATGCTAAATACAAGACCTGGTTAGATTTTGGTAAACATCCAATGAAGATTAATTAGTCATTTGCATAGATATATCTTAAGAATGCATACTTCAAATTTAATTTACATTGGTACATACATTAAACATAAGATATCGCATATCTGCTGTAAAGCTTGTTGATGTAGCTTGTAGTTTTAATGAATAATTTGCAAAATTAATGAGCTTTGATAATTAGGCTATATATTAAGAATGCAAGTTTCAAATTCAGTTTAATTTGTCAGATATCAACCCATAACAAAGCACACATATCCTATTAAGCCTGTTGGCATAGTTTTCACTTTTAATGATTAATGTGCATAATTAATAAGTTTCGGTAAGTGGGCTATATGTTAATAAGAACGCATTCCATCAATGTGTGTAGGAGCAAAATCATATGGTTTGCCCTTACGAGAGGCATTCAGTTTAAATCTGTTTTTTGTTATTTTTCATCTGAGCTCGAAGATGTTTCTTGATTCGTGTTTGTATTTCATTGTTCTATTGTTGGAATTTATAAATGTTTTGGCATTAACAAAGACGAGAATGAAAAGCGTAATTTGAGATATGCGTTTAAACTTCACAAGATTGTGTTGTTACTCATTTTTTCTTTTTAGCAAAAATGTCAGTCCTCTTGGTTAAATTTAGTCATAATGGCGCTGTTTTTCTGTTTTCTATATCGCAGTTATAAATGGCCAGCATATCCGAAAACGCGTCGGGCATTGCAGGCGTGTTTGTACATTTTATTGAAGAAGTTGCTATTTCATCTAAAATAACTGAGTTCGTGGTGTATGATGGAACCAACCTTCTGTCTAGGTAGGAGCCCATTAGAGTCAGCATGAGGAACATTTTCTGAACTCAATCAATTCATCGCCAAGCACGGAGCTCCCCTCTGGGTAGTACTTTTCACTAAATGAGACCGAACGATGTTACTTTGAGGTCATTTTCGTCAGGGTGGCGCCTTCATTCGCACTGGCGCCAATAGAAATCATATTAACGTTGTATGTCTGCCGTATCGATTCCTTTCACCTCGAAAATGTTGCCAATAACATACATTGCAATTTTCCCTTTTAAATTATGAATACCTTTTTGTTATATTTGAGATGAGCAAGAAAGATGACACTAACTGATCACGATGAAGAGCATGTATGTGACCTTCAACAGAGATCTTCACATTGTAATCTAAAGTTGTCATATCCTACTGTATATGTACATATTTTCACAAATTGTACAACGACATTTTGAGTGTTTCCAAACCATTTACATGGTGGGCGTGTTGTTTAAAAGTTGTTGTAACAAACCTACTACATTTCCGATGTTGAGATTCGTCAATACGTCGTCACGTGGTATGTAGAGTGTTTGCGCTGTTGACTGCAAATGACGTGTACTGGTCAACAGTTGCAATTGCCATTGCCTGTATGGGCAACAGCCTTAGCAGCTTTTGACTGGTGACATCATATGCGCACGCCTACATGTTTTGAAAACAAACGAATCGGGCGTCTTCTGTTTGCTCGGAGAGTGACACGAGAAAAGAAACGTCACGTTGTTCGTTTGTTTGTTTGTTTGTTTGTTTTTTACAAGTTTCTGAAGACAAACTTGCCCGGGAAACAGTCTGTGTTGGGGTGCCCCACAGTCCCTCGAGGAAACAGACGTATGCTGTTACGCATGCAATCATTCCCAAATAATACATGTATGTTATATGTACATCTTTATCATTAAAACCATCTCGGTTAGTGAATACTGCATGCACGACTCAAATATTCCGTGTCAAAACAAATTTTCCATACATGAAAGGATACATCATATTTGAATGTGACGTTGCGTTCAGCTTGCTAATTAGCATAGCACAGGTCAGACATTTTGTTCCTAAACTTCCTAGTTTTGCCTTCACTCAAGTGTCAATGTTCTTTGTATGGACCATTTTAAATATTCTTGTTAAGCACAGAAAGCATTATTTCTTCAGTTTATATATCTCTTCTCATCATATATTAGGTTGTAAATATTATATATACATGACAGTCATATATGTGTCATTTTTTATCGTCTGTTTATATTTTTCATTTGATTGATTATTTTTCTTTATGTGTTATTCGTGACGAACTTACAACAAAACATTTCTTTGTAATTCGACATGGCATTTATGAGAACTAATACACAGTGTAAATGGTACACATACATTTCACATATTAACACAAAATGATGAATGAAATTTTGTAAGAGCGTCCTATTTAAGTCCACACGTCCAATGACTAAGTCGCAAATATAGAATAATTACACTCCTTTATGGCCGGATAACAGAAAAACCGATGTTAAGATAGCGACATTGCAACCATAAATCGGGGGGGGGGGGTATTTTCATCGCAAAAATTGAGGACCTCTTTTTAAAGTACATCTAATGGTTCACAGTAGCCATGTCACTTTAATTGACATTTCTAAGGCATCCAGACTCCAGTGCATTTTTTTAATCATGAATATTTTTCTTTTTTGCTCTTTTTATCCGACTTACTGACCCATCATTTTTCAGGTCGGACCACAGGGAACTGGAGTCATATATTCGAAGATTTACACATGTTTGACTTCATTTATGTTCAATAAAGATTATGCTATAAATGTTGAATGGTGTTTTTTCACAATGTTTAGATAGATGACGTATGTTTAACATAGGATTCGAAGTGTGAGTTTTCAATTAACACGTTATATGTACATTTAATGAACTAGCTGGTAACAGCTAAATAGGAATAAATTACACTCAATAGTATCATCTTAGTTGAAAATAATACTCGTCAAAAACATATGCAAATCTTGGCATGTATGAGTCCAGTTCCCTGTGGTCTGACGATGAGAAAGACACATTTCAAAAGGCTTACCTTTTCTACATGTATAATCATTTTGAATGTACAGTTAGAGAGGTATGCATTAGCTATATCCTACCCTACCTATGCCGAACGAATGTACTGACTTATTTAGGGACCGAGATTTCATTTAACAATATCCGTAAGCGTTTAGTACTCAGGAATAGTTCCTTCTCCAGTTTAATGCGGACCCCATTTACAGCACAGATGTCAACCTTTCGAAATAATTGGTATATTTTCGATCTGTTCTCGGGCTCCGTGACATTCTAAATAAAATCGATCGCGTCGTTGTTTGCGTCTCTTAACATACCATCTAATAATCACATATAACCTTTGGATGTGTAGTATATTCGATAAGACCTTTACAAAATCTATACCATTATAGAATTCGTTGAAACACTTAGTCTCCGTTTTACAGCTAGCCTTTCCAGGGCAGAGGAGAGCAAAGCGGTAAATGGGGTCATTTTGCCTATCGATAAAGAGGTGATACCACAGACTTAATGGATTGAAGTATGTTGTGGAAAACCTAGGATTGACATGTTTATATAAATTCCGGATTTCTCTGGTAATGATCGTATTTAAAACGTTACGATACATTCTCGTATGTAAGCCGTATCTCGTACTGTAATGTGTTTAAACTTCCTCTCAGGATAACACTACAAAGGTTAACTTACCGCAACCTGTGTTAGCTACTGATATTTTTGTTTTAGCGAGAATAAGCCGAATCAAATTGCAAGTACCACTATCAGTAAACAAGTACCCCAGATTCATGTAAACACATACAAAGAATAGTATAATATTCCCCTGTGGAAGCAAAACATGCGCTGCCGTTGGACAAAATGTGAGTGACATCGATATTTATTTTCAACATTAACGTATCTAATTTGCCTACATCCACAGATGTTACAGCTGGTCTATTTGTCTCGAAACGCTTCGAGTAATGATATTCTGACCTTTTTGGTCATTTAAGCTTTCATCAATGCTGTTTACGAAGCTAATACACATGTCGCCACCCCTTCGTCTATCGACGCACATGTATTTTCACCACACGTATTTCTAGTATGCCACATGATATATATGTAACGTGTCTTGTTAATAGATATACATGATGGTATGGCACCTACAGCAAGGTACATATATAATCAGACTTGTCAGCTAAAAATGAGTTAAATGTTAGCCAACTAGTACAGTACTTGCAAACGTTATATGATCATACGGATTGAACTACATTTAAATTTCAGAAATACTGGCTAGTGATTTAACTATTGTTAACACGACCACTCGAGTTTAAGAAGTATTGCGGTACTATATTTCAATATGGTAGAGTGTAAAAACCATATCAAGGCATGCCAATCGAACCCTTGTTTAAGCAAAGTATGCGATTACTTGATATATCCTATTCTCGTACAGCGATCGACAAATTGCTTTAATTGTTATACCTCAGGTTACTATAGCAAACAGATACATAACGCAGCGATTTCCAATGTACTTAGGATTGCCTCTGTTGGAAGTTGGGATAAGCACTTGAATATATCAAACCCTGTCACTGTTGGTGTGACGTGAGATGAAACGAGACTTGCCAAGCTGTCGCGAAATCATGACCTGATCGCTAGATATTACGTCATATATGTTCAAAGCTCAGTCAAACAGCGTCACTTCAGATGTAAACAATTTTTGCCGAAATGTCAAATTTGTCTGATTTCGAAGATGCTGATCTTTCCAATTACATTATTACTTCATGGCACTGGCCCATTACGATACACACATAAGAGCGACTATAAGCTTGAGACATACAACATACGAATGCCATTTTATTACACAACTCAGGTGGTCATCATCATCGTCGAAGTGCTACCCAGATTTGAACCAACTATCTCACCGACTCTGGATACCATTTTAACTTTGAACATGGATTCACAATTAATCGAAAAATTCTCCCAACATTCAATGACAATGCCTTGGGAGATCATGCTTCGACAAATTCTATTATTACTAACTTCCCTTTTTGCTACATGCTCAGTTGTACTGAAATATTGGTTAGAAATTGCTCATTATAAATTTATAAAACCGGTGTCAAAAACATGGGAATATTCAAACAGCTGTAATATACTGATTTCAGTGGTGTTTGTGTCAAACCTGTTCCTTGAAACATCAGCTATCTGATGGTGCTGGTCTAAAATATGCGAATATGATACACGGGACGGATGGAAGACGATTCAACACTTTTGGTGCATATACAATAAAAGCCCTATCACCATAAATATATAAGAAAAAAAAGTATGCTACATATATCGAGAATGTAATAGTAGAATAAGCCATCGGCAAGAAAGAGTGTCGTTGAATCACAGTATTCGTTGTCAGCGCCCTCCTTTTCTAAAAGATACAACCTTTAAAATGTATCATGAACAGCGCGAGAATTTCTAAGGCATAATCACACGAAGTATTCAAATTGGGCATCAAACTCGGTTAGGCTCAAGCTAAATATTCTGCACTATATACACGAGCAGTCGGGCAGAAAAATGAGTTACCATGTGATCATTAACTCCCATTTAAAGTATTCCGCCACGCATGATGTTCGTCAATGACGCTATTATGCCTAGATCTACGACTGATACAGATGGAAAACCATAAACCCGCCAGGGAATGAATTACCTATGGAACCTCAAATGAGCACTCTCTGATATTGTGCCAATACTTTCTATAAATAGATGACTTTTGTGAACATTGCTTTCAGTTTGACTGCAATGAAAATGTGTCTTGCTTTTACTATATAGTCATAATTTCAAATCACTTCCTTGCTGTGGCACACACAAATAATTTAGTTTAGTTTTGCAAATTGCTATTGTAGCTATTGCGAACAATTGTCCATGCATCCAAACGTTATAACAAGTGTGTACATTGAGTACATAATTTATTAAAACTCACGTTATATCAGGTCGACATTAACGTCGTTTTCAATGAATTTTGAATTATTTTTTGCGTTATTTTAGTATAAATATTTATGTTCTATATTGATTCGTACGTATTTTGAAAGATGAAAGAAGTAATGATAATATTAATTCCAAATATTTTACAATGCTTTAATAAACCATTCTCAAAACGCTGTATACTTATTATCCGTACCAAAACAAATGTGTAGATGTACTTCCTAGACATTAGGAAACATGCAATCCCTACTGTCTACATACCAACATGTATTAAATCCTTCACATAACAAGATATGTCCTACCGGGTCCAATTTTTTGACATATTGTTGGTAAATTAGGGACCAAATGAGGTTTAAAGCATTCTCAAGAACAGTGTTAAATAGTTTCACACCTCTTGACACAATGCTAGGGCCAACAGAAGGCGTTCCTAAATTTTCCCATAATTCCTCCATATTGCTATTGTAACTCTATTTCACAAACTAGGTCGCACGATACAGGGTTGGTGAAAATAACTCTTTCATGGTCTCCTTAACACAAAGAAATGCAGCAAGCATAAATCTAAACTACTCTATCATTCCATTTACATGTAACACTTGTAAATCAAGGACACCAGGCATGATCAGGCATTGAAGCATATGAGGGGCATCTTATATAAGTGCATTTGAATAACATTTATACACCTTGAAAAATTGTCAATTCAATTCAGTTCAATTCAATTCAATTCATTAGGGAGTGTCGATTTAATTTAAACTACAGTCTAATACAACAACCTGACGAGTATTTACATTGACAAAATTATAATTTGATTGAAATTGAATAATTAAACTTTGATCATTGCACGGGAGCTGTCTAAATCAACGTATCAGTTATCATTGCTTCAATACAGTCTACACTTAAACATCTCTCTACCAAAAAAATTAAATGATCCTTGTGTCATGATCAACCTTTCTGTAAAGTGTCATATAAAATTCTCCATATTCCGCCATGCACACAGAGAGAGACTTAGACGCAGACAGACAGACAGACAGACAGACAGACAGACAGACAGACAGACAGACAGACAGACAGACAGACAGACAGACAGACAGACAGACAGACAGACAGACAGACAGACAGACAGACAGACAGACAGACAGACAAATGCTTAAATATTGTTGACATAAGATCCGGCGAACTTGATGGCAGCAGTCATGATGATCCTATCTAATCCATATGGTTTCACAGACAGCACAGTAATAATCCAAGATCTCGGAGTCCAAAAGTTTCGTTCTAATATGTAATAGTTTACGTATAAGATGTAATCTAAAACTGCTGAAAATCTCACATTTGTTACAAATCGTAAAAACAATATATAGGCATTGATAGCGCGCACACACATGAACTCTTACATTACATTACCTATTTCATCTGACAGTGATGTTGAATTGTGTTTCCAGTCTCATAAAATGTATCTTTTATATGCTTATGCACTATCAATATATATATATATATATATATATATATCTTATTATTTTATAATATACCTAGTGATAATGCTGTGCCATGATTCCCTAGAATCAGTCACGTGATAGGAAAATAGAATGACTATTTCCCTAGGGGAATAGTTCCATCAACTATTACATGGTCACGTGACCACCGCGAGTTCACAGCAGGTCAAAATGGCAGCTTCTGATGATGTCGTCTGCCACCGCGAGTTCACAGCATGAGGTATATTATAAAACACATATTGCCTGGCCTATATTCGGGCTAT